>NW_022103915.1:3203139-3216967 GCF_000313985.2 Echinops telfairi
TCCATCCATCCATCCATCCACTCATCTACCCACCCACCCATCCAATCATCCATCTATCCATCCATCATCCATCCATCCCACATCCATCCATCCATCCATCCATCCATCCATCCACCCATCCACACATCCATCCATCCATCCATCCATCCATCCATCCATCCATCCATCCATCCACCCATCCCACTGCCTTTGAGTCCATGCTGATGCAGAGCCTCCCTACAGGACAGATTAGAACTGTTCAGGAGGGTCTCCAGTTTGCTCCTGTACATCTTCCCAGGAGAAGACAGCCCAGAATGAAACACTAGCAATCTCATTCAGAAAATTAGCTCTGAAAACCCTAAGGGTTCAAAGTGCGACTCACCATCGACCATGAGGATGGCGTGAGGATGGGTGGTCTTCCCTTCTATTGTCCACAGGTCTCCATGAGTGGTTCTCAACCTTCCTCATGCCATGACTCTTTACTACACCTCCTGTGGTGACCCCCCCAACCATACAATTATTTTCCTTGCTACTTCATAACTTTAATTTTGCTGCTGTTATGAATCAGGTAACCCCCCAAAGGGTCTCGACCCACAAGTTGAGAACTGCTGGCTTACAGCAAGGATGACTTTCCTTCTGATTCTATCCGGAGATAAAAGGAGCTTTCAGAAAGACCCATCAGCTCTTCTTCCAGAGAGAACATGAACAGATCCTCTGAACCCCAGGATACACTTCATCCCTTCCCTTACGAGCCCCCCTTTGCAATCCCCTTCAGTTCCTTACTGCTGGTGTTTGCCCTCTGCCCAACACTAATCACCCTCCATGTGGACAGACTGCTCTGATTCCAAATCCCATTCTCAATGCATCCCTGTCTTGGCTCTGCACACAGGAGTTCCTCTTGAGTCTAGGGGACTCTCTCCTGTGCTGGACAACCTTGTTGCTGCTGCTGCTCCAACTCATTGTGACCCCTTGTACGACAGACCCTAACATCCATCGCCCTATCCGGGGCCACCCTCACAACTGTCCCTACCTTTGAGGCTATTGGGGCAGTCTCTCTGTCTTCGGCACTCTCGGTGACCGTGCCCCTCTGTGATGGGGCTTTCAGGATCTGACAGTGCTCTGCCACCGCCCATAATGCTTTCTGTGGTGAACTCCTTTGAAGTGGGCAGCCTATCCCTTCCTCGTGGTCAGTTCTTAGTCTGGAAGCTCTGCTGAGACCTATACACGTTGGGTGACCCTGCTGGTGTTTGAAAGACCAGTGACGTAGCTTCCAGCATCACAGCAACACACGCCACCACAGTCTGACAGTCTGACAGACCAGTGGGGGCCCGGACAACCTTAGCTCTATCTTATCAATAGGATGTGCCAGTAGGTGATAGACAGGTAGCCAGTATTCCAGGGAGTCCAGAAAGGTCCCCAGCAGTGGCATTGGTAAAGCAAATGGACCAATGACTGTGCAAGGGCTTGCGGAAGAAAAATGGCTGGGATCTGGTATTACTGTTGCCCGAATCTAGTCTCAACGGGGGGTGGGGTGGGTGAGCAGGTGGTGGGGGTGATACCGTACCTATGGCTCCTTAGTTTAAACTGCATTGAAGAGATAGCCATCAGCAGTCCAAAGGCAGCAGTCGCTCCTGGGAGAAAGATAAGACCTCTGCTCCTTTCCAGATTTACAGTCTCAGAACCCGACAGAGTCACGGTGGCAGTGGACTTGCTGTGGGCCTGGACACAGCTCAGGACGTACGAGACAGCGCGCTGCAACATGATGCGGTATTAAAAAATGAGCATGTCTGCAACAGCCCGGCATCTGTGAACCGGCTCCCTGACACCCCGGCCCACCCAGCCTCCCACAGCTCTCGGGGGCAGTACGAGGAGGGATTTCTGTCCCGTCAAGTCCCGTAGCTCCGGGCACGTTGTTCCGCAAGCCGTAGGCAGCGGTTGCACCTGTACTGAGTAGAGCTCGGGATGGATGGCACGCACCCGGCCTGTTCCCTGTCACGGGGTGGGCGCTGATGCACAGGAACCCTCAGGACGACAGAAGGAAACGCCTACTCACTTCTGGGCCAGCCTCACCACCATGCTCTGCGTGAGCCCATTGTTGAAGCCACTTTGTCCATCCGTCTGGCCGAATGCCTTCCTCTTTTTCACTCCCCCTCCACTTGAAAACGCACCATGTCCTGCCCAAGGGCTGGTTTCTCCTGACCACATATTCCCAGTACATGTGACAAAGGCTCACCGGCCTTGCTTCCGGAGAACGTCCTGACCGTACTTCTTCTGGGAAGGATCTCCTTGTCCAGGGAACTTTCAGTGTTCTTCTCCAGCCTCGCCATTCAAATGCATGGATTCTTCTCTCGTCTGCCTCATGTAATGTCCCACGTTCACACGCACGCCAGGCGATGAAATCTGCCGTGTCTTCGGTCATGGGCGCCTTAGTCTTCAAAGTAACGTCCTTGCTTTTCCACCCTTTAAGGAGGAGGTCTTGGGCAGCAGATTCACCCAAGGCAATGTGCCCTCAGATACCTTGTTAGCTGTGTCTGTGGGCAACGTCGATTGTGGATCCCAGCAAGAAAACACGCCAACCCCTTCTCTGTCTCTTCTCATGATGTTGGACCTCTTGGTCCACTTGTGAGGATTTCTGTGTTCTTTACCCTGAGTTGTCATCCGTACTGAAGGCCACAGTCCTGGGTGTTCATCAGCTCATGCTGCAGGACATATGCCACCAGGCTTTCAAGTACACGTGACACCTCAAGACCAGACACTGGGGCTTCAAATGACTCCTCAGACTGCCCAGAAGCTGAGAGGAGAGAGTCACACCCCTGCCTGAGTCCAGTGTCTTGCAATGCAGGGGCCCTTCTAGTGGGTGTCTCCCTACAGTGGTCTGGGTGGGGACAGAGAGGTTTTGACCTACCTCCTGCACTCCCCCCCACCCACCCCTGGGCCAGCGGGGCCCAGACAGTGTCAGGGACGCAGACAGCATTTCAGGTGAACCAGCTGAGGGCTTGGATCGAGTTTCTGCACAAACAGTGATTAGCTGGAGGCTCGGCTGGAATGCAGCTTGGCAGGAGGGGAAAGACACCTGAATGACCCCACCTGCACACCTGAGGTGCTTTGCACTTGCCTTCGCACCGAGAGAACCATGTCCTAGCCTGCCAACTCCTCGCTCGAGCCGCCACCCCACACACCTTTTCTCCTTGGATGACAACAATGAGAAACACTGACAAGCACTGCTGGCTAAGAGACACTGAGACCAGACCATCGCTTGGTACCACGTGGACCCAGGCATAGGAGCCCTGTTAGCGCAGTGGGTTAAGCATTGGGCTGTTAACCAGAAAGATCAGCGGTTTGAACCCAGCAGGGGGATACGTGAGGCAGGCTGCTTCCGTACAGATGGACAGTCTCAGAAATCCCATGCACCACGTTTGCTCTGTGCCAAGGCATCACTAGGAGTCCGAATTCACTTGATGGCAGTGGATTTGATAGGGGGTTTGAGGATTGACTCTGAACCCAGCATCCCTTAAAAATGTGTCTTCCAGTTATTTCAACCTTCGTTTGTCTAAGTCAGCAGTTTTCAACCTGTGGGTTGCAACCTCTTTAGGGGTCAAACGACCCTTTCACAGGGGTCACCCAATTCATAACAGTAGCAAGATTAAAGTTATAAAGCAGCAACGAAAATAATTTTATGGTTAGGGGTCACCACAACATGAAGAACTGTATTAAAGGGTCGCGGCATTAGGAAGCTTGAGAAGCTCTGGTCTAAGTGATGGCTTAACCAATCTCCCCAAATCCTCGATGGGATCTGTTTTGAGGCACCTCCTCATGCCTTGCAATGCCTGTGTCGGCTGTCTTTAGCTAATGATGTGGCTCTGGAGGTCACAGCTACTCCTGCGACAGACGTAGCTCCTCGCCTCTCAGGAGGCTGGGGAAGAATGGTGACAGACCACGGCCTGCCAAGACAACAAGCAGCCCTGTCTGGGCAGAAGTACAGACAGGATGCTCCTTAGAAGCGAGGAGGGCTAGACTTCTTCTCGTGGACTCTGGACATGTTGTCAGGAGAGACCCGGGCCTGGGAAGGACCTCCTGCGTGGTGGAACAGAGGGGCAGCAGCAAAGAGGAAGGCCCTCAGGAGACGGATGGACCCCGCGGCTGCCACCAGGGGCTCCCGCAGAGCCACCATTGTGAGGCGCAGAGCCACCATTGTGAGGCGCAGAGCCACCATTGTGAGGCGAGCTCAGGGCTGGGTTGGGTTCCCTTGCGCTGACTCGATGGTACCAGACAGCATCGAACCTGTGCTGTCCTCAGCGGCTTTGCTCCAACTCCACACAGAACTGCTAAAATATCGAGAAAGAACGAAACATGAAATTTGAACTTCAGGATACGTGGGAGCGAGGCGACTTGCTTTTGCTGCTTTTTCATTTTCGGAGGAAGAAATAAATAAAAAGGAAGAGGGCTCTTCTTTTCTTCTTATGACAGGCGGGATTGACATAAAGATGCAGCGAACTCCCCCAGTGAACACAAATGCAGGGGGATTCTGTATATCTTTAAATGTTTTATGTGTCCCAGTCATATATAATTTATTATGTTGTGAAGCTGTGTCCTTCTTTGAATGAAAATCGTACTGCCGGAGCCTGGGGTACTTCAATGTGATGATTTAGAATTCCCAAAGCACTCGTAGCAAATAGCACAGTTTTATGACAGTGTGTTTGTCCAAGAGGTCAGCTTTCAGCACAGCAGGAATTTTTTCCCCCAGTAAAATTATTTCAAAGAGAAATATTCTCCCCGCCACATCCTTCTCGCAGGAAGTACAGGTGTACTTCAGAGAGCGCGGGAGTCCTGGCTCAAGAAAGCTCGGGCCAGCAGGGCCCTTCATCCGTCTTGAGATCTGGGGCTCTCGGGACGGCAGAGCAGTGATTTGAATCTTGTCTCTGCCCCCATGAGCCTCACCTCGCAGTTGTTACTCATGGCTTCCAGTCAATGCAACTGACTTCCCTGGGTTCATGCACGAGGTTTAAATAAGCTCCGTCAAGGAGCTGCATTGACACCTGGGCTGCAACCATGCACTCATCCACAGCAACGCCGGTGCGGAGGGCACAGGAGTGGGCTCCTCTCTCTGTTGGGCTAACTGCTGCCTTCCATGGGCCCAGGAGCCCCGGGGTGTGTGATGCTGGCTTACATGTTGCGCTACAAATGGCCAGATTACCACTTCCATCTTACTATCTTCTCTGGGATAAAAAATAAAAGAGGCTTTCTGACCCCATTAGGATGTACAGCTGTGGAAAACACACTCGCTGTTCTATTGGGTAGCTGTGAGCCAGAAGTGGCTCCAGGGCAGTCAGAGAGGAAAGCAATTGCTCTCTTTTGTACGAGGCCGCCAATTGTTGGAATGGACTCCGTGCCTACAGATGAGTCGGTAGTTTTTCGAGATGCTTAGTCGACTCCGAGGGTTATTCCAGGTTCGTCCACAAACTGGGCTTTGCCAGCATTCAATCAGCCGAGGGAAACCCAGTCCACTAGAATGCAAGAGTCCCGTGGACATCTCGCCATCCCCATCGCAGGGAGTGGACTCTAACCTGCAGAGCCCTGGCAGGACACAGCGGACCTGATGGCAGGATGTTTGCGAGGATCCGTCTTTAAGGGATCAAGCCCATCTATCCCCCTCAAAGGACCGAGGGGTTTCCAAACCCTGACCTTCTGGTTAGCAGCCCAATGCCTAGCCCACAGTGCCACCAGAGACCTTCAGGAAACACCACAATGTTTAGCAGCTCACAGCAGGTGCACAAAAGGAAACAAGTCAAAAAGCAAAAGCTGTGAAAGTTAGATGAAGGGCATGGCACACATTGAACGCCTTCTAAGGCACCCTCAACTCAGCTTGCATCCCCTTCTCTCCCAAGCCAAGGGGCTTTCTCAGTTTATTTCTTCTTCCATTCATCAATCTGTCTCATTGACCCACTCATTCATTTACCTACCCGTTTCACTCCTCCATCATCCATCCATGCTTCCATCCTATCAACCCCTCTACTCACCTATCTGGGAGCCTGCCTGGTGGCATACTGGTTACGCATCGGGCTGCAAACTGAAAGGTCAGCAGTTTGTAACCACTAGCCACCCCTCAGGAGAAAGACGGGGCTTTCTACCCTTAAAGAGGTACAGTCTCAGAAACCCGAAGGGGCAGTCCTACCCCATCCTACAGGGACTCTGAAGTCAGATCGACTCAAAGGAAGTGAGTTTGCTTTTGGTATTTGCACATCTACTCACTTATCTCTTCGTTTCACGCACTGACTCCTCCAGAGATCTAGTTTTATATGTTTGTCTACTTTTTGTTGATACATTTTCTCTATCTATCCCTTCACTTATGTTGATTTCATCTATCCATCAGCCTACCCATCCATGTATACATCCACTATTTTGTTTATGCATCTGTCTATTTTATCTATCCACCTACTCATTGATTTACCATGTATTCCATTCGTCCATCCCCATCCATTTATTTACCTACTCACCTATCCATCCATGCATCTTCTCTAAAAACAGTGACCAACCAAAAGCTAAATTCACTGCCATTGAGTCAACTTGGACTTACAGCAACCTTAATTGGACAGACTTTCCTGGACTGCAAATCCTATGGGAGCAAAAAGCTCCATCTTCATCTGAAGTTGGGGTTGATGGGTTTGAACCTCTGCTCCTGTGGTTCACAGTCCAACTTGCAACCTTCTGTGCCAGTAGAACCACTGAAAAGCTTTGGAGACTGAGGACAACTCCACCACTTTAAAATTTTCAGCAACTAATGGAGAGGAAAGTCAAGAATTGGTACGTCTTACAGGCCGGGTGGTCAGTGTTTCAAGAGACGGGCTACCGGGTGTTAACTAAACCCTCAGCAAGGCTGGTCTTCCAACCTAGGGGATTCGGAGGCGCCCTGTTTGACACGTGGGGTGTTTAGCATTTGGTCATCAAGTGAGTGATATGAGCAAGCATTTTTGAAACAGAAGGGACAAGGAATGCTAGGGTCAAGGCAAAGGGCTTGTTTTGGGCGCAGCAGAGAGCTTCCCCAGCCTGCCTTTCAACTGGGATGTAGGTATAAAGGCACCCCACACAGAGGTACGCTACGGGCCCTGGCCACAGGACAGTGCGAGTCATCCTACCATCCCACTGCCCATCCCTGGTAGAAACTGGACTGGGGAGACAGACGCTGGTGGTCTGCATTGCATTTAGAGACCCTTTCTGTAAAGCCCAGTGACAGGCCACACCCCACAGCTTATTAACTGAGGTCTCAAGGCCCTGGTTCCTCCCTGAGCGCCAACAGAGACTAGTTGCAGAAGCAGGTGTTATCTGGCTGGGAAAGGGACACCCTGGAAATCCAGATGATTTCCTGATGGGCTTCCCTTTGAGCTCAACTTCCTCACAGATGGCCCATAGGGGACACGGGCACCACAGGCCGCTGCCTCCCTGGTGGCAACCGAGCCACTGGTCCAGGTCCTGAGACAATTACAGAAAACAGGTCTCCAGTTTGCTGTCCAGTGGTCAGCTTCAGACCCAGAGGTTAGGGGATCAGAGCCGTCACCCTCTCAACCCCTGGCCCCCTCCCCCCCCCACTCCCGTGCTGCACAGAGGCGGTGGGCGTGTCCCTTCCTGATGGTACACACTTTCTCCGGGTGCTGCCTGCGCCCGCGCCTGCCCGCGTACCTGTCATCGCAGCCACCTTCTAGGGATGTTTAAAGAGATCTTTGCTGTCAGTCATCTCACCGTTGACTTTGTTCCTTGGCGCTGACAAGCTTGTTGTGCGTCTCCCACCACCGCCACCGACTCCTGTGAATTAGCATTCGCCAAATTTATACGCGCTCATTAGTCTGAATAAATTGAAAAGCTGCTGCTCCCGGCCTTTAAACATGTGCCCAGGCTTTTCCTTGGATATAATTGAGGCGTCTTTAGAAAAGTAAATCGCAGTCTGACTCCCGAGCAGACACATTATGAGTCTCCAGTATGGGGTTCCTTGGTGGCACCCTTTGAGCTATAAATAGCTGGTGAGGATGAAGGGGGTGGGGGTAAATAATAAAATCCCCCAATTGATTCTTCCTCATCTGGGTCCTCTGCTTCTTCTCACCCATGCTGCATGCAGGCCAACCCACGCCAGGCTGTCCACACAGCTGAGGGCTGGCAGCAAACGCCACTCCTGAGACGGGCAGCAAAGTGGAGAGAGGGGTTCTCACCTCAAGATCCAGCAGCCACAGGACGGCATCAGGAAGAGGCCATTGCCATGTTCCTTTTTGGGCTGGAGGAACCCATCGGAAGCCCCAGGGGCAACCTGGCCAAGTGCAGGACAGCACGCGCTCTGTCAGAGTCTGGGGCTCAGAGAAAGGTGGAGGGGCTCTCCTGCAATGAGGTCAGCACCGATTTGGAGCCTTCTTCATCAGAGAGAGGATCCGGAGGCCACGGCTGGGTGCCATCAGGATGTTGGCTACCTCTGAGGAAGGGAAGGAGACCTAGCGCATCAAAGCATGGCCGTTTTTCATCTGGAAGACATTAACCAATAAAACTACCATCAAGTTATTACACCTGACTCGTGGTGATGCTGCAGGGCCAGGTAGACCTGCCCCTATGGTTTCCAACCCTGAAACTCTGTACAGGAGCAGGTAGCCTCCTCTTTCTCTGGAGGAGCACCCCTGGGGGTTAGCAGCTAAACCCATAAACACTCTGCCATCAGGACTCCTCTGGAGGGCATCAGACTGGGTGAAATGAGCCAGGCACCAAAGGGGAGATGTGTGGTCTTGGTTTTATCACAAGAGGTCAGGTATTTACCCAGGGTCCAGTGATCCCAGGGGAGTGTTGGGAAGAGGGAGAGGCATTCCCTAGGGAGTTTACATTGAGTGTTACCTCTGGAGATGCAAAGGCATCTGAGAATGTGGGTGGGGTGCAAACGGTTACGGAGGAGGGGGGAGGGGGATTTGATGATGCTGATGGGCACTGGTTTCGAGTTGTAAAAATAATACAACAATGCCATGTGCATCACACACACACAACTGTTTGCTGAAGATACTCCAACAATGAGCCTGGTACTCCATGCACATGGCAATAGTCCAAGCCAGACTCATGGAAGGCCATGGCGGAGGAATATCTTTGCAAACATCCAGGATTCTTGGTTGAAAGCCGAAATGCTCGAAAGATGGTTAGCTATGTTTTAGGGACTAGGCAAAAGCATGTGGTTTAAGTGGATCCTGAGCAGTGATTGGCAGCATTGGAAAATAGAGGAGTTCCGGAACAGTTTATTGTGTTCCTGAGGAAATGTACATAGACCAAGAGGCAGTTTTTTCCAATGAAAGAAGCGGACACTGCCTGGTTTGAAAACCAGAAATATATGTGTCCAGCTGTGTCTTCATCCTGTGTGCTCAGGCCGTGTGCTGAGACCACAATCACAGAGGCTGTCATCGTGTGCCATCAAGTCAGTCCCAACCCATGGCTGCCTTATGCACAGCAGAAACCCTACACCGCCCTGCGCTGCGCCGTCTGCACAGTGGTGCAAGTGTTTGAGCTCCTTGTTGCGGCTGATGTGCTCCTTCATCTGCTGGAGAGCCTGCCTCTTTCCACTGGCCCTCCACTTTACCAAGCACAATGTCCTTCTCCAGGGACTGGTTTCTCTTGATACCATGTCCAACGTACGGAAAACAAAGTCTTGCCCCCTTACCTCTAAGGAGCACTCTGACCGTACTTCTTCCAAGACAGATCATACTATAGGGAAAAGAACCAGGTATCAGGACGGAGTAAGACACATTAACAAACTTTATTCTGACTCATCCTTGCTTGCTGATAATGAGGAGAACTTGATGTGCTGTTGAAGATCAAATAACACAACCTTCAGCATGCATTATAATTCAGTGAAAATAAAACAAAAATCCACACAAGTGGACCAATATGCAACAGCATGTTAACTGGAGGAAAGATTGAAATTGTCCAGAATTTTATCTTAGGTGAATCCACCGTCAACGCCCATGAACACAGAAGTCAAGAAATCAAACAGTGCATTGCCTTGTGCAAATCTGCTGCTGCAAAGGAGTGTTTTAAATTGCTTAAAAGTCAAAGATGTCACTTTGAGACGTAGATGTGCCTGATCAAAGTCTGGTCTCTTCAACTGTCTTCTTATTTATGTGACAGCTGAACAAGGAAGAAAGACGACCAACAAGACTTGATGTCTTTGAACATTGAACACCCCATGAGCTTCCAGGGGTAAAAAGGACAATTCCATCTTGGCTGAATACAACCAGAGAGCTCCGTGCAAGGGAGTAGACGAGACGTCATCTCACTTCCTCTGGACGTGCTTCCAAGGGGAGAGCCGTCCTTGGACAGCATGTGTGATGAAGTTGACAGTCAGTGGCCAACAAGAAGACCCTCAACAAGCACGAGACAGTGACTACTCCAATGGAGTTGAACCTGACTGTGATGGTGAGCTTGGTGCAGGACCAGGTAGTATTTTGTTCAATTGGACGCCAGGCTGCTATGTGCTGCTAACTCCATAGATGGATCAATAACAACCACATACCACACATTGTACGTGGGACAGGGAAGGGGGGGAAGCATAATTTAGTAAATGCTCTGGTGTGTACAACTTTGTAACAAAAATAACCAAAATAATGTACGTGCCCGAATTAAAAGAGGAGACATGACAAGGAAACCCCATTGTACGTAAGTGGCATGCACTCAAAGGTCACTGCTGTGAAGGGTAACAGCGGAGTCAGCTCAATATATCACTGATTAGGGTTTAACCGGGTTCCCGGTTTTTGAAGTCCCCCAATTATCCACCCATTTAGCGAAAATGCGTGGCAACAGTAAGAGCACATCCCTTCTTGTACATAAATCACGTGAGTAAGCCATGTAGCTAAGGTCAATCAGTGGTGTGTGTGTAATACCTGGGGGTGTCGATGGTGATAGTCCCATGGGGAGCTGCTGGGTGATGTAACTGATGAATGCGCTCCAATGTGAACAGAAAGTTTGGGGGGTTGCATCACCCACGGACTCCTGGAAACCCCGCCTGGAGATCTGCTTCCGAAAACCAGGCCTTGACGATGCAAGGGCATCAACTCATCTGCCACCGGCCTGTATCTTTGGTTTTGCATAGTCCTGTGGTGAAAGCGTGCCAGAGGAGGTGTGTGAAGGCTGCCTTGTGAACAGCGTGGTGAGGGAGGCCTCATGGAGAGGGGCCACTGAAGCAAAGGTCAAAAGGGAGCTGGAACCATCTGAGAAAAGTGCATCGGACTCTGGAAGTCAGGAAGGGCTTTGGAGACAGAGGGATCAATCAGGCATGCATGTCTTTAGGAGGAGAACATCTTGGGGGACCTAGCCAGGGGCTGTGTGCCACAGTGTCACACACCAGGAGCATGCTCGTGGTGCTGTGGAGCTGTCTGCGCATGCCCCCATTGTCCCAGTAAGCTCACCGAGCTCAGTTGTTCAGCATCTGCATCCTTGGCCAGGGAACAGAGATGGCAGGCCCTTGAGATTTTGAGGACATAAGCCGGCAAGGTCCCTGCCTGTAATATCGAACCTATCAGAGGTCAAGTTACCCCAATGCATTTACTTAGCTACTGAGAAATGATATGCTTTCTCTCGGGAAGTAACTGTTCACACCCATCCCTGTGCCTCGATGCTGTTCCTGAATTTAGTATTAGCAGCGCTCTTTAGCAGGGCATGAAGACATTTCATTCTGACTCATGACTTCTTCAGATGGGTTCTGATTCCGTCTCTACCATTTGCTTGTGACTTTACTCACATCATGCAACCTCCTGAAACAACCATGTCTCTTTTGTAACATGGAGCGAGTAAGAGTGATGGCCACTGAGACATGAAGATTCAATGAGATGCAGTATATGAAATGCTGGGTATTATGTTTAACAGATAGCATCTATCTATCCATCCATCCATCCACCTATTGAACCATCCACTTACCTACTCATCCCTCCCTCCCTTCCCATCCATTCATCTAGCCACCCACCCACAAAATATATATCAATTGAACTAGGCAATGTTTGAAAGGATGCAGGCAATTTAGAAAGAAAACAAATACAAATCTTGATAATTTCCAAAGATGACAACTTCCGTGATTAAACACAAACAAGACAGACAAAATTAGCATACCACGGAGCCTTGAGGTCTTGAGGAAAAAATTCAGAAAAGTGTTTTGCAGGGGCCACACATGGCTCCTGCCTATGAGTAATGGGGACAGACGTCGACTGCTTATCATGTATTTGCTAAATATGAAGACAGCCACCCCAGAGTCACTCAGTCTGTGTCTGTCGGCAAGACACTTTGTCCCCTGTGCCGCAGTTTTCTCAGCTGCAAAAATGGAAGGAGTTACTCAGGGTAGTCGCCAGAATGGGATTGACACTAACTCCCACCTTTTTCTGACGCCCGGCATCACTCCTCCCTACTTATAACTCCACCTGTGTCCTCTCACTACACCTGGATCCACACACTCATAGGCAATGTGTGGAAAGTAGGCTGGTAGAACCATGGCCCCAAATGCTATTCACATCCTAATCCCCTCAATCGGTGACCATGACACACTTTCATAGCAAATGGGACTTGTGTGAAACAACTTGGACGGGAGAGGTGACCTTGCCTTATTCAGCTGAGCCCATTGAAATTGAAAAAGAGCTTTGTATCATGAGGACAAGGAGGATGAGAGTCGGAGGAAAGCTGACGGTGGAGGTAGAAATAAAGAACTCCAAAGATGTTATGTGGCCGGCTTTAGGAGGAAGGAGACTGGAGCCGAGCACTGCGGGGTGGCCTCTAGATGCTGGGGAGTGAAAGGAAGCACTTCTTCTCAGGACCTACAGAAGGAATGCGGCCCCTGCAGACAAGCTGGACCGTAGTCAGTCAGGATCGTTTTGGACTTCGACTTCCAAAACATTACCATATTAAGTGTGTGTCTTTGAAACCACTACGTCTACAATCATTTGTGAGAGCAGAATGGGAAGTTAAGGCACAGAAAGTTTTGGAAGGCCTTATAGATATTCACAGAATGAGAACCCAGAGGGACAAATGTAGTCCTGAGAATTTTGGGGTGTCATGCTATTTATTCTCTGTGCCCAACTGCTGTGGACCTTAGGGGAGTCAGAGCAGGACGGTGCTCTGTAGAGTCTCAGAGGCCGGTTTTAGAGATGTTCACCATCAGGCTCTTCTTCCCGGGTACCGATGATGGTACTTAAAGATCCAGCCTTTGGGACAACAACCAACAATAGTAGAAAGTAGCACCATTGAGGGACTTCCCTTCTTACTGTATCAACAAAAGAAAATATAGCATATTGAGTAAGGAGGTCAACAAAAACCTATGCTGTGAGGAGGGCAAAGGCTAAAGGGAACAGGCAAATAGTGTGATAGACACAGACCTGCAGTCAATGATCTACGAGAAGAGGTAGGCATAGACACACAGGAGGAAGGGGTATGGGAGGGCGAGAGTGGGTATACCCCAGGAAATATTATATATGCATGTGTATGAACATAGACATGTATACATATTTGAAAGGGCATGTTATATATGTTCATTTACTTTTGCTGTAAATGGACCCATGAACGCGATGGAGCATACAAGGTCAAACTTATGCAAACGTCTTAGTTATAACCAAGCACCTTGAGGGAAGGACACAGGGTCATCATCTTTGGGGACATCCAGGTCAATTGACATGACCCACTTCACAAGGACAATGTTCTACCCCTCGTTTCTGATGTGTTGCCATTGGGTGCTGTTGAGCTGATTTTGAGCGGCAGCAACCCTTGGCACAATAGACAGGACCACGGACTAGTCCTGGGCCATCCTCAGGATTGCCGTGTTTGGGCCCGTTGTTGCAGCCACTGTGTCTGTCTATCTTCTTCG
>NW_022103915.1:3217067-3246176 GCF_000313985.2 Echinops telfairi
GTCTGTTCCATGAAGATGGCATTGGTGGCAGGGTACACCTGCTCTTCAGGGGCACTGGACCTGGCCAACTGGGCAGCGTGGTTGGTTGTACGGGGAAGGTGTGGAATGGGCTGGGGAGTGCCTCAGCCAGAGGCTTTGAACATGAACCGCTGCAACAGAGGCTCGTGCATCATACGAGCGCCTCCATGCTCAAGTGGGCCCCTGTTTAAGCATGCGGGCCATGTACCCACACCCTCACTGTGCTGGGGTGGGGAGAGGGCAAGTGAAGTCCCCTCTAAGGACAATGGGGTCCTACTTCCTATCAATGCTGTCTTCAATGGGGGAGTCCCCAGAGGGACCTTTTTAATGCAGATAGGGACAAAATGCCAAGCTAACTGAAACTTGCAAGAAAAAAAGGACGCTTCATTTCCTCACTGTGGTTAGGAGCATTCGCTCACTCCACCCCCCCCTTCACCCCCACCACTTTTGTTTTGTTGTGTGTGTGTGTGTGCTTATGTTCTATTTGGCCCAGCACGATGTCCCTTTCCCAGGGACTGGCTTTTCCTGATAACATACGCACAGGACATGAGATGAAATCTTGCCATCTTTCCTTCTATGGAACATTCTGACTGTACTTCTCCCAAGACAGATTTGTTTGTTATTCTGACAGTCTAAGGTATTTTCAAAAATATTCACCAACATCATAATTCAAATGAATCAATTCTACTGTCCTTGTTATCCATTGTCCAACTCTCCGGGGAGGTGGCTGAAAATACCATGGCTTGTGTCAGGGACAGCTTAGTCTGCAAACTGACATCCTTGCTCTTCAACACTTGAAGCAGTTTAGTGCAGCAGATTTACCCAATGCAATGCCTCATTTGATTTCTTAACTGCTCCTTCCTTAAGCATTGACTGTGGATACAGCCAAGTTAAAATGGTTGGCAACTTCAACACACCCTGCCTTTATCCCTTTGTCTATTTGTCCAGTTGTGGGGATTTGATTTTCTTTATAGTGAATTGAAATCCATCCTGAAGGCTGCAGTCATTGATCTTCATCTGCAATGTCAAGTCCTCCTTACTTTTAGCAAGCAAGCATGCGAATATCACTCCAAACAAAGCTAAACTCACTGCCAACCAGTCGATGCCAAGGACCCTGCAGGGCAGGTAAAATTACTCCTGTGAGTTTCCCGAGACTGTAACTTTTTTCAGGTGTGGAAAGACCCATCTTTCCCCAGCAGAGCGGCTGGTGATTTTGAATTGCGAGCCTTGCACCTCGCAGCCCAACGGGCGACCTCTAAGCCGTCAAGATTCCTTCAATGTCACTGGCTGTGAATAAGTCTCCCTCCAATGCTGGTGCTCTTTCCCCTTTATACAGCCGAGTCCCTCCGATTATTTTCTCAGCAAACAGAGTGAATAAATATGGTGAAGAGATAGAAAGCAGATAGATGCCTGCCTTTCCTGACTTTAATCCACTGAGTGTTCCCTTCTTCTGATTGACAACTGCCCCTTGATCCATGTACAGGTGTCATAGGAGCACAATGAAGTATTCTGGAAGTCCCATTCTTCTCAACGTCATTTTCCCCTCAATGTTACCACTTTTCTTGTATTCTCTGCTTTCAGTCAAGATCCATCTGGCATCAGCAATGATATCCCTGGCTCTGTTTACGCTCCTGAGTCCAGTTTGAACTTGTAGCAGCTCCCTACTGACGGATTGCTGCAAATGTTGTTGAAAGACCTTCAGTACAAATTTACCGGCGTGTGGTATTAATGACATTGTCCGATAATGTACCCATCCTCTTGAGTCATTTTCCTATGGAACAGGTACAAATATGGATCCTACGCTGGCTCTCTTAAAATCTTCTATGTCCAACTCAAGTCTTAGAAAGTCCCACAAGCTCTTGAGTTGAACTTGTCCAACTGTGGCCTAGCTATTGGCCTTTCCCTCAATGGAGGAAAGAAGAGTGAACGAAGTTGAAAGCATTTGGAACGAATGAGTCCAGTGGACGAATGAACCACGTCGACCAGTTTACATGACCCCAAGGCAAGGAGAACGAGATTGTGGCCACCAACCACCATGGCCAGCTGCTCTGGAAGTGACCACAACGGAAATCCCCGGATAACGTGGGAGAAACATATAATACAAGACTCAAAAATCATCAAAAGTCCAGACTTACTGTTCAAGAAAGACTGTTGGATTCCTTAGGACTATGGCCCTTAGTCATCCTTGAGCTCTGGGCATGAACTTGTCCCCATGACGCCATTTTCAGCCAAGCACTAAACAGGTCTGTGGGAGGAAGGCTAACACTAGCGAGGTAAACACACCTTAGACAAAACAATCCATTTCAGAGCAAAAGGGCAGCGATTCCCTGAGGACAATGTTCCAAATGGCTAGGAAAGAAGGCGGCATTGAAAGAATGGAGGGACATGGATGAGTTATGAAATACTGAGGACACTTCAATCACTGGCATGAAATAAAAAGGATACAAATGTCAGAGCAAACACCTGTCAACTTCCACCCAATTCACAATGAAAAGTTTAAAAAGAGAAGAAAATACAAAATCTGTTGCTCAGAGAGGCTAGTTAAGTAGCAGAATTCACACAGCAAGTGGGTGGAGGTGAGACACTGGAACAGTGGATGGACACACTCTTACCCTTTGCGATCTTCTCCACAACTCACCCGCACAATCTGGTATCGTCATCTCCCAGCCGGCAGCTTTGTTTGTGTGAACCACCCAAAGACAGTACCTTCAGAACAGATCCCCAGGCCCTTGTTCTGTTCAAGAAACAACTCAAATCCTTATTCCACATCTCCGAAATGGAATTCTGTGCCTACAAGCCACCCTGCCTTAGTATCAAGCTTCCAGATTCTCCAAACCCTCATCTCTGAATTCTCTGAACCCGAATGGAATGCAGGGCCCCTCATCGGCAAAACCCTCACCTGCCTTATTGATTCCTTTATTACTAGAAACTGTAGATGATTTTGGACTTCCTCTTAGCCAAGAGTTCTCTAGCAATATCCTCCATCCCAGGAGGTCTGTGGGTGCCAGGTAACAGGTTCCAAGGAGCCTACTGTGGGCCAGTCAGCACCTCCTGAGATGCAGAACACCACGGTTAGGACATGGAGCTTCGGAGGCAGAAAATCCACTTACAATCTTTACCACTTACAAACTGGGTCATTCTGAACAGCCTACTTAACCGCGATTAGTCTCTTCTCCTTGTGGGTGAAATTGTACCTGGACTGGTCTCACCAGGTTCTTATGGGGATGAAATGAGAGAATGAACTTACAATCAGGGTTGGGCATCCGGAACAGGATCCGGAGTGGTGCAGTGAGGCTCACCTGCTCACCAGTAGGTTGGTAATTTGGACCCATTGATTTGCTCTGGGGAATTATTCTTGAGAGGATATTGTCTACTCCATCATTCAATGTTCTCTGAATTACAAAATAATGTTAACCACAAGGTCTGAAGTTCGATAATAGCAAAATGCTTATCGTAATGACTGTATATTGAGAATTGAGCAGGTGCTGGAGACTGTTCTAAGCATTTAATAAACGGGAGACAATACCAAGAGACCTGCTCTTGTAAAGATTGCAGAACCAGGGTGTGGTGATGAGTCGAAGAACGCCTCAATGAAAGCTAATGACAACAGGGTGCAGACAGTAAATCAGCTGTCTCCCCCGCCTACACACACACACACACACACACACACACACACACACACACACAGTGATCTGTCCCCATGCAACTTTTGTGTCCCCAAATGCCAAGACCTTCTCATAGAACAAAGTTACGTTCTGAGGGCAGATGTCTATCACTGAAATCATCCTCATAGAATGAGAATTAAGAAGACCTAGTAACTGCGCTCCCAGGACTTGGAATCTACAGTGAATGTGTTGATTACTAGCTCATTAGTTAGAAAGGATTATCACAAAGCCACTCATTCTTGAACGTCTGTCTCTCTCACGCACACTGAGTTGAAAGCTACTCATTGTGACTCTACTGAACAGAATAGAACCGCTCTTGTGGGTTTTCAAGACTTTAACTCTTTACAGGAGTAGAAAGTCTCATTTTTCTCCCAAGCAGCAGCTGATTGTGGTTTCAAACTTCAGACCTTGTGGTTAACAGCCCAATATGTGTCTTCTTGAACAAGTTTCTTGCTGTCTGTGGTCCAGTTTTTGCAAATGTAGAAAGGAAGAGTCAAAGCACCTAATTCTGAGGTCCTCCTTGAAGTGCAGATTTCAGTTCTTCACAGAATAGCCGGCCTGCTTTAGCTTGGATTAACCAATGTTCCACCCGCATTTAGAGTTTCAACCAACGCGAAAACCAGACTCACTACCATTGAGTCGATGTTGACTCACGGTGACCCTATCGAAGAAAGGAGAATTGCTCAGTGCATTTCTGAGACCATGAGCTCTTTACAGAAGTAAGATAGGCTCATATTTATCCCGAGGAGCTGCTGATGGATTCAAACTCTTGTCCTTGTCGTTAGCAGCACAACATGTAACTCACCATTCCACCAGGATTCACCTAAATTTGCAAATTATTTTTCATCAACAGCTTGTTTAACAGGGCATTACTTCTGAAGTTGGAATAGAACTGTTTAATGTATGGCAGGATTTTGTAGAGAAGAAAGATTCAATTGTCTGGATGGTATATATCTAAGAAAGAACTGGTCACCTTGTTCAATCGCCAGGTCTCCACCGAGGCAGGAGACACAGATCACTAAGAGGCAGATTGGGAGGTCTCCTCAGGATTGACACTGGGGATGTGAGAGAGCAGGGCGGATGCTGGGGCCACTCAGGTCAGAATCTAGCCCCTCTGGGAGCCACTCAGGGACCCGGAACCAATAGAAGGACTTGCTGTTAGGTGTCATTGATCATCTCCAACCCAGAAGGACCTACTGAACAGCAGACGGAAGCTCTGCCTGGGGCTGGGCCGTCTTCACAGCCGTTCCTGTCCTCCAGCCCTTCATTGCAGCCCTGGTCTCAGGCCATCTCCTGGAGATAGAGTCCTCCTGGTGTGTGCTGCTCTCCTCTCCTTCCCCAAGGCGATGTCCTGCTCCAGGGACTGATCTCTCCGGCCAATGTGGCCAACGTGCATAAACCCAAGTCTCACCAACCTTTCCTCCACGGTGGCCCCTGGTTGTACTTCCAACACAGATGCATTTGTCTGTCTTTCCATACAGTTTTCTGAAACCCTATGAGTTTCTCTTGATGGGCTCAGAGTATGAAATGTAGGTATTGCATCCAGGACTGATAAACCCCTCAGGAACAGTAATGGGAGTAGTGATACCATGAGGGGAGGGGGAAGATAAGGGGAGAAGGGGAAGGGATGGGGAACCGACTCAGTGATTAACATACAACCCCTGACCCCCAGGGAGTGGTGGTGGTGGTGAAGAACAACAGAAACATTTGTGAAGGGAAATATCGGATATTGCAAGATATGAAAACAGTAACGATTTATAATTTATCAGAGGTTCATGAAGGTGGGAGGAGGGAGGGAAAAAAGAGGAGCTTATAGCAAGGGCTTAAGCAGAAAGAAAATGTTTTGAAAATGATGATGGCAACATATGTACAAATGTGTTTGATACAATTGTTGTATGGATTATTATCAGAGCTGTAAGAGCCCTGAATAAAGCGATTTATTAAAAGAAATCTAGATATCAAGAATGAAACAGAAGGAAGGAGGCCTTCCCCCCCCCCCGCTAAACTTGTGAATGAGGCAACATCAGTATTTTCCTCTACAATATAGAACATGTTCTTGCTCTCTGGGGCTGTGTAAGGACATGCGACAGACCGAGGGGACAAGAGTAACAGGAGTGGACTGTCACACAGTTCTAGAGGCAAGAATTCCAAATCAATGTGTTGGCCAGCACATGTTTCCCGGAAATCTCAAAGGGAAGATCTCAGTTTGTAGCTTCCAGGTTCTAGTAGCCTGAGGGGGTCCTCAACTTGAAGCTGCATCCTACAGGACAGCCTTCCTCCTGGTACTTCATGCTGCCTTTCTCCTTTTAGACCAGGAGAGACCTATGACTCTTGTGAGACTTGGGTCTGCTCTACTCCAGTATGACCTCACATGAACTGAATGGATAATATCTTCAAAGGTCATGTTCAAAACAAGGTCACGTCCCCAGATCTCAGAATCAGGCATGTCTTTTTTTTTTTTTTTTTTTTAAGAAAAGATTGAATCTGTAAGATTAAGTAAAGAGGAGAAAGAAGCTCTCCGTCTTGGTTCATCCTGACTTGAAGTTTACCTCTCTCATGGTCTTTCTGCAGCTCAAAAAACCCCAGTTCCTCAAACCTACAAAGGCACAGGACTCAACCGACCCGGAAAGGAGTGTTTGGTGTTGAAGAGCAACGTGAAGACATGCCTCGTAAACACTTTCTATGGTTCAGCAGAGTGGATTCACTGCCGGTGAGTTTGGGCTTGTCACTGCCTTGTTTCCTGCAGGAGGCCCGCCTTCCACAAAGAAAGCCACCGTAGCTCAGGATGGGCATATTCCATTTATTAGACTATTTTGTGTGCCCTCAGAACAGCTGGAATGTCCTGAGATGTCTATAAGACCATCATGTCTTTTTGATGATCAGCTTTTGTTGAACCATTTTATTGATTTCAACACAATTTTCATTAAGCAAGCGTATAATGTAGTAGCATCAATATCTATAATAGTATAGTATATACATAATCCTGTTTATGAATATACATTGAAATATGCATAATACTAGAGTGTTGTTATCAGCAGGAAAATGTGGGTCATTATAGCAATTAGAATTGTCCAAGTTGATCTTCAAATTTGTTTCAGAACTTTCTTGCGTGCCTCAGGTAACGTAGAAGGATGGCCGTTCATGGGATGTCCTTGTCAGCAAGAGGATTCAGGTCAGTGCTTTATGAGTAATTAATGAAGTTTCTGGTGGTGAATTTCATCCACATATTTCATGACGGGGTTTAGATAATTGTGCATATATACACTTCTATTTATTTTGAGATACGTGATATAATAGAGTGCATAGAGTACTGTGTTAGCTACACTATCAACTAGCTTTAGGACAAGACCATTCACCCACCTCTACTCTGCATGGAAGTTCCTCCACCATGCTGAGAGGAGAGGTACTATTTATTTAACGAGTAGCACAGTCTCTAGTATTTCATCAGTTCTTAGCACACAGCTGCTATTGTTATGATTATTGCGTTGTTGTCTTTATTTGGAAACCCAGAGAGCACTGGGTGATGGGTTAGACAATGTACCCCGAAGAATAACATGCACCCAGTTCAATGCAGAATGGATGACCGGCAGACTATCTTAGCTAACATACCACGACACCTTGGGCCAATTAGAAATCAACACACAGGAAAGGCAACGTCATGGTAATGCCTTGCTGGGCTTGATACGAGAGGCAAAACAAAACAAACAAAAGCAACAACTTGGTAACTAGGCACTTTGCCTTGAAACGTAGAACTTGAAATAAGATTCTACGAGCAGCCAGGGGCAGGCGGGGGAGGGTGCAGAATCGAAAGCTGAGAACAGATTTTCAAAAGAAGGAGCAAAGGCAAGCAAACAGTGGCATAACATCGTCCATGTTTCAAGAGACAGTACCTTTCAGGAGACAACTGTACCCACTGAGGACAACCATCGTTAAATCGAAAGTGACAAAGATGCCCCAGACACAGAGACTGAGAACATTACTGTCCACAAGCCAACCCAGGGAAGTGTTAAAGGGGTATTTTCAGGCATATAGAAATCATTTTGAGAAGGAATATATGAAAATTTCGTGTTTTGGGAGGTCGGGGGCGGGAAGCTGGAATGATTAAGAGAAATAATGTTAAACATTAATAGATGTGCACAGCCTAAACTTCAAATGGAACTATTCGAAATAAAAAAGCAACACACATCAATTTGAAAGCAACCGAGAAACATATAAAGAACCACAATTCAAATCACATCACAAATTCCAGTCACTTTTCCCCACTTAGTAGGATCACTGGTGGGGCAGTAGTCAAAGAGCTCTGTTGCTAATTTAAAGGTTGATGCCTTGAACCCATCAGCCCATCCAGGGCCAGGGGGGTGGGAGGGGGTGAAGCAATCTGTTTTGGGAAATATTGCCACGCTGGAACCCTGTAGGGCAGCTGCACTCAGTCCTATTGGGCCAATGTGGGTCGGAATCCACTCAAAAGCAGGGAGCTCTTCTGTTTTGTTTTATTCAATTTGGATTTTTGGAGATAGCTCCCTCAACTAAAAGAGAGATAACTGTAGTAAAGAGGTTAGAGATTCATAGAAATTATGATGAATATTAATTGCATTCAGGTGCATGTGTGAAGCAGGGTAACAGCAGTCCAGGGACCAGGTAACATAGCACATTGGGCAACAGACCTCTTCAGAGAATGTAAAAGAACATATGCCACCCTGAGGGCCCAGGGGTGCCTGGACCAGCCCATGGCACTTCCACACACCCGTGTGCACGGAAAAGCTGGACCATGGATAAGAGAGAGTGTGGAATAACGGGGGAAATTTGAATCAATCTGATTTTGGGAGAAGCGCGACAAGAACGCTTCTTAGCAGCATAGATGGTGAGACTGACCTCATGGACTTTGGATAGGTCATCAGGAGAGACTGGTCCCTGGAAAAGGTCATCACACTTGACGGCAACAATGGATGCAAGTAGTAACAAGCGTGAGGGCTGGATAGGCAGGGTTTCATTCTATTGTACATCGAGTTCCTATGAGTCGTAACCACTCTATGGCACCGACCAGCAACAACAACAGCATACAGAAGGGGACAAGGAAGAAGACTAATGATAACTACAATCACAATAAACATAAATGGACTAAACTCATGGAATTAAAAGTTGTTGATTGTAAGACTGGATTTTTAAAAATCAGCTATGTTTGGTTGATCTTACCTCATGCTCATCATCCTAATACTTAATCACATGGAAACCTTGGGAAGCAAAATACAGCAAACATAATAACAGTTGTGAGGACGGCGGGGACTGAGCAGTGTCTTCCTGTTGTACATAGGATCACTGCGTCAGAACTGACTTAATGACATCTAACAAGAACAACACCATCCAGCATGATGAGGCCCTGGAGAGTCCTGAGTGGGACTCTGTTTGAGTAGCAGGCACTCCCCCACCCCACCCCCGGTGCTCTTCACAGTTCTCAGCAACCCAGTGCTTCTCTTTAAAATGAGGGACTTTGTCTCATTGGAGAGACCAGTACTTGGAGAGAGATATCATGCTTGGTAGAGTGGAGAGGCAGTGTAAATGAGGAAGACCCTCACAGAGATGCACTGTCCCAGGGGCTGCAACAATGGGTTCAGGCACAGGAACGATTGTGAGCATGGTACAGGACCAGGCAGTGTTTCATTCTGCTGTGCATCTGGCCATTATGGATCAGAGCTGTGTTGGTCCAGGTTGACTAGAGAAACAAATTCATAGACACTCATATGTGTATAAGAACGAGCTTTATGTAAAAGGGCAATTGTATATTGAGAAACATCCCAACCCAGTAAATATCAAGTCCATAAATCTGATATTGGCCCATTGTCTCTGATACCAATGTATAAATTTCTCTTTAGATTCACATAGCCATGCAATGACCACCAGATGATCACAGGCGAGTGGGTTGAATGTCTTGTGGATCCAGTGGCAGTGGAATCATCTCAGTGTTGGGCGGGTTTGGGTGGGGGGGAGTGTTGCCACGTGGCTCCTCCAGCTCCAGGGCTCTAGTATAGCTCCATGTGCCTTGTCAACAGGAATGTCTCACATGGAGTGAGTGAGTGTCCTGCCTCAAGGGAGCTCTTTATCTCCTTATGGGCTCCAAATGAGGTCATCAAGCCATGACCTGATTAAGCCCCACCCCTTCACTCTTAAGTCTCCAGTTGACAACAGATTATGTAACTACCATAAGAGCCCACACCATGGCACCTTAACAGCATTAATACATGTCTCGTTGGCAACACATTTCACACTAAAGAAAAAGCAAAGTTTCCTGTTTGAACATAAATCTAATGGCGAGTTCCTATTCTCATACTGCCCGCCATGTTTAGAAGCTTTGTGAAGCTTTTGGGTTGTTTTTGTCTTAAGCAAGTTATAACACCTGTTTAGCCTTGGTCTCCTCACTGGCTGATGTGGGCCAAGGAGGCTTTCCCCACTTGAGTGATCTTTGTGACGGAATGAAACTGCCCCACAGGGTTCTCTGGGCAGAGTGTTCTCAGCAGCAGGGTTCTCGGGTCTCTTCTCCCTTGAAGAAGCTGGTGGGTTAGAACTACAGATCATGTTTTGGATAAGCAACCCAGCACTGAACTGTTGTGCCACCAGGGCTCTCACTCCTCATGAACAAACAGGTTTTATAATCTACCTACATCCTTACCGACATCCTCGCCTTCCTGCTTGGTAAAGTAGAAGGCCGGTGGAAAAGAGGAAGGCTCTCAACAACACGAATTTACACAGTGGCGGCCACAATGGGATGAAACAGCAACCACTCTGAGGATGGTCCAGGGCTTGGCAGCATGTCCTGCTACTATACAGAGGGTCACTATGAGTTGGAGCCAAGTTAATGTCAGATAACACCACCACCACCAGCTACATTCCCAGATCACTCACCTGTGTCCCCCACTATGACATGAGCTAGTGGAGGTACAATTTCATTGGAAATGCCAAAAGCAGAATACAAAAGGGTAAGATTTGCCAACTTTATAACTATGGCACTTATGCAAACAACGGAATCTGACTCATTTCTAGAATCAAAAGTGAGGTTGTTAAGCGAAATCTTAACAGAGGAAAGAGAGGTTGAACTGAGCACAGAATAGATTAGATTCATTTTTTTGTGAAAGCAAAGAGCCTTCTTGGAGGTATTTGTGCAGGTATAGGATGCTGAAATTGCTGGGGCATCAACAATGAATCGTGGTGCTGCTGTTGTGAAGTTCAATGGAGTTGGGTTTGACTCTCGACCACCTGTATATGCACCGGAACAGAATCCCATCCCATCCTGCGTGGTCCTCACGGCCGTTGTGTTCAAGTGGTTGCAGCCAGGATGTCCATCCACCTCCTTGAAGGCCTTCATCTTTTCCCTGACTCTCTCCTTGACCAAGCATGATGTGCTTCTTCAGTATGTGTTGCCTCCTGAAAAAATTTCCAAAGTTCATGAGACTCAGTCTCACTGTCTACGATTCTTAGATGTATTCTGGCTGCACTCCTTCCATTGTCATTGTTAGTTGCTATTGCATTGCATCTGTCTCATGGCCACCCCACGTACAACAGAGAGTGATTCTCCCAGTCTAGCACCCTCCTCATAATCACTGATACGCTCCAATGCACTGCTGCAGCCACTGTATCTCAAAGTGGGAGGCTTACCCCACAGCCTTATTTCGAACAATTTATTGCATTCCACAGGGTTTTCACAGTATAAGTTTTGAAAATATATCACCAGACCTTTCTTCTTCATTTGTCCTAATCTATACATTCTGTTGAAACTTGCATACCTTGAAATTCCTGGCACTGGAAATACCAATGGCATAGCTTCCAACACTGTGGCAACATGCAAGCTACCACAGTAAGACAGACGGACAGATCCAGGATGGTGGCAATTGGTTGTATTGTTGTTGTTGCATCGTGAAATCAGTTTTAATTGGTAGTGACCCTGTGTCCAACAGAAAGAAACACAGTTCTGTCGTATATCTTCCTCACAGTGGTTATATGTCAGGGGAGCTAGCCCCTTACAAATCATCACAGGCCTGGCAGGACAATTGTACGGTTATGACATATAGAGGTCATAGTAAAGGCATAGAGTGTAAGAGCGATGGAAGAGAAAGTAAAATAAAGGAGTCAGACACATTTCATAGTAGCATGCTCACTTCCTGGACGGCCATGATCTCAAAAGCTAAGTCTGTGCACAGCGCAGGTGGGGAAGGCAGGAGAGCAAAAAGGCAGGAGAGAGAGATTTATTTTTCACCAAGGCGTCTATATACTTGGGGGCGGGCAACCCCCTGATTACAGGTAATGACCTATGTCACAGGAGGGGGTTGTAACAGAGGCAATACAGTAAAGGGAGGGGAACTATCTAGGGGTGTACACACAATAGGAAGGGGAGAGATTGGGGATACCCACGTGACAAATGGACAGATCCTAGATTCAAGATTGGAGCATAAAGTTGATTGTTCCTGAGTTGGAAAATTGACTTATTCTAAGCTTTCTATGGAAAGGAATCCATTGCTCTTAACAGCAGGGAGCGAGACCCACCTCTGGTGAGATAAACAGTAGTGTCTGATTGCTCTGGATGGCTGAATGCCTAGAGGGAGAATATCTCTAAGCATCTGACCTCCCATCTTGTGCTGGCAAACAGCCTCTTAGGCATATATTTGGGGGAGACAAAGCTGGGGAAAGTCTGTTTATATCCCACAGTTATGTTTGAGCCCACTTTTTCAGCCACTATGGTCTCTCAGAGTCAGCATTGACCCCATGGAAGTGAGTGAGTGATGTCATCTATATTATTAAAGGTCTTCCCTTTAAAAAAAATTCTGATAAATGTTTCTTCAAACCACAGTGTTTGGTTATGTTGTAAATCCTGTGAGTTTTGGACCACGTGACAGAAGCCAGGTCAATCAAAATGCTTGTCTGGGATTTTTTTCTTGTTGCTGCTGCTGCTGGCTAATTGATCAGAAAAGTGAATTAACCTCCCTCTCTATTAACAATACTATGTCAATGTGATGCTCAAGTTCTTAAGGGCTTGTATTAGTCTGGGTAGACTAGAGAAACAAATTCATAGACACTCCTATGTGTATAAGAAAGAGCTTTATATAAAGAGCAATTTTACATTGAGAAAACATCTAGCAAAGTGCAGATCAAATCTGTAAGTTCAATATTAGCCCATATGTCTGACACCAATATATAAGTTCCTCTTCAGACTCAGGCAAAACATTCAATGACGCTGAATGCAGGAAGATCACAGGACAGTGGGTGTAAAATATTGTGGATCCAGTGGCAGTGGAAGCATCCCAATGCTGGCAGGGGTCTCCACATGGCTCCTCTAGCTCCAGGGCTCTAACATAGCTCCATGTGTCTTGTTAGCAGGGAGATGAACCAGAGTCTGTGTGCACCTGGCCTCCAGTGAGCGCTTTATTGCTCTCTGTGACACCTCCGAATGAGGTCATCAAGCTGCAACCTGATTGACAGTCTAGACTCCACCCCTTCTCAAGTTGACACCAGATGATGTAACTACCACAGGCCTAGATTTTTCTCTGTATGTATTTCTCTTTCTATCTCTACTCTCTTCTTGTCACAAGGATGGAGATCTGGGGTACAAGGATGAAAATCGCATGACAGTGACTTCTATAATCCTCTAGTCCTAAGTAAACTGCCACCGCATGCATTGTTTCAACTACTCCCCGCCCACCATCTCACCCACTTCTCATAAACAATCCTTAGTGTTGACATTGCACTGAATGTGATGGAGCGGGAATTGGATGGATTTGCCCCAGCTAGTAAATAATACTGCTACTTTTCCAATACGTCTCATTGCACACTGCTTGTATTCACACGGGCCTAATCTTGCAACCTTGGGATATAGGTGTAACCTTGGGATATAGGTTTTGGTTCTAAATTTCACCCCGCTGGGTAAGGAGTTCTAAGTGTGATGGTTTCCTGCATATGGCAGAGGCTGGGAGCATTTGTGTTACATGACTGTAAGTACCACTCATGGCGCTGGTGGTGGTGGTGGGGGGTGGGGTGGGGCACACAAAGCTTGAAAGCCCCCAGAGATGGTCTGTCTACCCAACAACAGCTGGTGCTTTGAAAATTTTACTTTATATACTTTGTCAGTATTATAAATGGCATTGTAGTCCTCTAAAATATGTGTCCTCTTGTCTAGGTCATGGTTTTTAGTTTTAGGCAATTCTGCTCCAATCTGTGATGTGATGTAATTATCCTACATGCTCTAAATACTCACCTCTATAATGTAGATGGGGCAGAGCTACAGAGGGAAAAAGAGGAGGCCAGATTCATTGTCCTTGTGTCAGTTCTGACTCCTAGAAATACTATGAGTCAATATTGTTAATAAGGCAGGATGTAAGATATTGAAGAAATTAAACAAGCAAGCAGAGTGGGAGAGACCTTATCCGACCCAGAAAAACAAACAACAAAATTAACTGGGAGGAGAGCTTTCCCTTTGAACCAGGGTTCTTGAACTGAGACTCCTCCAGACCAGTGGTTCTCAACCTTCCTAATGCCAGGACCCTTTAATACAGGACCTCATATTGTGGTGACGCCCAGCCATAACATTATTTTGTTACTACTCCACATCTGTAATTTTGCCACTGTAATGATTCGTCATGTAAATATCTGATAGGCAGGATGTATTTTCATTGTTACAAATTGAACATAATTAAAGCACAGTGATTCATCACAAAAACGATGTGCAATTCTATATTGTGAACATTTATATCTAATGACCAATAAATAAAATTTTGTCTTGAAGCATGGGTAACAGTCTTCATGCTGGGCACTCATGTGTGGGCATATCTGCATGTGGGCAGACCTGCCTGGAGATGGTAGAGCAGCGTCTCAGTTCCTGAGACCATCAGCGATATGTGTTCTCTGATGGTCTTAGGTGACTCCTGTGAAAGGGTTGTTTGACCGCCAAAGGGGTCGCGACCCACAGGTTGAGAACTGCTGCTCTAGACTCAGGAAGACTGATGCCAAGAAGCATGGAGCTCTCCAAGGAACGCTCGCCCCATAGATGCTGAAAGGAAGTGAGAGGAGAGAGAGATGGTGTGGGGTGCAGAGAGAGGCGTCCTGGCCCGAGAGATGGCACTCTGAGTTCAGGCTTTCGGCTTCCTCCAGAGGAAGAGAGCAAATCTCTGTCAGGACCTTCCACGTGTGTTTTCAGCATTGCAGCCCTAGAGAACAAGACGGACAACTGGATCTTGAGCAGAAAGCCTTTTCGTGTCTCATGGAGTCAGTACCGAGTAGAACATGCATTCAAAGTGCCAGACAAGCAGCTGAAAAGCAGAGATGGGGAAATAAGCCAGGATGCATCCACCAAGGACAAGCAAACCCTGGTTCTCCAAGTAGCTGTGTCACAGGAAGTGCTGCCGATCCCCGTTGTCTCCGGCAGTCCTGCCTGGTCTGTCTCCGTCCAGCGTTCCATGAGCTACCAGACATGGCACCCACTCGCGGCTCTCGTACAGGACTCAGGGACCTCTACTGGATGAACAATCTGATCAGATATATATTTTACTGAAAAACAAAGCTGCCTACGGGATTTTTGGGGTGGAGTGGAGAGAAAAAAAATAATCCCCAAAATGAAACCACATGGGAAATATTAAATAGAGATATAGTAGTAAAACATTCAGCTAAAATAGCCATAAAGTGGACTCCCAACAGCCCCCTGGAGGACCTGGCGGGAGCAGCTTCATTCTGCAGTGTGATCCGACTGGAATAAATGAAGTGCTAAGCAGAGGGAAGTCCCCTGTCTGTCTTCATTCAGGACTGGAGGATGCCAAGGCAGGGGGGACAGCGGGGCAGAGGGGAAAGGCGCATTGCTTTTGAAATCAGAGTGCGGTGAGGGCTGTGATCTGAATGTCTGTTGCTGGAAGACAGAAGAGGTGAGCTTGGCAGAGGTTGGGCTGCTGTCAAGGTCACCTGGCACCCAGAGAGCTGCCACCCATGCCATTTCATCTTGCAGGGACCTGCTCCTCCGGCAGACCGATGGGTGCTCGGTGTGCCCCTTGGCCATTCCAGAGGACACCCATGATTCTTACACAGTCACACAGCAGACTCCACATCTCCTCTGACGCTGCAGATTCAGAGGAAGCTCTCGTGTTCTCTGAAGACAACACGTCCTCTTTCTAAAACAGACAGAGATCCGAATAAGAAGTGGAGAAAATACTGAGCAGCATATGAATCTCAGCCATGTTGCTCGTGATTGGTTTTCATCCATCCTCAAAACCAAACTCCTGGACCTCAAGTCGATTCCCACTCATAATGACCCTGGGGGCCGAGCAGGCCTCTCCCTGTGAGCTCCCCATCCACGATGCATGTTGTTAGGAGCCCAGCACCTAACCAGCACTGACAGTGTGAACTTACATGGAACTGTTTCCCGTGAAAGGCCTGTGGTCCTGCAGCAAGCACCCTTCTGAGCCCTGGTCTGCCCTGACCCATGAGAGGATGCTCTGAGTCCTAATCGACTCGCCGAGATGGGTGCTTTGTGGTTATGTTGTGTGTTTGTTTATTTTTGCCCTCCGCCACTCAATGGCTGCATTCTGAAACAGATGCATTTAAATAAAACCAATCCCATTGGCATCTGGGCACTTCCCACACATAGTGACCCTCCTGGACAGAGCAGAACTGTTTCTGAGACTGTACACATGTACAGAAAGTCTGGTCCTTCTGCATGGTGGGTTACAAATGTTGACTTTGTTGACCCCACTACTCTATCAGGGATCCTTTCTCAATTGCCGGCTGGATTCATACCTTTACAATCAGGTTAAATTGGATTTTCTGAGATTTATTCTCTATTAGATGGCTCATGAGTGTAGTCGGCAGTGGATCTTCTTACAGGTATGGTAGGGCAGCGACGCTGGGCCTGTGGGACCCTAGCCAGGTGTGAAAGTCTGGGTAGACTAGAGAAACAAACCCATGGACACACATATGTGTATAAGAAAGAGATTTATATACAAGAGCAATTGAATACTGAGAAAACATCCCAGCACAGTCCAGATCAAGCCCATTAGCTTGATATTAGCGAATATGTCCAACACCAATCTATAAAATTCTCTTCTGACTCACAAAACACACACAATGACGCCAATTTTAGAAGATCACAGGACAGTGGCCAGAAAGTCTTTGGATCCAGTGGCATTGGCAGGGGTCTCTGCATGGCTTCTCCAGCACCCACGGCTGCATCAGGGTGGGTCCATGTGTCTTGTCATCTTCGATGTCTCCCAAGGTGTGTGCAGAGTCTCCCACCTCCAAAGAGGAATATTACCAGAATTCCCAGAATCCGTAAGGAAGGCTATTCCCACTCAGAAGCCTCATTGGCTAAGACCTCATTGACAGGCTAGACTTCACGCCTACACACTTAATCCTTAAATTGACAATTATATCACTACCACACCGGGTCATCTCAGCCTTCTGGGCCTCGTGCTCCGTGTCTGGACCACAGTGATGCTGGCATCCTATCCCACATTGTGCGGAGAGCCAGATTCAGTCACTTGTCTGGGAGTGGTTTGAAAACTGCCTAAAAGAAAGAGAATTATCATTGTTATTATTATCAATGATGTTTATGATGAATTATTGTGATTTTCATAGCTGCATCTGATGCACTGTTGCTCACTGTCATTCAGCCAGCCCCAGCCGCTGCCCCTGACCCGCTCACAGTTCCCATGTATAGTGTAATGAGATACTCTCTGGTCCTGTGCCCTCCTCAGGATCAGCTGTGAAGCAGGCTTTCACGGGCTCAGGTGGGGAGTAGCCTTTCTTCCTAGTCTTCCAAGAAGAAGCCTGTGCAGCATTCCGGCCACACACAGCCCTCCACTGACAGATACCCGATGGCTGCCCATGCACGGAGCTGCCTGGGAGGGGAGCCTGGGCCTCCAGAGAGGAAGACTAGAATTCTATCACTGAACCACCTCTGCTTCCGCCATAGACCTCCTTGTAACAGCCAAGAACACACCGCAAATCCCACTGCCGCACAGTCAATTCCAACTAATAGCAGCTCTACAGGACAGAGTGGAACCGCTCCTGTGGGTTTCCAAGGCAGGGAGTAGAACGTCCCATCTTTCTCCTGGGAGCACGTGAGGTGTTCACACACAAGCAGCCCACTGTGAAACCCATTACCCCACCAGGAGTCCCAGGGTCTCCCGTACAAGTCCTCCTCCTGAGAAGATGCTTAGCGCAAGGAATCGGGGTGTCACTTTGAGCACCACGGAGTGCCTGACCCAAGCGGTGGCATTTTCCATGGACTCTGATGGATGTGACAGCTGGACATTGAATCGGGAAGACGAGTGAATAATGAATGCATGTGAATTATCATGCTAGCAAGAATATTGAAGGGGTCACAGACTGCCAGAAGAACACACACCTCTGCCTTGGAAGAAATACCTCCAGAACGCTCCAGACAGGCAAGAATGGTGAGACTTTGTCTCATGGACTTGAGATAGGCTGTCAGGAGGGGTCAGTCTCTGGAAAAGGCCATCATGCTTGGTAACGTGGAGGGGAAGCAAACAAAGGGGGAGATCCCCGACAGGATGGATTGACACAGTGGCTCAGGCATGAGCTCATCTCGCAGGACGGTGCAGGACCAGGCGCTGTTCCCGGCATCGGTCGCTCACTATGAGCCAGAATCCACAGGAAGGTCCCTAACAACCACAAAAACAACAACACATAGAACCCGTGCTGTTGCTAGATGCCCTTGAGTCATTCCAACCCATTTCGACCCTATGTCTGTGCAATAGCAAGAAACACATCGAAGTTCACCTAAAACATACTTTCTTACAATATGCCCAAGTTCCTTAAACCCTTCAGGGCCCATTAGCCTGCACAGAGTTTAACTTAATGAAAATCACAAGGAAATGCAATGATTTTCAAAAGTGAATACAAAGCAAGATTGTGCTGTAGGGGTTGACGCCTTGTACTAGAAGCAAAGAAGTATATTCTTTGTACACACACACACACACACACACATGCACACTCAGAGAGACAAAATATAGCTGGGCTCATTTCCTATTTTCTTGGAACTTTGTGCTTTGGGACTTCATATAGACTTGAGTCAGAATAAACAAATGACCCTGCCATCTCACCTCTAGGATCAAGATTCTTTGTCTGAACATTTCAGTGTGCAAATCTTCCATCCACACCCACTGGAAGTAGTGTGTGTGTGTGTGTGTGTGTGTGTGTGTGTGTGTGTGTGTCCTAGAGGATACAAGCAGCCTACCTCCAAGCAGGGTAATAAATGGTGCAGGCAGGTGATGTGGCTTGTTCCTGTCCCCCTTTCAATGTACCTCATCTCCTACTTTGGGATCTGGTGCTTCTCCGTGCTGGCTGCTCCACCGCACATTCTAGCAGGAAGCAAAGGTGTGTGGCATCCATCCACACTGCAGGGGACCCAGGTGCTCCCCTCCTGGAAAGCATACAGGTGTCCCCAGGGCTCGAACGACCTGTATATCCAGGTGTAGTTGTGATGCCTGCTTTGTGTTGTTACTTCCCAACCCGTGCCCTCCTGCCTACACTTGGATGGTCTTGGGCACGCCTCTCTCAGCCATCCACGACTTCCCCCATTAGCAAAGCCCAGAGAATGTGGGGGGCCATAAAGAACGCAGCTCATTCATCAACGGTGACTAGGAGAGTTGAGCAAGAGTCGGCGCACATCTTCCTGGGAGTACCTCCCAACACAGCTCTCTGAAGACAGACCTTGCCTTTTCTGCGACCCGTGCCAGGATGTTCCTCGGCTCATCTGGGAGTGAGCAAAGCACAGTGCCAACAGCTCGCTGCCTTGGCACAGGAGCTGCGTTTCAGAACTCTCTCCCGCTCATCCATCCCTCCTCTCTCACCAGGTTTCCTGCCTTTGGGAGTTCATTATCTAACGGGGGGTGGGGGGTGGGGGGGCAGTGGGGGGTTGGATGCGATGTCAATAAAATAATGATGAGCTCAAGGTCAATGGCCGTTATGAGCTACTAAGAACTTTATGGTGGGAGAAGGTACATAAAAAGGGGGCTGACCGCATTTGCAGAGTCAAGAAGAGCTTTCTTGAGGAAGCTGGCGCCGAGGTTTGGAGGATGAATAAGGTTACTCCAGGGAGATGGAGCAAAGAGGAGGCTGGATCTTATCCCAGGCTGGTGTGAGTGCTCACAGCATTTTGGGAAACAGAAGAAGGCCAGATACTGGTTTCAAAACATACCCCACCCAGTTCTGACACTCATCTCCTCAAGAAGTGGCGAGGGGTTGGGCTATTTCCATCAAGACTGGGTGCACTTCTGTGACCTCCTTGGTGAATCGAAAGTGGGAGAAGGTGATGTTTTTGTGGTTTCTGAGGCCAGATTGTGAAAGACCATGCAACTTCTGGAAGGTTCTATTTCAATGTTCTCTGAAAAGACTGCTGCTCTCTCCCACTCAGAACCTGTCTGCTAACCCCACACTCCCCAGCTTTGGTAGCTCCGCCACCTGAAGAGACTCATATTGCTGCTGCAGGTCGCAGTCCCGGCTGAGCCCGTCCTCAGTCACAGCACCCCAGCCACCAACCACGGCAGCCAAGACTCCAGCTTGACAAGTGGTTCTTTAGTCCCAGCTGTTGCCAGTCCCAGACTCTACTCAGCGCAGTGCACAGAAGACTCAGCCTCCCTGGGCTTCCGCTCAATACTCAGCCCATAGAACTCCTGAGCACACTGAGATGCTTGCTATTTAATCTTTTCTAAACATGCTGACTTTTTTTTCCTCCTGCCACAATCGGAAAAGGAACATGCAGGGTGGCCAGAGAGCGAACAGATCCAAGACCCAGTGTGGTGTGAACTGAGGCTGGAGAATGTTGCTCCGGACTCCACATGGCTCCTGAGGTCATATCGTCCACTGTGGCCTTGCTGCCTAGAGGTCTGACACTGACGGTCTTAAAGTGGGATCAACAGAGCCAGGTTGGTCCTTCGCAGTATCACACTGACTACTGCAGAAGAACGCAGGGTTGGGAGGTCCTGGGGTTGACTACAGTCGTCCCACCTCAGAGGCCATCATCGTCTCTGCGGAAGAGTTGATGGCGTTTGGGCTTGCCTGGTAGGGATGCACGTTGGTAGTATTGAAGAGATTTGAGAGATGCTTAGATGATGAAAGTCACTTGAGTTAGTCACAGCTTTAGTAAGAGGGTGAGTCTCCATCGTGTGTCCCAGGTGGATTCACTGCCATCTCTCACTGGGTCATTTCGCGGTGGCTTGCCTGTGGCTGTGATGCTAGAATCTGTTCCACCTGCACTGCAAATACCGGCAGGATCACCTACGGTGGACAGGTTTCAGCCGAGCTTCCAGACCAAGACCAGGTTGGAAAAGAAGTCTGGTGATCCGCTTTTGAAAAGGCCTCAGCGAATGCTCTATGGATCACAGCGTAATGTTGTCTGATGTTGTGCTGGAAGAGTATCCCCTCAGTATGAAGGCCCTTCCCAACATCATGGCGATGGACTGAACCCCCTAGTTAGTGTTCTTGAAAATGGCACGGGACGGGCCAGCGCCTTGTTCGGTTGCACACAGGCTCCTCGTGAGTCCGAGCTTATCCTATGGCAATCTGCACCACCAAAACAATCATGCTGCTATTCACGAACACAGGGCACCCCAGTACCAGCCTGCGGGGGTTCTTGGAAGAGGATTAAAAGTCAAGAATTTGATCTTGGACATTTAGTTTAATGTAGCTTGCAGCATTGGAAGTGGAAACGGTGAGTAGGTGGTTAGGTCTGTGTGCCTGGGACTCAAAATGAAGGAACGTGGCTCTCTCCACCACCAGCTTGGGAGATATCAGCGCAGAAACGAGTACAGCTGCCCCAGGTTTGCATGAGCCTGGCCAGGGGAGGAGGACATATTGGAAGGAGGATGGAGTCCAGAATTGCGGACCCCTGCGATTCACAGGCAGTGGGGGATGATGGCTGATCACCAAGAGCCCGGAGATGGAGGAGGACGGCTGGGGGACGTATGTCATGGAAGACTGAGCAAGATCCAGAAGAGAGCTGACAGCCACAGGCTGGAAGTAGGTCAAGGATGAGTCTTGAAGTCTTAGAGGTGAATCCACTCTTTCCAACAGATGTCCACCCAATGGAGGAGGAGTAGGATACAGTGTGAGCTGGAGGGAAGTCGGGCATCATTAAGTGTCACTGTCCCCCTCTCTCTAAAAATGAGATGATCATAATCCGATTATAGGACGTCCGTGTGAAGTGTGTCAGAGAGAGAACATTTGGATTTGAGATTCGTGAGGGAATGGGAAAAGCTGTCTCAGAACAACAAGGTGGAAATGACTTCAATCCAGAACAGGAAGTCCCCACTGAGGTCTAGGAAGTAAGGAAAAGCTGAGGTTAACTGGACATTTGATAATCAGGGTGTGTTGGGAATTCTGATCCTACGGCTTCACACTTCTTTCCATAAAGTAGAATGCTTTGTCCTCTTTTGGGTCTTGTAGAGGTGCTTGTCGGAGATTTGGGAGAAGTGGTAGCTGTTTGAAGAGCTTGTAGTAAAAATGTAACCCTGTGGATCATGGGGACAAAGAAGGGCTACCTTGCGATGCAATGTTTGTTTTTATGTGACTTTTCTGAAGCCAACCGTGAATGCATTGGCCTTGTTACCAAAGTCTTCTCCAGCAAGGACTCCCTTGTTGCATGAAGACAAGTGTACCATTGAGCTCATCCACAGGCTGGGTTTTACCCGGATGGAAGTGAAGGGCAGGGAGTTTAAGGTGTTTGGAGAATATTTCTGAAATAGCAAGGGGCTGAAAGAGGCAAGTTAAGACGTGAGAAGGTCAAGAGAGTAAGGGAACGCACTTGGAATGTCTAAGGGCTGTGAGTGAAAGATTGAGGGATTCTACCCAAACAGACCTTATTAACCAATAGCACCTCTGAGGCCTTACAAACAAGTCCTTAAACACAGATACATAGTTTCAACCATTCTCACCCAAGCAAAGCCAACAACGGCTATGGAAGCATGGAGCCAAAGAGTGGAAGAAGTACAAGGATGGACCTTGGAAGCAGAGAAAGCATGATCTAATGGCACATCATTTGGACATGTTATAAGGGGGACTGCACCTTACAGAAGGAAATTATGCTTGATAGAGTCGCAGGGCAGTGACAAGGAGGAAGACCCACCAGGAGACGGATCGGCACAGTGACTCCTGTCCCACCCTCTGTCACAATGCCTTTAAGGACGGGTAGGACTGGGCACTGTTCATTTTGTTGTACGTGGGGCTGCCGGAGTTGGAACCAATTCTAGGGCACCTAACTCACAGCAACAAGGCAGCATTCTTGCACCCACTGGGTCCAACTCAGTCTTAAACAGACAGACAGAACACTGGAGCCTGCCGTTGGCAGCATTTCCTTGTCGGCTATGGACTCCGAAGCCCGTTTCCATTGGCTCATAAGGAACTTTAGGAGTTGATTCCTACTCTGAGAGAACCTATGGAGCAGAGAAGAACATTCCCTTGGGATTTTAGGACTGGTAGACCTTTATGGGCACAAATAGCCTCATCTTATTTTCTGAAAAGAAGATAGAAGATTCCCACTCTTTTAAACCCCAAATTTCTGCCATTTCTGGGTCTGCTGCTGATATTCCGTCAGTGTCTGCAAACTTTGACGCCTGTCTTTTAGCATGGCCGCCATCTTTTTGTTGAAAGTCAGACAACATGCTGATGTAAAGTGAGTGAGAATAACTGGGGTTCTTTTTCTTACGATCCCCTCAAAAATTCTACTCACGTTTACATGGTGGTTAGGGATACGGGGTGTACCTTGACCCTTCATGAGATGGATAGACACAGTGACCACAGCGGTGGCCTCCAACGGCCTCACAGCCATGCGGACTGCACAGGGCCAGGCAGTGCGTCCTTATGTTGTTCTTGGGGTGACTATAAGGTGGGGCTGCCTTGACAGCCCCTAACCACAACATAATTAGCTTTTAGGCTTTCAGCCAGCCTGCGTCCCTGGGTTTGAGCCTTTGCCATGGCTTCTCAGTCCCTGTGCCCCACTTTGGGTGGCACTGGGAGACTAGCGGGGCAAGAGTTAGATGCTTCCCTTCTTTCTTCTTGAGAGAAGTTGTTTAAAAACATAAAAGAAAAATTAAAACACCTTTGGTTAGGCTCGAGTGAAGCACTTTCCCATGAGGACAGATCATTAGTTAAGGTAAACACAGCAACCTTTCAAAATGGCTCATTTTCCTTCTCCCTGCCAAATGAAAAATGGGACTGATGGGACCTTTTGGATGAAACTCGGTGACTTTGAAGGAGGAGAAATACTCACTGTATGGTTTCAGAAATGATGAGCACTCATGTGATTCATGCCACCCAAACCAAACCAACCCACTGCCCTGGAATAAGGCTGACTCACAGAGACCCCCTGTGGGTTGCTGAGGCTGTAATTGTTTAGGTGAGTAGAAAACCCAGTCTTTCTCCTGGTGGTTTCAAACTACCCACCATGCAGATGGCAGCCCGCTGCTCAAACACTGCACCATTCATGCTAAGGATCCAACAATTGTTCAATCCCTTTTTCATCATGTCCATGAACACCGCCTCTAGAGCTGTGAGCTTCTGTTCCGGTGAGTGATGAGCCTCCACAGGTGGCGACTGATCTCGTCCACTTTCAGGGGGGCAGATTGTCCTATGACTTGGGGTTGGCAACAACTAGAGGGCAGCGAGTAGTCATCTGTTGACTTTCAGTGCTTCAGTTTTTATCTTGACAGGACAGAAATGTTGACTCCCAAGATTCTTACATGCCGGGTCAGAAATCTAGCAGTGTTTTCTATCATGCTTTCCAATGAATTTCTAGAGTGGGGAAAGCAAGGAATAGCAACAACAAGTGTGCTATTTAGAAATACACCCTGATCCAAGGGTGAGGTTCCAATACCAGGTCATCATGTCAAATTGTCCTAGTGCAGAGAGGATGGGGGTGATGGTGGGAAGGTAGCCCTGGTACCTTGACTCTCAGAACTGTTGTTTCGTGGGCCCTAAGACCCTGCCACTGGGTTGGCACTTGAATGAACCTGGGACGAGGTAGTCAACTCAGGGCCCAGTAGGAGGCTCTGAGCCTCAGGTAACTGGTGGGGTCTGGGTTCAAGGCTATTGGTGTGGCTTGGTACCCATTCCCATGCCTTCCACCACACAGCTATCTCCTCCACTATCCCAGCCTGGAAAGAACCCCCACCCCCACCCCGAATGAGTGACCTGCTGCTGTTCTTGAAGGACCTGGAGTTTGAGGCTGAGTCTAAGGACGAATAGCTGGGAGGAAGAGGAACTCAACCTCCCAGGTCGCAGAGCAAGAAGGGCCGGACAGTTTCTAGTGCTGCCCCCGGACCCCTTTCCATGGAGGCCTCGGTTCCTCCAGAGTGCTCCAGGGGAGGGAAGCAGCAGCAGTAACGTCTTCTACTCCCACTGTCCACTGGACCCTCAAATCCATCTTAAAAAACAAAACAAAACAAGCTCACTGCTATCAAATTGGTTTCAGCCCACAGTGACCTTATAGGACAGGGTAGAACTGCTCCTGTGGGTGTCCGAGACTGTAACTCTTTACAGGACAGGGTAGAACTGCTCCTGTGGGTGTCCGAGACTGTAACTCTTTACAGAACAGGGTAGAACTGCTCCTGTGGGTGTCCGAGACTGTAACTCTTTACAGGACAGGGTAGAGCTGCTCCTGTGGGTGTCCGAGACTGTAACTCTTTACAGGACAGGGTAGAGCTGCTCCTGTGGGTGTCCGAGACTGTAACTCTTTACACAACTGAATAGCCCTGGCTCTCTTCAGTGGGGCAGCCGGCGGATTTCAACTACTGACTTTCAGATTACAACCCACAGCATAACCACTCTGCCACAGAGCTCCTTACCCCAATCTCAGTTGTCTCTGATTCATGAAGAACTACAGTAGCTAATCCTGTCCCCACCATCAGAGACAGTGACAAGCTGTCTCCTTCAGCCATGACTAACTCTGTGAGCCAAGAAATGGACATAGAGAGGAGACAAGGTTAGGAGACAGCAGAATTTTTACTATGTTTGTAAATGTGAGGTGTCAAAAGACAGTGGAGTCCATCAATGAGGAAGCAGGTGTATATGAATAAAGATATGCAAATATATTTATATGAGGATGGGAAAATAGATCTATGTGCCTATATTTATAGGTTTAGTATTAAGGTAGCATAAGGACATTGGGCCTCCACTCAAGTACTCCCTCAATGCAAGAATACTTTCTTCTATTAAATTGGCATTCTATGATTCTCACCTTCCCGACACAACCGCTGAAGACAAAGCGGGTGAATAAGCAAATGTGGTGAAGAAAGCTGATGGTGCCCGGCTATCAAAAGATATAGCATCTGGGGTCTTAAAAACTTGAAGGTAAACAAGTGGCCTTCTAGTTCAGAAGCAACAAAGCCCACATGGAAGAATATATCAGCCTGTGTGATCACGAGGTGTCAAAGGGATCACTGAAGACAAATGGGTGCATAAGCAAATGTGGCAAAGAAAGCTGACGGTGCCCGGCTATCAAAAGGTATAGGGTCTGGGGTCTTAAAGGCTTGAAGGTAAACAAGTGGCCATCAAGCTCAGAAGCAACAAAGCCCACAAGGAAGAAGCTCACCAGCCTATGCAATCACGAGGTGTCGAAGAGATCAGGTATAAGGCATGATCAGAACAAAAAATCTTACCATAATGAATGATGGGGCGAGTGTGGAGTGGAGACCCAAAGTCCATTAGTAGGCCACTGGAGAGCCCCCTGCAGAGAGGTCTCGGGTGGGGGGTGTGTGGAGACGAGCCAGTCAGGGTGTGATGTAGCAATGATGAAAAATACAACTTTCTTCTAGTTCCTAAATGCTTCCTCCCCACCCCCACTATCATGATCCCAATTCTACCTTGCACTGGTACAGATAGGAACTGAAAATACAGGGAATCCAGGGCGGATGAGCCCTACAGGACCAGTGGTGTAAGTGGCAATAGTGGGAGGGTAGAGGGAGAGTGGGTTGGAAAGAGGGAACCGATTACAAGGAACTGTGTGTGACCTCCTCCCTGGGGGACAGACAACCGAAAAGTGGGTGAAGGGAGACGTCGGACTGGGCAAGATATGACAAAATAATGATCTATAAATTATCAAGTATTTTTAATCTATAAATTAAAAAAGTACATTTTCCATGAGTGTGTCCATATTCTGTATTACTTAGTGATCACTTATCTTTTATACTTCATCAAAAATATGTTATAATTGAAAGGAGACTAGGTTGGAGGAAAATGATGATATAATCTATATGGTATAAGCATAATAATAACAGTAGCAAGGATAAAACATGAGATAACTAAGGTCCATGAGCAACGTAACCATTATAGCATTGAAGGTGTGTCTTGTTTGTAGCCGTTCAACATTTGCGACTCAGTCTAAAATTTCAGTGGGTGAGCATGCAGCAGGAAGGACACAAAGCTGCAGAGGTGGATTGACTTGCCCATGGTTTCAAGATCAGAAAGCGGTGGAGTCTGAGCTGGGCCACAAGGTTTCCTCTCTTCATTCATTATAGAAAACACTGCTAGATTTCTGATCTGGCATGTAAAAATCTTGGGAGCCTCTCTTGGGCGTCCGATAGACTAGATTATGGTGCAGTTACTGACAGCCCCAGGTCACAGCGAATTAAAGTAACAACAATGTGGATGTGTTTCAGGCTCAAGCTGGATGCCATTCTATGACCTGCAGGGGCCCTTCGAATGTGGAGGTGATTCTGTCTCCAGTGCAGCCTGCTGGAAACCCACTGTGTGAGGACCTAGTCAAGCATCATCCCAGGAGGAAGAGAGAACCAGCACACTCAATATCTGGCAACCTGGGGAGTTATGCCTTATTAGAGTAAAAGTGTACTTCAGATGCAAGATGTGTTAGTCTGGGTGGACTAGAGAAACAAATACAGAGACACTCATATGTCTGTTAGAGAGAACGTTATATCAACGAGCAATTGTACATTGAGAAACGTCCCAGCCCAGTCCAGATGAAGTCCATGAGTCTGACACTAGCCCATATGTCCAATACTAGTTCATGAATGCCTCTTTAGACTCACACAGCCATGCAATAATGCCAACTGGAGGAAGATCACAGGCCAGTGGGTCGAAAGACTTGTGGATCCAGTGACAGTGGAAGCATTTCAGTGCTGGTGTGGGTCTCCATGTGGCTCCTCCAGGGCCAGGGCTCTAGCTGCATCAGTGCAGCTCCATGTGTCTTGTCATGAGGAAGACCAAGCCCAGCGTGCCTGTATCTGGCCTCCGGGGATCTATTTATCTCTGTGGTGCCTCCAAATAAGGTCATCAAACTTCAACCTGATTGCAAGGCTAGATTCCACCCCTTCCAAATTGACACCAGATTATGTAAGTACCACACAAGATCAGCCAATCAGATTCTCTCTTGGCTCTGAGCCACAGCAACAGCGCCACCATGACTGGAGGAATGAGGCCACTCATCGTGTCTGTTTGCTTGCTTAGCAATCTTCTGTCCTTGTACAGGAGTCCTGGTGGCACAGTAGTTCAGCACTTGGCTGTTAACTGAAAGGTTGGCAGTTGAAGCTCATCAGCTGCTCCACAGGAGAAAGGACACTGTCAACCTTACAGCATGGAAACCCTTAAAGGCAACTCGACTTTGTCCTACAGGGGCCCTCTGAGATGGGGTCGATTTAAAGGCGGTGGATTTGAATTTTAGCGAGGAAGCTGATGGAAAGGAAATGAGGTGGGGTCTGCCTCCAAAGAGAGCCAAGCTTCTCTTTTCCTAGGGCAATCATAATGCCTCTTGTAACATTTCTCAACTTACATGCACGTGCATACATACTCTTTTTATTCATTTGTCAGTCCATCCATCATCCATCCATCCACCCATCCATTATCCATCCATCATCCATCCATCCATCCACCCATCCATCCATCCATCATCCATCCATCCACCCATCCATTATCCATCCATCCATCCATCCACCCATCCATCCATCCACCCATCATCCATCTATCTTCCATACTGTAGAGTTTGGGTGAAGTTAAGGGTTAATAACAGATAGGATGAGGCTAGAGATGTCTGTACAGTTAGAGTTGGGGATGATGAAGTGACTTTAAGGTTTGGTATGGGTAGCATGAGACTCGGTTTAGAGTTAGGGGTGGATTGGGTGAGATTAGCGTGGGTTCGGAGTGGGATATATGGTTTGGGTTAAGGCTGAGGTGAGTAAAGGGTGGGCTAGGTTTAGGGAGGACCTGAAAGGTTTCTGGAAGAGTTGACAGATGAGTTAACTCAAAAGGCCAGTGTGAGTTATCCCACTTCTGAGAGGACTCAGAGAGGCAGAGGGGCTAGCAGGAGCACGCACTCCAGGGAGTGAAATGGCCGGACCCCTGCCAGGATGTATTAGTCTAGGTACTTTGGAGAAACAAATCCACGGCGACTCACGTATAAGAGAGAGTTTTATGCAAAGAAAATGTGCATCAC
>NW_022103915.1:3248035-3251837 GCF_000313985.2 Echinops telfairi
AGGCTTCGCCACCCATTTATCTCTCCGCCTTTCAACCAGCACCACATGTGATTATCGGCCAGGCTGGCACAATTAACTAACTCACAGGAACACTGAGCAGTTCCATGTTCTCCCAGAGGCTCACGAACACGCTGAAGCTGTTGACAGGTGAGGAGGGACAGTTATGTGAGGGTCAGGAAGAATAACGTTGAAACCCACAATAACATGCTTTCATTTATCCTGGGAGCTAGGGAGAGCAGAAGGTGATACCCAATGTATCTTTCTAAGGGAGAAGAAGTTGTGTTCCTTCCATTTCCTGTGGGTCCCTGGGTCTGCTGAGTTAGGTCAGGGCTGTCCCTACAGGTACATCTGACAACAGAAACAGAGGAGATATCAGAAATCACTCTCTGGAAAATGAAGTACAGCAAAGGTGTGAGTGATCAGAGCAGGACAGTTCAGTCCACTGTGGACCCTCCTGCTGCATGCTCCACCGCCCACCTCATCAGATCACAACGAGGAACGATATCAACATAATTCCCTGCTTAACAGCACTCCATGAATGATGTTCTTTTTCTTCTGAGTCCTCTTCTTTTCCCTCCCCCTTTCTTTCACAGGCTGAGTGAGATGCTCTTCTTAGTCACGCATCGGAGAAGGACACTGAGGAACCACCAGCTCCCCCTCCATCAATAGGAGCCGGCAGGATGTGCCAAGTCCCAGAGGCAGTGCGACAGTGGCTCTTTGAAGTGAGAGCTTCCTGTAGAAATTAGTGGGTAGAACAAAATAGAAAAATGCTGGGCAAATCATAGGGGACCCAACTGGACTTGGGGGTTGACATTTTATTTTGAAGATGAAGACAATAGCAGACAAGGGAAATAGAGCATTTTAAACATAGGAGAAGGGTATATTAGATTTCCATTTTAACATAATTAGACTCAGCCATAAACATACCTGGAGATAAGAAAGTTGAGATGGATGAATGTAATAGGTAGATAGGTATATACATACGTAGATACATAGATCCTAAATAGAGACCGAGGGAGGCAGTAAGGAAAATAAATAGGAAGGTAAAATCATGCAATGGATGGTGTTTTCCACACATGACAGAAAGAACTCTATGCTCAAAAGAAAAAATAGTAGCATATTTGAATATAAAAAGTATCAATGCTTTATTTTTTTTCATAAGACACTGTTTATAAAGTTAATAGATTGAGAGCACATATTTTCCATTTATACATAATAATGTTAATATTATTTTAAAAAGCAATTCAATAGAAAATTTAGCAAATTCATAGAAGGATGAGATATCACTTCTTGAAAGGAGCAATATAAATAGCCACAAGTACTTAGAGAGATGAAAATCAAAGCAATAAGATAACATTGTTCAGCTATCACAATATTTTTCTTTTTAAGAATTATGATCATCCTAAGCTGAAGAGAGAGAAGGGAAGATTACACTTCCCCAAGCAGTGACTTAGGAACCCACCCTGAATATTTTGTCTTATTTGGGGGTTGAAAATTACACAGGCTCCCATCTAACATTTTAAAAACTCTTGTTAAAAATTTAACTATGGCTATAGAGCAGATCACCAGCAGTACCTTCAACCCTTCGCACACATGCTGTTACATCTCATTCACGGCCATCCCTTCTGGGTAGCATCACTTTCTCACTTCCTCCCTGTGGTTCCTGGTTCTATTGCTCTATCCTTGCAAGCCCTTCTGAACTTTGTCCTTAGGCCAATACTGAGTTTTTTATTTTAAAGGGCTGATTACTCTAAGGGGTGCACAACCCACTAATGTTATTGTTCCCCTTAATAGACCTGTCTATTATTTGGCTGGAAATTGAATGACAGGGTGAGTTCATTTCTAATCCTGAAGGGAAGCTAAGAACAATAGTCTTGGGAAAGAGGGCGGCTTCCAAAGCCACTATCAGACCTGGTAAACCTGGTCTCTTTTGTTATTTTTGAGTTTTATTCCATCTTTTCCCCATTCTAGCTAGAACCTTTTAATAGAACCCCCTCCAGAGCCTTTGGTAGTCTTAACTGGGCACCATCTACTTCTTCAGGTCTCAGGGCCCTGGACTTTGATGTTCATTTGGTTCAGCAGCCCATTGGATTCATTGTTTTTTGTGTCTTCGGTTCTCACCTTTCTCTGGACACAGAGAGGCCAGTAGTTGAACCTTCAATGGCTGTGCATGGGCATATAAGACCCCAGTGGCTCCTCTTCAATTGGGATGTACAGCAGTGTCCTTGTGGATTATGTTATTTCCATCAAACCTTTATGTCTTCGAGGACAATGATGGCCCTGAACCCACAGACCCAGTAACTCATGCCCTCAAGATGTTTGGTTATGTTTAGGAAGTTTCCATAGCATTGTCCCCACCAAATTTTTTGGCACACTAGGAAAGTCTTTTTGGTGAACAATTCGGTGGTTAACTTTCAAAACCCTTTCAAGGTGAATATTGTTTGTCCAGAAACATGTACATACCACGTATGTTCATTGTTTCACTACTTATATGAAGGGGCTTTAAAAATTCATGGAAAAGATGGAATTAAAATATAATGGACTTTACTCATAGGCATTTGTGTATTAGGAACAAATGATATTGGATGTCTTTGAGCACATGAATCAAATTAAAATATCCTAAATTCCTTAAAATCTGGAATACAAAACAACTGTTGCAAACCATTTCTTGAAACTCAGTGAAGTGATTGAGAATTGTCTTCAGGACACTGTTAAGTGAGAAGAATACAGCACAGAAATAAAGGCATTCTTTCATTTATATAAATAAGCAAGGAGACTACACATATGTGCATTGGTCAATGGATATAACACTGTCGGGGAACCTGAGGGAGAGGAGGAGGGTGGTGTGAGGATGCTATGCTTACACATCAGAGACTCTTACATTTTGCTTTATATTATTTATTTTTGGACTTATTGCAATGAGCATGCAGTCTTTCTTTACTGGTATGATTTGAAAACAAGCAAGCAAGCAAACAAACAAAAACAACAAAGAATCAAACATGCTTTCCAAAATAGATCATTGTGGAAATGGGGCCAAATATGTATTGGAGGGCAGGAAGAGAGGAGTGGGGGAACCTCACAGGAGAACGTTGCCAGAATCCAGGCAGCATTCAAGAGGTAGGGCGAGCCGCAGCAGAGAGCACAGAGTTTGGGAAGGAGGAGCTGAAGTCGAGAGATGGTGAGGAAAGAGGTCCCAGATGACTCTGGGCAAGAAACATGTCAACAGTGATGTTCAGGGTTGATTTGGTAAGCAGCACCACGTTGGTGGTGATGTAAAGAATGCTAACTAAAAGGGAATGAGGGAAAGCAGTTGGATTCTGAACAAACATGTGCTTGACAATACATTAGACAGGGGTTATACTTTTTCTTAAAATTCCTTTTATTGTGGGCTCATACAACTCTTATCACAATCCATACATATATCCATTGTGCCAAGCACATTTGTACATATGTTGCCATCATCATTTTCAAACGATTTTTCTTTCTACTTGAGCCCTTGGTATCAGCTCCTCATTTTTTCCCTCCTTTCTCCTCCCTCCCTCCCTCCCTCCCTCTCTCCCTCCTTCCCTCCCTCCCTCCCTCCCTCGTGAACCCTTGATAATTTATAAATTATTAATATTTTTACATGTCTTTCACTGTCCCATGTCTCCGTTTACCCCCTTTTCTGTTGTCCATCCATCTCGCCCCACCTTCCCCTTACTCTCCTAGTATAGCTACTCTCAATATTGGTCCCAAGGAGTTTATCTGTCCTGTGTTCCCTGTGTTTCCAGCTCTTATCTGTATCCATGTACATGCTCTGGTC
>NW_022103915.1:3252017-3310177 GCF_000313985.2 Echinops telfairi
CTTCTGTATGGGGATGTCCAATTGCTTACAGATTGGTTTTGGGCCTCCACTCTGCACTCCCCACCTCATTCACATTATAAATTTTTGCTCTGGGACTTTGATGCCTGATACCTAATCCTATTGACACTTCATGATCACACAGGCTGATGTGCTTCTTCCATGCTTTGTTGCTTCTGAGCTAGATGGCCGCTTGTTTATCTTCAAGCCTTTAAGACCCCAAATGCTATCTCTTTTGATACCGGGGACCATCAGCTTCCTTCATCACATTTATTTATGCACTCGCTTTGTCTTCAGCGATTGTGTTGGGAAGTTGAGCATCTCAGAGTGCTGGATTAGAACAAAATGTTCTTGTGTTGTGGGAGTACTTGAGTCGAGGCCCAAAGTCCATCTGCTTCCTTAATACTAAACCTATAAAATATATGTACATAGATTTATTTCCCCATCATCACATATAAATATGTTTACATATATACATGCCTGTATTTAGATCTCTATAAATGCCCTTTGTCTCCTAGTTCTTTCCTCTGTTTCCTTTTCCTTTCCTCTTGTCCCACTATCATGTTCGGCCTTCATTTGGGTTTCAGTAATTCCTCTTGGTTACCTTGGTCAAGTCCTACCAGATCTCCTACACCCTTCTCACCATCGATTTTTGGTCACTTGTTGTTCCCTTATCCTTGGGTTTGTAACCACCGACTTCCTTTCCCCTGCCTCCCCCTCTCCCATGTCCCCCCAGAAGTTTTATCCTCTTGTTCTCTCTTCTGGCTTGTTTATCCCGCCTGTACATGCAGAGACAACAATATGCACAAACACAAGACCGAGCAAAACAAAGCAATAGAAAAGAAAACAATAGCTACAACAACAACAACAGAAACCAATTACACACACAAAAAGGAAAAGCCTATAAATAGTTCAAGGTCTATTTGATTTCGTTTATGAGTGTTTTTCAATCAAGTCTGATGGGGCACCAGGCCCAGGCCCCACAGTCTATTTTTGGTGTTCCCTGGGAACTTCATTGCTCTGCTGCCCTTACTGCTCGTTTGCACGCCCCCAGTGTCTTGCCTGAGTGTGGTGAGTTCAGGGAGGGCACAGTTCCTGTTGTGTGTCTCCAGTGTTGTCCCCCATGGTGCTATGGGTCAGTGAGGAACGTCATGTGCCATGGTGGGGCCGACCCTCTGGTCCTCTCTGTGCATTGGCTGCTCTGAGCAGAAATATTGTTCTCAGGGCTTGGTGGGCCAGAATGTGCCTCACTTTTTTTTGCCTCCCCCCTCATTTGCTCCTGTGTGCTCTGATCAGACATGTCCCTCTCCTTGAGCTGCAGCTTCAGTGCTGTCCTCTGAAATGAATTCTTCTGGGGGGAGGGAGGGTGTGTACACTTAGTTGGTACCAGCCCCTCAGGCCTCTCTATTGGTTCCCTGCTTCATGCCAGTGTGTTGTGTTCTTGTCTTGGAGCACCGGGCTGAAATCTGGTCCCTTTTCCCTGTGGAGATAGAAACAACACCCTCCCCTTGGGCGGGGATGGTGGTGGTGGTCATATTTTGGAATTAGACAAGAACTACTGATATCCAGGGATAGTTTAGGCAGGAGAACGTTTTTTGCTTCAGGTCATTTCAGCCTCCTAGGACTTATGATTGACAAACTTTCGACAACATACACGTATTTTCTTGCAGGACTAGAGGCCAGAAGTGCAGAAGCAACATGGTGTCAGGGCTATTGGCTCTCTGAAGATGCTCGGGGAGGGTCCTTACTCCCTTCTTCCAGCTCATGATGATTACCAGCGATATTTGGTTTTCTTTGGCTCATGGAAGGATCCCTGGTGGCTGAAGCGCTTGACTGTTCATTCAAACCGTCCGGCTGCTCCTGGGGAGGAAGTTGTGGCCAACGGCCTCCATAAAGATTGCAATCTGAGACACTGTTCTACTCTGCCCAGCAGGATGACTATCAGCTGAAATGGACTTCAGAGCATTGGGTTGGCTTGTCAACACCTAACGCCAACAATAGGACTCGAAGCACCACAGTCACACGCAAGGCACCAGCATATGACATGCTAGCAGATGAGTCGTATACGTATTTCCCCCCTCTGGAAGGGCATTTGATTGATGGTAGAAGAGAGGACATTGGAAAGGAAAATAAATTAAAATTATGCAAGTGGGAAGGGAATTGCCTCATTAACAGAATAATTGAGCTGTTAGTTAATTTTACTTGTTATCCACCAAAAAGGGCAAAAAGCTTCTAAGCAGTGACTCCTCTGCTTCCCGAATGATTAAAAGAACAACAAAAAGGTTTGCATCTGAGATGTATCTAGTAATTATATGCCTGACACTTTTTTTCCTTTTTAAATATCATACAAGGCAGATGTATATTTAAAATCCTGGCAATTTACACAACACTATAAAAGTGTCATTCCTTCCTGATCAGGAATTCCTTTCACTTTCCCCACCTTATTAGCAGTAATTCCCCACTAATTGATAATTATTACCTTTTTCTTAGTCAAATCTGGTTGTTGGTGTAACAACACTTCCTGCTTTGCCAAGATCAATATGTTTAACTACCACTGTAAATAATGCATAAAATTAATGATACAATGGTGCGTGCTCAATAGAATGCAAACACCATCCATTTTCAGATCAGCCCCCTGACTTATGGGAACTTTATTACTTTTCATTCTTTCCTTCATGTGGCCACCAAGGGTAAGAGGAAACAGTGCCAAAGACCCAACAAGGAAATGCCTTCCAAGCCCAGTGTCACAAGGACTTTGAGTGATGCTGCCAACAGAACCCAGTTCTCATCCAGCGATGGAAGACACCATGGGGTGACCTTGGACCCATTCGGGCCAATTGCAGTGGATCTCACCTGCTCTGGAAAAAAGCCATTAGACTCTTCAAACTGGCCTGGCCTGAGCCTCGAAGGATGCTCAGTGGGCTATACAGGATCATTTCTGGGCAAGTGATGATGTCCTTCTGCCAGTAAGAGAAGGGACAGCACGCTTCTGGGTCCTGGCCCTAAATGACTCCTGGCAGAGTCTTTTCTGGTCAAGTTGTCATACTGTGGTGTGTTGCTGTGATGGTGGAAGCTGTGGCAGCAGTATTTCAGATGCCAGCTGTGTTGAACATTGAATAAAGAAGATGGGAGAAGAAGCGATATGTTTGAATTGTGGTGCTGGTGCAGAATATTGAAAGTCTCATGGACTTCCAAATGACAAACCTATCTTGGAAGAACTACTGTCAAGGCGTTTCTTAGAGGCAAACATGATGAGATTTCATGTTACATTCTTTGGACAGGTTATCAGGAGAGATAAGTCCATAGAGAAGGACAGCATGCATGATACAGTAGAGGGGCAGCACAGAGGGGAAGACCCTCAACAAGATGGATTGGCACAGTGGCTGCAGCGATGGGCTGGGACATATGCACACATGTTTGCTTCTGTTGTTCATTGAGTCACTATGAAATGAAACTGCTTTGATGGCATCTAAAGAGCCCTGGTAGTGTAGTGATTACCTGTCGGGCTGCAATCAGCATGGTCAGCAGTTTGAAACCAACAGAAGGTCCTCAGGAGACAGACTGGGCTTTCTAGTCCCATCAACAGTCACAGTCTCAGAAACTCACAGGGGCTCCCTAGGGGTCAGTATTGACTCAATGACAGTGTGTGAGTATAGAGTTGTAACAATATCCACAAGAAGGGGTGAGCTGACCAAGGTACCTGCAAGAGCTCCAGAGGCAGGGACCTGATCATCACTTCACCTGGCATGGGTCTCCCACGGCGACCCTACCTGCCCCCCTTCTGTTCTTCATTAAACCAGGAACACTGTCCTCTCCAAGAGAGTGTGGCCGGGACTCAAGTGCTGGGGAACATCGGAGGACAGTTGAAGATGGTAGTTCCTGGAAGCCTCTCATCTTTATAGAAACACTTCTACAAGCAGTTTCCATGGTGACAGGCCTCCTGGAGCCTCCTGTTGGAAGAACATGGCAGGTCCTGACATTTCTGAGCACACATCTCAACCCTAGCTTGTCCTTCCTCTCCCTCCATTGTGTCATCTGCAAAATGCAGAACATCACCCAATAGGGTGAAGCACACTCTCTCAATGCCACAGTTGCTCGTTGTCCTCACAAACTTTCTTTGTTTAGATTGAAATATTGTTCTTTTGTTGTAGGTTTCGTCATCAACTCATAGCAACCAGCTACCACAGAATGAAGCACTGCCAGTTCCTAAAGGATCCTCACAATCCCGACCATGGTAGGACCCATTGTCCATCCATCATTGGCCAACCCATCCCATTGAGGGGCTCGCTTTTGTCCACTGGCCCTCTGCATTACCAGACACGATGTCCTTCTCCAGGGACTGGTCTCTCCTGAAAACATGTGCAAAGAACATGAGAAAAAGCTTTTCCATTCTCACTTCCAAGGAGCATTCTGGTTGTGTTTCTTCCAAGGAAGTTTTGTTTGTTCTTCTGGCAGAACAGGGTTTACGTTATATTCTCCACCAACGCTATAAGTGGAAGTCATGGATGCCTCTTCAGTTTTGCTGATTTGCAGTCCAGCTTTCCTATGAGGATCCTGAACGAGTCAAATGCTGAGGTCATGTGCTACTGGGATGGGGAGGCATGGAGACAGGAAAGTAAAGTCAAGATGACCAAATCAAGCCCACTGTCTGCATCTTCCTGGCAAAAGACAGCCTCATCTTTCTCTCTAAGGGTGGACGGTGTGTAGAACCACCAACCTTGTGGTCAGCACCCTAACACCTAACCCACAGTGCCACCAGGGCTCCTTAGGTCATCCTAAACACGGGGCAAAGCTTATACCAAGAGAAGGAAGAGTAGGGTTCATTATTGTGCCCAGTGGTCCTCTACAATTCCTACCAATAAAAACAGAGTGCATCTTTGGGGTGGGGTGGGTGGTGGGTGGGAAGGGGGACATGGATGGTTCAAATCCATCCAGCAGGGCTGTGGAAGAAAGATCCGGTGGTCTGCTTCTTGCCAAGTTTGGTGATCTTTGCAGCAGTCACAAAGATCCCCAGACCACAGTGACTTTCAGTAGCAACAAAGGCTTATGCTCACTCATCGTACACTGGAGCTTTGGTTGCTGAAGCTCAGCTCAAGATGCTGTTGCAGGTCTCTTCAGGAGGAGCACTGGTAGCATGGTGGTTAGATGTTGGTCTGCTAACGGCAAGGTCAGCAGTTGAAACCACCAGCCAGTCCTCGGGAGAAAGACTGGGCTTTGTACTTGGGTCAAGAGTTACAGGCACAGAAACCCACAGGGGCAGTTCTACCCTGTCCTATAGGGTCACTATGGGTCAGCATGGACTCCATGGCAGTGGGCTTGTTTGTTTGTTGGGTCATGGGAAGCTATAGGAGCTGCTCCTGCTGAGATACGTTCTCAGAGCAATTAAAGAGCAAAATGATCAATAAGACCCGGCATTATAGTCATGGTTTCTGCTTGGACTTGGTGCATGTCATCCACGCCTATGCTAGCTGTTGGGTCTAGCACATCATGAAGCTCTATGCCAACAGGACAGGGAAGTATGCATCTCCCGCAGACCCACAGAGAATAACCGAGACCATTGATTCCGCTTACCAGGAAAATTAAGAATAGCCAAACTGGTGTGGGGATAAGTTCTGAACTGGTGAAGCCCTCAGAAATGGTATTGTTCTAAATCAGGCTCTGCCACACTCCCACCTACCCTCTTCTACTCTTTCTCCCAACAAAGACAAAGTGAGAGGTACAGAGTTGTCGCCTCCACCTCCAGGGATTTCCTGAGTATCTTCTGCCCCTTTATATTTCATCCAGAATGATCTGAATTAATTTGAATGATGAGCAAGCCATCCAGAGACAGCTTTCCCAGCTTTCCCCAGATCAAATTCAGTATCCATTGTAGAAATACTATTGTTTTATGTGTCAATAAGGGAAAGGTGCTGATTAAACTATGGTATGTTATTCATTATAAGTGAATCCCAAGTTCAGAGATACTAAAATGGGAAACATGTGTAAGAATGAGTGAAATATGGCATCTATCATTGTATTTCTTCACTCCCAATTGTGTTTCAGATTACACTTGAGGATCTTCTTATATTAATGATAATTTAACATCAGCTTATATATTAGGAGCTCAAACATGTAAAAAGTAAAAAGTTAGGGTGGCATGACTATTCTAGAATATTCATCCCAACCCAAACCAAACTCATTGACTTTGGTTCAACCGCCACTCAGAGAAAACCTCCAGAAGAGGGTAGAAGTGACCCCACAATGTTTCTTTTTTTAAAAAAATTTTTATTGGGGGCTCGTACAATTCTCATCACAATCCATACATAACATCCATTGTGGCAAGCACATACGCACATTTGTTGCCCTCATCATTCCCAAAATATTTGCCTCCTACTCTAGCTCCTAATATCAGTTGCTCATTCCCCCCCTCCCTCCCCACTTCCCCTTCCCTCATGAACCCTTCATAGTTCATAAATTATTAGTTTTGTCATAAGTTACCCTGTCTGATATTTCCCTCCGCCCTCTTCTCTGCTGTCCATCCCCCAGGGAGGAGGCTATACTTAGATTCTTGTAATTGGTTCCCCCTTTCTACCCCACATTCCCTTCACCCTCCAGGCATCACCCCTCTCCCCTCTCACCACTGGTCCTGAAGGAGTCATCTATACTGGATTCCCTGTGTTTCCAGTTGCTATCTGTACCAGTGTACATCCTCCGATCCAGCCAGATTTGTAAGGTAGAATTGGGATCATGATAGTGGGGCAAGGGGCGGGGAGTGTTAAGGAACTAGAGGAAAGTTATATGTTTCATTCTTGCTACCCTACACCCTGATTGGCTCGTCTCCCCCCCACAACCCCTCAGTAAGGGGGTGTTCAGTTGCCTCCCAATGGACTTTGAGTCTCCACTCTGCACTCACCCACCTTTACAATGATATGATATTTTGTTCTTGGATGCTTGATTCCTGATCCCTTCGACAGCTCGTGGTCACACATGCTGGTGTGTTTCTTCCATGTGAGTTTTGTTGCTTATGAGCCAGTTGGTCACTTGTTTATCTTCAAGCCTTTAAGACCCCAGATGCTATATCTTTTGATAGCCGGGCACCATCAGCTTTCTTCACCACCTTTGCTTATACACATGTTTGTCTTCAGTGATCGTTTCAGGAAGGTGGGCATCCACTGATCTGGTTTTTAGTTCTTTGATGTCTGATAACTGATCCCTTCTGCACCTTGTAGTCAGTCAGGCTGGTGTGCTTCTTCCAGTGTCTTTAAGGCTGTAAACCTTTAAGCAAATGGATGGTTGCTTCTTCCTTCCGTGGATAAATCATGGTTTCCAACTTCTGTCCTTGTGGTGAGCAGTGAATTGCTTAATCACTGTGCTACCAGGGCTGCTTATACTTTTATAGGGTTTATTCTGTCTAGAGAGAAAGAGAATGGAATTTCATTTTCTCTTTTAGATTTTTCTGTATTCATTTAAGTGCCTGGTCACTAGTTTGAAACCACCAGTCATTCAGCAGAAGAAAGAGAAGGCTTTCCACTCCCGTAAAGAGTTAGAGTCTCAGAAACCCACAGGGACAGTTCTGCCCTATCCTGTAGGGTCACCCTGAGTTGGATTCCACTCGAGGGCAGTGAGTTTGATTTGATTTAATATGGTGATAATATGTTTTTGGAGAATGAATCATCATAACTTCGAAAAAAGAAATGAGAAAGAAAACAAAAGGGTAATCAGAGACATGGCGAACTCTAATAGCGACTTTACATTGTGAACCTGACTGTCTTTGTCTTCTTGCTTTCTACTTGGCTTTTTTTCTGAATTTTTAAAGACCAGAAACATATATTTTCCAAGGAAAGAAGGTTATATCCTTCAACAGGATCTTCTAGAAGCTAGCTACATGTCAAACCACCAAGTCTTAATGGCCAACTGCAGAGCCATTCACCACCAGCTTCCTTCGGAGAACCCCACATTTATTCTAGGGGGCAAAGCACTGAGTGGAAAGACAACACTACACTCTCACTCCCTCTGAGTGTGGCTATGCAAATCCGTGCCAAGATGAGACATAAAAGAGGATCGACGGGGCACCCAGTCAACTTCAAAGCAAGGCCTTCCTTCCTTCCTTCTTCCCGAGGGACTGTTGCAATGGCTGGAGCTCTGAGAGAGAGAGCTCGAACCTTCGTTAGCTTGACGATTGTAGCCAATGCTGAGAGAATGGAGGAGAAACGAGTAGGCAGCGTGGGTCTCAGATGACGTTGGAGCTACCATGCTATGCTCAGTGTGCTTTCCCATCCGCATAATGCTTCCAACACGAGGCTGAACGCAGAGCCCAGATGTTCTCTGAGTTCTGCATTCTGTGACTATTAGCACCTTCCGAAGACAAGGCTCAAGAGTGTGAGAAGACCCTAAAATACAACGCATTCCTGATGAAGTGACGTAGACAACTGCCTGGTGGAACGGCAGCTCCTGCTTAGCCATGCTCCACACCTGGGTCCAGGGCAGGAGGAGATGCTGAGACCTTCCTGACATCAGGTGGGCCTTGCTTCACAGGCAGCATCAGCTCCATGCATACGAGTCACTTTTTATCAGTCCTTTTCTCTAGTCCCACCAAGGTCAGGGCTCCTGACCCTTTGTTCAGGTGTTAATCCTTTGTTGACCTTGAAACACTGACCTGGTGCTGTGCTCCAGTGGCCATTTGTCACTTTCTTGGGAGAAGAAAAGAAGCAGCTGAGGGTCTGGCCGGGTGAGCAGCACTTAACCAGACCCTGGCTGGAGAGGCAGCCTGCTGAGCATTTCCTTTGCGAACCTTTGTGCTGAGCACTTGGGTTCTTTCCCTGAGGGGCCGAGCATGGCCTTCCTTCCCACAGGATCATCGCCACCCATTGTGTTTCTGAACCCAGCGAATGAGACCGGAAGAAAAGGAAAAAATGTCCAGAAAGTCAACTAAGACTCTTACTAAGAAAAAGTCCACGTTTGAGGGCTTAGTGTTATTTAGGGAATGGATGGTGAAACTTTTATAACTTGAGATGAATAATTCATTTAGTCCATGCATCTACATAATGAATTGGAGCAAGCTAATTTCTAATACAAACAAACAAATGAACCTAATGCTTTTCTCTTTGAATTTTGTGAGATGTTGTTCCTTAACCTTCCATTTACCTCGTAAACTATGTCAACCTGACGACTAATTGAAGGCTATGAGTTGAATAATCCAAAGATCAAAGCTATGGTCTTTGGGACACATGGGTCTCTGTGAAAGTCTCTCCCTGGACGCCATTATCTCTGTAATGCCAATGCTGTGACTAAGACCAGATTGGACTTTTCCCTTCCTGTTCCCTACTTTTGCTCCTAAGACCCATCTAGTCAAATTGCATACATGCTTCCTCCTTCCCGCATTCTTCTTGAAGTCTCTGGATCTTTCCTTTGGCCAAGATCTGCTCTCCCGGGCCCACCCACCTAGATTCACTAAGAAATGCCTAACTTTTCATTGAGATGCAGCATCTCCCTGGAGCCCTGCCTGACTGGCTGCTCACCACCTGGCAGAGCTCTGTCCTAGCCTTCAGGTACAGTGATAATTTCTGGGATCAGATTTTTCCCAAGCATTTGCTTTCGCATTTCCCCTACTAAGCTGGTAGCTACTTCAGAAAAGGAAGTTTGTTTTCTAATCCTTCTTTCCTATTCTATTAAGCCCCAAGTCTAGTCCTTGCCAACGCTCAATAAACATACTTGAAATAAATTTACATATTCAGTAATTATGACCTATTACACCCCCCTTTTAAAACCTCCGTTAATTGTCTCTTGAATAGATACAAAACTAGGGATAAAATTCAGATGTTAGTCCCTTCAAACCTTAGATGAAACATTGGAAGTGGGCATCGTTGTCCCATATTATTAAGAGCCCTGGTGACACTTTGGGCTAGGGAGTGGGTTGTTAACCAAACGGTCCTTGCTCTGTGGGAGACAGATAATGCTGTCGGATCCAAACAAGATTTACAATCTCATAGGTTCGCTGTGAGTCAGAGTAGATCCCGAGGTAGTGTATTTGGGTTTCATTTAGGGATCCCATATTAGAAAGAAAAAATGAATGAAGGTACCAAGAGTTGAGGTCGTTTGTCCCAGGTGAGGGTCAGAACTTGGTTGTATGGCTCCAGATTCTCTGTGTATCTACTTAACTCTGTGTATCTACAAACATTTGCCTGAGTTTGGGGAAAGAATGATTGCACATGTTTTTTGGGTCATAATATTATTAATTTATGTTGTGAGCCAATGTTTGAATTGTATTTCCCCCTATATATTAGAGGGAAGTCTGTGTATAATCTTTCCCTTAGGGTACTGCAAACATGGGAGCGTCATCTGGCAATGTCCTCTTTCAAGTGTTAGAGAGAGTGTTGAACAGGGTGGGAAAGCCCAGGTGTACTTGATCCAAGCCATGGTATTCCCAGTCCTTTCAAGTGAACCTGAAAGCTGGATAGAGAACAGGGAAAATGAAGAAGAATTCCATTGCATATTTGATTAGAGAATATTCTCGGTATGATGTAAATGCATTCGAATGTTCTAACATTCAGTCTGGGTGCTCAGTAAGCATCCATGGACAATCAAAAGGGAGGGGCATTCTGCTGTTATTGGGTGCAATGCGTTGGTCAGTGTTTTGAAGTCTCCTCTATTTGGAATGACTTTTTGTCTAATTTTATGTCTAATTGTTTATCAATTATTGAGAGACCTGTGCTGAAATTGCTGGTTATAAGTATAGATTTCCCCATTTGTTCCTGTGCCTTGGTCAGTTTTTGCTTTATTCATTCGGAAGCACATTTAATAGGTGCCTGTCATGTACTACGGTTATGTTGTTTTGATTTACTATCTCTTTATTTTGCAAATATTACTAGTTTCATGTAAGATATCATTGATAGGATTGATTTTAAATCTACCACTTCCTATTTGTTTTTAGTTGTCCCATTTTAAAAAAATTATTTTTTGTCTTTCCTTAACATACTTTGGGTTAAAAATTCACCCACATATATTACACCTTGTTTATTAGCTTTTTATTACACATCTTTGGTCATCCTACTGGCTGTTTAGGATTTATGACATACTCCATTTTCAATGTCTATGGTCAATTAATAATCGGAACTTGGAATGTATGAAGTATGGCTGTAAGAAAATTGGAAGTCATCAAGAATTAAATTTAAGGAATTAAATTAAGATTGCCTGAAGATTGAATACGCTAGGCATTAGTGAGCTGAAATGGACTGGTATTGCCCACCGTGAATATAGCATAGGGCTCACTCTGCCAGGAATAACAAATCCAAGAGAAATGGTGTCACACTCACGATGCATTGTGACAGGATAACATCTGTACGTATGTAAGGACACACAGGTCATACAACTAGTCATCAAATTTGTGATGAAGAAACTGAAGAACTGTACCAAAGTCTTCGATATGAAATAGTTCAGTTATGAACTCAAGCGTGATTGTTCATTATTGGTGATTTAAACGTCGAAGTTGGAAATAAAGAGGAAGGAACTGTAATTGGAAAATATGGTCTTGGAGAAAAAAATTTAATTTGGAGATCACATGATAGAAGTTTGCAAGACCCATGACTTTTCATAGAAAATATCTTTTTTTCCAACAACACAAACAGCTATTATATACATGGACGTCTCCATATGGAATACAGAGAACTCAAATTACTGCATCTGTGGAAATAAATGATAGAGAGGCTCGGTCAGTACCACCCGCCACCATGAAGCCAGGGGCTGCCTGTGGAACACACCCTCCACTGGTCATATGTAAACGTAGATTGACGTTGAAGACACGTTTTAAGAGCCCCTGGGAACCATGACACGGCCATGAGTACACCCCACCTCAGGGTGCAGAGTCGCTCGGTAATGCACTGGACTCAGTGGGCACCGATGCGAGAAGTCCGGTGAGTGGTAGGATGGCCTCCAGACTATCATTCCTGAAGAAAGCAAACGGTCACTTTTTAAAAAGGATAGGAAAGCAAGATCCAAGTGGATGTCAGAAGAGACCTTGAAACATGCTCTTGAGCATAAAGAAGCTAAAGCAAATGGGAAAAATGTTATAAAGGACAAGAGATGACTAGAAAGTTTCAAAGGGCGTTTCTAGAAGACAAACTAGAGTGTTAAAATAGTGAAACTAAAGTATAAAAAATATTGAAATTTGCAAACATCTAGAATCAGGGAAACTAAAAAGGGCATGCAGAGCACATCTTCCATTGACAGAATTGAAGACACCAAGCCTCACATTGCAATATTGAAAGCATCTATGGACAGCATATGGAATGATGCAGGAAGCAATGAAAGAATATGGACAGAATACACACAGCCACTGCAACCAGAAGAACTAGCTGACAATCCACCATTTCAAGGGGTAGAATGTGATCAACAACCAATTGTACTGAAGGAAGAAGAAGAAGAAGCTGCACTGAAAGCATTCGTGAAAAATGAGGCTCCCAGACTTGACGGAATGACATTTGAAAAATTTCAACAAATTAACGAAGCACTGGAATCGCTATGCCAAGATATTTGGGACAAAAGCTACTTGGTCAACTCATGGGTAGAGATCCATAGTGGTATCCATTCCCAAGAAAGGTGACCTAATAGAGTGCACACATTATTGAACAACACCATGACTATCATTTGAAAGTAGAATTTTGCTGAAGATTATTCAACAATGGTAGCAGCAGCACATGGTCAGAGAGCTGTCCAAAATTCAAGCTGGGTTCAGAAGCAGAAGTGGAACAGTGGATATCATTGCTGATGCCAGATAGATCTTGGGGGAAGTAGAGAATACCAGAAAAAAATGCTGACTTGTGTTTCATTGACTACGCAAGACAATTCAACTGATTGGATCATGACATGCTATGGATAGCTTTAAGGAGAATGAGAAACCCTGAACACTTAGCTGTGCTCTGGAGGAACCATACTTGTTCCAAGGAGCAGTCATTCAAGCAGAATAAGGGAATATGACATGGCTTACATCAGGAAAGGTGTGTTAAGGGCTGCCTCCTCTCATCATACCTTTTCAACATGGATGCTGAGCAAGTAACCAGAGAAGATGAACTATCTGAAAATGAGTGCAGCATTGGCATTAGGATTGGAGGAGGGCTTGTTAACAATCTGTGATATGCAGATGACACAACCTTGCATGCTGAAAGTGAGGGGGACTTGAAGCACTTGATGATTAAGATGAAAGATTACAGCCTTCCGTGTGGATGACAGCTTTATGTAAGGAAGACCAAAATCCTCAAAACTGGCAATAGGTAACATCGTGATAAATGGTTGGGAGAGTGGGGGAGGCGGGTGGGAGATTGAAACTGCTAAAGAAACAATCTCGCTTGAATGAAAAAAATCAATGCTCATGGAAACAATAGCTAAGAAATCAAAGAACACACCAAATTGGGGACATTTTCTGCACAAGATCTCTTAAGAATATTGAAGAGTAAGAAGGTTACTTTGAGGACCAAGGTGCACCTGACCCGAGCCATGGTATTTTTCAATCAATGCATACACATGTAAAAGTTTCACATTGAATAAGTAAAACTGAAGCAGAGCCGATACATATGAAATATGGAGCTTGGAAGGAATGCTGGATGTACCATGGACGGCCAAAGGAACCCACAAAGCTGTCTTGGAGGAAGTCTGGCCAGAGTGCACCTTAGAAGCATGGATGGTGAGCCTTCTTCTCAGAAGGTCAGAAAAGAGGAAGTTCCCTAGAGAGATGGATGGGCACAGTGGCTGCCACAACGGACTCACACATAGACCAGTGGTGAGAACGGCACAGGACCAGACAGTATCTTTTGTCTTGTTTCTGGTTTACATAGTCACTCTAAGTCAGAACTGACTGGATGTCCCCTAACTGCTACCAACACTACTATAAATTGAATATACAGCACTTCCTGGGAAGTATAAGAACCATACGGGGGTTATGTCTCCCTTCTGGTCTTTACAGGAAACTTTGGTGGCAATGATGGACAAGCACCGGATTACTGACTCTAGGGTGAAACGCCTGAGACCACCATTAGCTCCAGGGGAGAAAGAGGAGCCTCTGATCCGGGGAAAATGCATGTCCTCCGAAAGCCTACCAATGGCCCCTGTGAGACAGAATCTACTCACTGGCAGCGGTTTGGGGCGGTCTGTTTTTATTGTTGTCATGTGTTTTACTTCTACATATGTTGTAGAGGTTAGAACACGTTATGCATTTTTTTTAATCAACTCTATTTTTAAGGTTTTAGATAAAGCAGAAAAGCTTCTTATTTTCAGCTACATCGGTTCCTGTGTGTCCATTACAATATTCACCTATCATACTCTTTCTTCTATTTGTGAACGTTCTACAACATTCCCTATAGTGCAAGTCCGTAAACGTTGACCGTTTCCAGCACTTTATGCCAGGAGGAAATTTTCATCTGGTTTTTGCTGAAAGATAGGTTGGGTTTAGGTATAGAATTCTACATTGTTTTTATTTGTCTCTTGTTGTTGTTGTTGTTTTCAGAGCTTAAAACACAGATGGCCATGGTCTCTGATTGTTGTTATTTTTGTTTCTGTTTGTTTCTGAAGAAGAATCTGTTGTTATTATTGTCGGTTCCCCTTTATCACATATCTTAGACCTCGAGTTGATTTGGAAAGTTCACTTTCTTATTCCCTGATCCTAAGTAATCTGTCTATGATATTCCTTTGGGTCGTATTCTCATATTCTTTTGCCTGGGCATCACTAAGATCTCTAGATCTGTAGGATTATAGTTTTCATTCAGTTTGTACCGCTTTCATTTATTACATCTAATATTTTAATGCTCTCTCCTCTAACAAGGGCTCCAGTTATACGTAAGTTAGACCACCTGGAGTGGTCTCACAGTGCACTGAAGCTCCGCTTAATTTTTGTCTGTGTGTACGCTTTCTATGCATATAATTTTGTATTTTCAAGGTAATCACTTCTTTCACAAAGTCTAACCAGCTGATTACAGCACACAGTGTGTTTCATACTCAGGAGGTAGTTGTCATTGCTAAAAGTGTGTTTATGTCTTTTTAAAAATGTGTGGATCTTCTGTCTCTACTTAATATAATCATCTACTCCTCTGTGTTTTTGTACATGGAAATACATGAAGCATCTTTTCAATGGTTTTATAACATTGTCCACTAATTTTATCTGCTGTGTCATTTCTGAGTTTATTTTGATTGACTTATTTTATGCCATATCAAGAATTTTCAATTCCTGGTTGCATTTAAGAGTGGCCAGAGCTATGAATTTTACCTTTCTGGGTTCTGGATATTTTAATCTCCCCCAAAATATTCTTAGAAATCATTCCGGTTTGAAGGTAAGTTGCTTGGAAATGGATTGATTCATTTAGGTCTTATTTTTAAGCTTTTTTAGGTAGGGTGAGAGCAGAGAGGAGGTAATGTTTCTCTCCTGTGCAAAACATATCTGAGTGCTCTACCTGGTAACGCATGGCGTGTAAATGTTTTCACTTTGACTGATGTCTTTAATACATTCAGCTGGTTCACTCCTAATGTTGGGTAGATTACCTACATACGTATGATCAGAACTCATCAAGAATCAGAGGAAACCTGAAATTCTCTTTGGGTAGCTCTCCCCTTCCCACTAATCTGACTATCACCTAAGCCTACCTTACCTCCCTGTGTGTTTCCACTCCATTCTCTCAACTCAGTGGGCTGCCAGGCTCCCTCTGAGTCCCTTCTCTTGCTGTTACTTGGGAATGCTCTCTAAGCAATAAGCTGGAACAATTGGGGGCATTGCCTCATTTGTTTCCTTTCTCTGCATACTTTGTTGCTTCCTGCTCAATGTGTTGGAAGCACTGTTATTTTATATGTACATACACATGTATACATATACCACACATAGACAAGGGTGCATGCGTGTCTGTATATGAGAGTTGGGAGGGTACATCTAGCCCTTGGTATGCCCTCAGGGGCGTACATGGCAATTTGGATTCATTTTATGTTGTGGGAATCACACATGTGTTAGAATCTTTGAGAATAGACAGAGTAGGTTTTCTTGTGGTAAATGATCCTGATCTTGCTATGAGATCACAGTCAAGGATTTCTCAGTTGAGGAAGAATGCCCTTTTCGACCAACCTCCACTCAGGCTCCATGGTCTCAGACAAATTACCTGACCTCTCTAAATCTCAATTTTTGTTTCTTAGTTCTAAAATTAGAAAACAAACCTCTCTCTAATGGATTTGTACTTGTTAAATTAAGTATGTGTAAAGCCTTTTTTAATAGACATGTCTGGCAAATAGTTGTCTAAGTAAACTGAAAGTTGTCTTTTCCAAAATGTTTATCTATTCTCTCAAAGCCATTTACATTACATCTATCTATCTATCTATCTATCTATCTATCTATCTATCTATCTATCATCTATCTATCTATCATCTATCAATTTATCTATCTATCTATCTATCTATCTATCTATCTATCTATCTATCTATCTATCTATCATCTCTCCAACACATATTTATATTTAATCTTGTGGTGCTGGAGACGAATATTGAATGTTCAGACTTTGTCTTGCACACTTTGAACGTACTGCCAGGAGGGACCAAGCCCTGGCGAAGAATGACGTGCTTGTTACAGTGGAGAAGCAGTGAAAAAGAGGAAGGCTTTTGATGAGATGGATCGACCAGTGGCTGCAGGAATGGGCTCAGGAGCAGGAACGATCGTGAGGATGGGGCAGGAGCAGGCAGGGGTCCGTTCTGTGGTGCGCTGAGTCACTGTGGATCCAGACCGCTAACAACAACAGCTACATCCATGCATGTAGCTCTCTAGTAGCTATAGCTATTTTGATTTGATCAAGGGATGCCTATGGGATACTCTACAGACAGAATTAAAATGTATTTTTTCTTTTTCATTTCTGTAATAAAAATCACATTCTAAAACATACAGAAATATTTCCTTGAGAGCTTGTGCATTTGTATCACTGTGCCATGGGACCTGAGTTCTTCTTTAGTGGGGAGGTGAAGGCCCTCAGGAATGGCCCTGGCACAGGAGATGGCATTTGACCTGGGGGCACATGGACGCTTCTGGGAAGACACACCATGAACAGTTTTACAGACCTTGTGACCCCCATCTGGGGTCCACTTTGTTCTGGGCACAGAGCTGCCCACAGCGCTCAGTCAGAGACTCCTTCTAGTCCATGTTGCCTAAGAAGAGCGTTAAGGAGGCAGCCAGGTGCACTATGCTTCTGTTCTGCCATGGTCACTTGGTGCCAAAGAAGCACAACCCCACCCCCTCCCGGCAGACCCCATGTATTGCCAGTAAAGGAGAAGGCCTGGCTGTGTACATCAACCCAGGACCCACATTTTATTTTAGCTGACTTGTGTGTTCCTACTTGGCAACACAATGGGATAACGCCTATATCTTGAAGGTTTTCATAGAAAACCATTTGATCTTCACCTAAGTAAATACAGAGACGGTACAGGGATTAATGTGCATCCAATGTGGGCCAAGACATTTGCTACAAGCAGCTTTATTTAACCCTTGAATTGATCCTGGAGGTAGATCTCACACCTGCTTTCCAGAGGCACACACTAAGGTACAGGAGACTCAAGGATTTTGGTCAAGTTTTCAAATCATGAGATGTTGGAACCCGTTCCTGAATCCAGGCCTTTTGACTTCTAATATCCTAATGGGTGATGAAGCTGTTACATCACTTCTTCACGGATAACGGAGATGGTTGGTTCCTGGTATGAGGCTACTGAATCCCTCAAACATAAGCTGGGCTTGCTTTATACACAGATAATAGGAGCTAACTCATCAAATTAACTTAAATGGGGCCTCAACTGTCCCTTTAAAAGAGTCACACTGGGAGATGGACAAGCGGGGACAGCCCACCTCATCCATGCATAATAAGCAATTAGGTGAGTTTCGTGTTGATTTAATCAGAGACGCAGAAATACTGCAGCTCCTAGGATGAGGGACTGGAGTCAAGTATCTCTTACACGGTTGACCTTTGTCGGTTTCATGCACGAGGCGCTGATGATGAACCAGTGAACGAGAAAATGAGCTGTGTGGAGCTGTTGACGGGGTCAGTGAGAAAGGAAACCCGCGTTCACACAGATGAGCTGGTTTCCGAGGTGTGAGGCTCTGTTTGGAAAGTTCTCACCATCAAGATGTTTCGAGACGTTTTAGAAGTGGAATTCAAATAGCGATTTAAAAAAAAAAAATTTTTTTAACCTTGAGGTAGTTAACGCTTTCCTCCTCCTTCTGGAAGGTGGGTATGGTTGGGCTTTTTGATGCTTTGAGAATCTCAAGTTCCTGATTCAGCCACTTAACACCAAAGAGACGCCTTGAACATCGATTCTGTGTCCGACATTGTCACAACTGCTCTGGATTCCCTTCCCAGAGGAGAGGTCTTCTCGGTTGACTAGGAAGACAATCACGAAGGAAGGAAGTGCTTACTCTCACGCTAGGCGGGGATGCCTACATTGGCCAAGCGTTACAGTCTTAGCCATTCCCCGGGACAGCTCTGTCTGGTCCTCCGGGCTCACCATGAGCTGCAAATGACTCGGTTATGAGTCAGTGAGTTGTGATGGCAGGGAGTTCGGTTTGGGCAGAGGGGTTGGCGTGCAGGAATAGCATATGGACTGCTTTATTTAGAAATAACCAGTTTGGTCCTCTTACTTCTAGGGTACAACTCTGACTATATTTCCCAGGTGTGTGGCCATGTGACGGAGCTCCAGCCATGAGTTGAAAATAGAGTTGATGTGTAGCGGCCGCTACCTGGTTCTCAAAATACTCTCACAAGCAATGCCTTTTGCTCTTCCACCTTCCATTGGGTTAAAGCAGACACGCCCAGAGATTCTGGGAGCACTGTATAAAGAAAAGATAGAGGGGTCACAAGATGGAAAATATCTGGGCCCATCCATCAGTCCCAGGAGGAGAATCAGTCTCCCTTCATTGATTTTAGATGGCAGACTATGAAACGCCAACAGACTTTTGCCATTCAGGCATTTGAGAGTTCAGGCATTATTCCAACTACTGTCAACTTCACTAGTTTAACGTGCAAAGGACCATGACAGTGATATGAGGCGTGTGAAAAGGCTTCTGCATTGAACCATGGTCCTTCAACAGCTGGTGGGAGTGGCACCTGAGGGGGCTGGAGGAATGAGCGAGGTTCCTGCGAACTGGTGCTCTCTCCCTACTGGAAATGCACGGAGAAAACACACAAGGAATAATCAGGGAGTTGCAATCAGTTTGGGAAACTTGGAGATAAAGTCCCAAGAGCCCTGTCGTGTCCTCTGGGAATGAGGACGACAGAATGAAGGAAGTCGCTGACCATATGGGCAGGAGAAGGAGGCTTTATTGCCCTGATGACCCGAGCATTTGCCATTTGTCATCCCCAGGCAGAAGATGTCAGCACCAGCATGTTCTTTCCCCTGTGGCTGGCATCACTGTATGAGGAAGCTGGTGGCCTCAGGGGTTCCTAGTTGGGTTGGTGATGACAAAATCAGCAGCTCAGAACCACCAGCCGCCCTGTGGGAGAAAAATGAGGCTTTCTATTCCCAGAGAGAGTTACAATCTTGAAACCCAGTTCTACCCTGTCCTATCGGGTCACCGCAGAAGCCGCTTGATAGCAATGACTTTGAGATTGAGCGGTACGGTATACTGATGCTTGGAGACCTAGTGACATGGTGGTTACCTGTTTGCCTGCCAACTGCAAGGCCAGCAGTTTGAACCCATCAGCTGATCCTTGGGAGAAAGATGGGGCTTTCTACTCCTGTGAGGAGTTACAGATTTGGAAACCCACAGGGTCAATTTTACCATCTCCTGTAGGTTGCTGACTTTGCATTGAATCCATGGTATTAAATTGGCTTTTCTTTTTTTCGTTTTTGTTTTTGTTTTTTTCTTGGTATGCTGAGGTTACATCCAGTGGATTGAATTGTGTCTTTTCTACCCCTCCCCTATTCATGTATTGGAGCCCTAATCCCTACACCGCTGGATATAATCCTGTTTGAAAACAGACTTCTCTTTAGTTAATAAAACCTATCAGTACAGGGCGTGTCCTTTCCTTAATCATTTCTGAGTTACAGCTCACTGTCATCAAGCTGATTCCAACTCACGGCGACCCTGGAGGACAGGGGAGGACAGCCCCCCTGGTCTCCAAGACTGTGCCTCGTATGGGATTAGAAGGCTTCTTCTTGCTCCTGAGGAGAGACTGGTGATTTCAAACTGCTGACCTGGTGGTTAGCAGCCCACGGCACAGCCATGACCCCACCAGGCTCTCCGAGTTGTCAGGAGCAGCATGTGTGCAGACACAAGAGGAAACAGCTGCCAGTGAAGAGACCGAGGTTACAGATGATGGCAGCAGCTAGCACCTTCTGCAGAGCTGACAGAAACCTCCTGTGGCTCCAAACCCAAACCAAACTCACTGCCATTGGGTCAAGGTCAATGTCTAGCTATGCTGCAGGACAAGGCAGAACTGCCTCTGTGAGTTTCTGAGCCTGTAGGTAGACAAGGAGCCTCGGGCCAGACTTCCAGCCTCCTGGATTGTGATCGAGTTCTTTTCTGTTCATCAAAGGCATCCACTGAAGATAGTTCCTTTCAGCAGCACGAGGGGACACAGACACTGCACGACCAGCCTGGGACCCAGAGACAAGACCGCCTGCAGCACAGCCCTAGCCAGCCCCAGAGGACATGGGGCAGGATTGAAAACGGAAGCTTCATTGATGAAGGCCATTCAGAGTGTGGGGTGATTTATTATTAGTCTATTGTTTCCAGCAGCCATTTATCTTTATCCCCGTATTTTGAACTATAAGGGGATTAACTCCCCCCAAAATAACAATTTCTTTTTCAAAACTAGGTATTTAAATGTTTTTTAACCAAACAACTTATCACCTTCAAAGTACTCTCCATTACACTTTGTGCATTTGACAAATCTGCGATTCCATTCTTGGAAACATGTTTCAAACGCATCTGTGTGATGGCTGACAGCAACTGACCTCTTTTTTTCTTTACTTCTTCTACCTCACCATATCACTGTCCTTCCAGTTCCCTCTTAAATTTATGGAAACAAAAAGAAGTTGCATGGAGCAAGGTCAGGTGAGTAAGGTGTGTGGAACAAGAGAGACCTTCTGATTTTTGCCCAAAACTGGCACACTGAGATAGCTACATGAGCAGGTGCATTGTGGTGGTGGCAAAATCAGTCCCCCATCTGCCACAAATCAGGCCTCTTTGGCCACACACTGCGGCGCATTCTTTTCAGAATCTCTAAATAGAAAGCTTGATTAATAGTCTGACCTGGTGGAATGAACTCCAAAAGTCCACTTCGAGTGGACATTTTCATCCATTCAGGAAGTGGACGGATATCCAGAATGAGGTTTGTCAGCAATCAACGTTTCACCTTTTTTGAAACAAGAAAACCACTTTTACACTTGAATTTCACCCATAATGCTGTCCTTGTAAGCTGTGTTCAACATCACAACAGTTTCCGCAGCATCTTTCCCAAGCAGGAAACAAAATTTCACAGCCACATGCTGTTCTATTAAATCAGTCATCATAAAAAATGAGTTTAAAAAAAAAATGAGTTTCAAGCAAAACCGCTTCCACAAAAATTTTCGCTGTGACCAGAGAGAACTTTCCTGGGTGATGAAGCTGGGTGTACTAACTCATAGTGAGTTGCTTGATGCTCACCTAGTGGGAAAAATGCATACTATGAAAGTTCTGCCCAGCAGAACTTTTTCAGTTTTGTTTTGTGTTTTTTTTGGGGGGGCTACCCCATCGTACAGAACTTTATTGTTCTTGGGAATGTTGCTGTGTTGATTCCAACTCTCAGTGACCCTGCGTCCTACAGAAGACAACACTACCTGGCCATGCCCTCACTTCATAACTGTTGGTATGTCTGAGCCCATTATTGCCACCACTGTGTCCACCCATCTTTTAGGGCTCTTCTCCCTTTTCCAGATCTCTCAGCATTGCCAACCACGATGTCCTTGTCCAGAGAATGGTCCCTCCTGAGAACACGTCAAAGTGAGATGAAGTCCTGACACCTTCTTAGAATATTCTGGCTGTTTTTACTTCAAGCCCGATTTCTTTTTCTCACTTTTAGGTAGCAGTTTTCCAAATTTCTTGGCATAGACACGTAATTGCTTCCACCTGTAGATAACCTGAGTTCCAGTCCCAGTTTCCACCACTTTCTAGGTGTCTGTCTTTAAACAAGGAGCTCTGGCATTGTAAGGATTACACACTGGCCTGCTAAGCACAAGGTCAGCAGTTTGAAATCACCAGCTGCTTCACAGAAGAAAGACAGGGCATTCTACTTCCATAAAGAGTGATGATCTAGGACGTTACAGTCACAAGGGCAGTGCTGCCCTGTCCTATAGGGTCGCCATGAGTGCCCATCAACTCGTTGGCAGTGAGTTTGGCTTCTGGTGTCTTTGGACAGGTCATTCATCCTATTTGCCGCCAAGTTGTGTCTTGTTAAAAAGGGGGAAATTAAGTACTTGTCTAAAAGTTGTGTTTGAGGATTAAATGAGTTAATACAACTAGAACTCTTATTTGTTTCTGGCACATAAATAGAATTATTTGATGTTGCCTGTGATTATAACAAGCTTTCAGGACACTGCACACTCAGTGACCAAGTGTGCTGGTGTCAGGTGTCAGGTGGATTCTGACTCATCGCGACACTGTGTACAGCAGAATGAAATACTTCATCGTCCTGTGCCATCCTCCCAATTGTTCTTATGTTTGAGCCCATTGTTGCAACAAGTGTGTCAACCCATCTCCCCAGGGGGCTTCCTCTTTCTCACACTCCTTGTACTTTATGGAGCTCAATGTCCTTTTCCAAGTCTTGGCCTCTCCTGACAGCATGCCCTACCCACATGAGATGAGGCTTTACCACACTTCCCTTCAAGCAGCTTTCGGGTTGCAATTCTTCCGAGACAGATTTGCTTGTCCTTTGGGCAGTCCAGGGCACTTTAAATATTCTTTGCCAGCGACATAATTCAAAGACATTGATTCTTCTTCCCTCTTCCTTAGTCAGTGTCTGACTTCCCCATGCCCGTGAAGCAGTTGAAAACACCATGATTGCGTCAGGTGCACCCTAGTCCCCAAATTGATGTCCTTGTGCTTCAGACGTTTGCGATATCTTGTGCAGCACGTTAACCCAATGAAGGCGTCCTTTGATCCCTTAGTTGCTACTTCCACGAACACTGATTGTGTTGTAGAGGAAGATTAAATCCTTGACAATTTTGTTACCTACTGCTCCAATAGTACGGATTTTAGTTTTCTTTACCTCAAGCTGTAAACCATGCTGAAGGCTGCAATCCTTGGTCTTCAATGTAAAGACCCCCAACCGCCATCAGCTTCTAAAATCTGTCACTTATCTCAGGGGACAGGAAACTTATTCTGTAGTGCCACTAAGAAAATATTGTAGACATTTGTGTCTTGATTAGCACTTATCGCTGCATTTTTCTTTATGATTCAAATAGTTTGTTTAAAAGGCACAAAGGAAAGGATTTACGGAGGATTTGTCCACTGGCTAGAGCTCGGCAATCCCTGGTCTAATCAATTGTGTGGTATCTCTTTCATATGGATGATTTCCCTACTGTTCAAATCCCTATTTGTCCTCCATCCCGGTAGGAGATGAAACTCCACTTGTAGACACACATTTACCCTGTCCACAAAGGATGCCTGCATGCACTCAGCGAATCCAGGTTCACCAGGTGTGGTCAGCAATTCCACTCCTACCCTCACTTCTGCCTGCCCTGTCCTCCAACTATGAGGCAGGCATAAGTGTTACTAAAGACTTTAAAACACCTAATGCAACTGAGTCTTGAAGGGGAATCTCTCGCTTGGTTTATATGAACAAAGAGTCTGAAGGGAAATTTCAGAATAAGACAGGACTTCCAGTTTCAGAGTGAAGCAAAGGTTTACCTAATAGGAATGTCAAAGGAGTTGGCTAAATTCTGTTACATGCCTGAAATGGTCCCAGTGGTCCTGGGAGATCATAAATACAGTGATTTAGGGTGGCCATAGGCATTTGGACAGAACAAATGTTTACAAGACCCTGATGGAAAATCCCACTGCTGGTTAATATTCAAGATGGGTCTCTCTTTTCAGTTCTTACTCTAGGAATCCCAGCCTTCCAAATTCCATCTGGGGATAGTGGATACAGTAAGGAGGGGGGTGCATGTTGATAAAAAGTGACATGGTTTGCCAAGCTCTCCTATCCCCCCACATTGACTCTCCACAGGTGGGGCCCACCAATTGTTCACATTGGCTGGCTTTGAAAATGTTGCCATCTTTCCCAGTAATGTTGCCCAACTCAGTTACTGCCTCTTTGAGTTCTTGGCATTTGCTTTTTAATTCTGTTTGTCCATCTGTTATTTGTACTTCTGCCATTGTTGTCTGCCCACTAAAAAAATCCCGTTTTATTTTTTGTCTTCTTTCCTTCTAGTAGTTTAGAAACATCCATCTACTGCAGGATCTGCTGTCTCGTTCTTCTTCTGAGGGCTGCCAGGAGAAGGTCTAGAGTTGGAGGGAGAGGCCGCCTCATGTCTTTCTGAGGCTATGTGTCTCAGATGGAAGTACGGTTTGCGGTTTTCTCTGGGGAATGTGCCTCCACCTGGGTTGTGCGTGTAGGTTTATGACACCACAAGGTGAACACGGATTGTTTTCCAGAAGCAAGTTTGCATCACGAGGATCTGAGACTGTGATGGTAAGTATGAATGTGGGCAAAGTCGTTGTTTTTTTGCCGGTATTGTGGTCCGTATGTGCTATCAAGTCAGTGCCAAGCCCTATCAGCCCAGTGCCCACAGTTCAGAACACCGTCCAGTCCTGCACCAGCCTAACAGCGCGGGTGGCCAACTTTCAGCCACTGGGGCGGCTTCTGTGTCCATCCATCTCCTCGGGGGTCTCCCTCCTTGTCGTTGACTTTACCAAGCATGATGGCCTTCTTCAGGGACTGGTCTCTGCTGAGACTCTGCCCCACGTCTGCATCCTTAGTAAATAGAACATTTCTGGGAAGCGCTTTCGGTTTTGTCTCAAGTCCTCTCTCTTGGGTGAAGGATTTGATAGGCATTTCTGAGAAATGCTGATTAAGCAAGAGGGGGTGGAGGCATTCTGGAGGTATATCATGACTTAAATCGCAGCAGGCCCTGCCCTTGGGCACCGTTCCCATCTTGTTATTGAGTCCGTAGTCATGAAGGATAGTGGCTCCTTTGAAAAGTCAAGGTGAAGGAGCCAATCTAATAGTTAGCATGTGATTATCATATTTCATATTGATTATTGTATAGAAAATTTTTCTTAGTCGCCCCTCCTCCCCCATTAGAGACAAAATTGAAAGTTGGATGCCATTTTCTACCTTAGAAGGGGCTATTTTTGCATGTCAACCTCTTCCATTTATGTGCCTATGTGTGTCCCACTCGCTGCCAGCTGGCAGATTTTGACGCATCGTGACCCTACATCGTATGTAGGGAATCAGGGGCCATACATTTTTGCAGCAGCAGACAGCCTTACCTTGCTCCTGAGGGTTTGAACCACTGACCTTCTGGTTAGCAGCCCCGTGCACCATGAGACTCTCCCTCTGAAGGCGCGCACACACACACACATTTAATTTTAAATATAGCAGGTGCTGTGTGTTGTTGAGTGGATTCCAACCTCAGGAACTCTAGAGGAGAGATTAGAGCTGCCCCGATGGGTCTCTTGGGCAGAAATCCGCCCAGAAGGACCCCATCAGGCCTGTTCTTCACTGCAGCCCCGGGGTCAGTTTGAACGGCCAATCTTCCCATTAGCAACCAAACCCCAACCGTTGTAGAACCAGGGGCCCTCCCTTACACACACATTTCACCAAAAAAGGAAACTCCCTAAAGAAGAGATCGTAACCCAGCCTCCCCTCCTCTCACTGCCCTATACTAATACCTCTTTTAATGTCGACATCTTGCCTTCCAATCCTTACTCATTTATGTGCTTACCACATTTCTACATGGATGCAATCCTATGCACTATAATTGCAACCATTATAAGCATTCACACAGTATAGCTAATAAAGTTAAATTGTTAAAGACCACCCCATTACAGCAACATTGCGATATGACTGTAGATTTAATAATAATTGTTTTCATGTTTTTACAATGATATTAATACTGACGAACTTTAGACTGTTTGCCCAAACAGAATGTGTGGGGATTTTTGAGCCGCACATAATTACACCAAGCAGAGGCCTGCGATATCAACAGTTTGCTGTCGGGATTCTAATTCTCTTTTTATATGAATACATACTACATACGTGGCCGTAGCTGCATGCCATCCAACCAGCTGGGAGTCACCGCAACCCTCCATGCCTGCAGGACCTGTCCCAGAAGATAACCCGGAGTGTCATCCCATGGGAGCAGGTCACCCGGTCTGACGCCTCTGGAGCGGCGGCTTGGTTTGAATAGCTGGCCTTTTAGGTCAAACTCGCTGCCATCCAGTCGCTGCCACTCGCAGAGACCATGTAGGACAGAGTAGAACTGCCCCTGTCAGTTTCCAAGACTGGGACTCTGCGGGAGTAGAAAGCCTCATCTGTCTCCCTCGCAGTTGGAGGGTGGTTTCAAGCTCTTGGCCAGGAGGTTACCAGCCCAAGCACAGCCATACTACGAGGGCTCCCTGACTTTTGGACAGCACTTGCTTAATGACCTTTGTGTCACCAGGGCCCTTTGTTTATACAAATAGGATATGGCACATACATGCCCCTGTGGATCTGGTTCAAATGATGGACGTGCTCAGCTGCTACCTGAAAGATTGGACGTTCAAGTCTACTCCCCTGATTGAACCCTCCAAAGAACAGTCTAGAGATCTGCTTGTAAAAACCAGCCAGACAACACGCTGTGGTAGACGGTTCTACCCCGCACACGTGCACGAGGTTCCTGGGAGCCAACATTGGTTTTGTAGGACTGTCTGCTGTGTGTCAGTGGGTGACCAGCTCCTGGCTATGAATATGGCAACTTCCATAAAGCTGGGAGCCCTGGAGATCCCTGGGGAAGGTCTGCCGTCCCTGAGTCAGAGCGGAGTGGACAGCAGTGGGTGGCGTCTGTACGGATTCTCAAATGATGCCCTTGCATGAAGGGGCCATCGTGTTGAATTAACTTTCTCTGCACTTGCCTCTTTTGTCCAGTCTGCCACTCTCTGCCCACATGCCAGTCTGACCTGCGCAGACACTGGCACTGAGGGGAGGCAAAGGTTCCTATATCTACCAGAACTGCCTCTGCCAAGCCCTGGGCTGAGACTACCAGTCAACCCAGTAACAACCACACCAAATCTCTCATGTTAATTGCATGCACATGTGTCCAAATGCTGCTGCATTTTTGGGGGGTGGGGTGGATCTATTTGGGTGTCCTATCTCCAGAATTTATCTTGTCCTCTGCACATAATTTCACACGGATGGGCTCTAGCACACATGCCATTTGAATTCACGCTCTTGCACCCAGATGGTGCTGTTGACAGGAGGTGGGCATGTAGCATGTTTTCACGTGCAGCAATGGCCACTTTGTCTTTTGAGGGTGGGGTTGGTGGATGCTGGCTGGGGCACTGCCCAGGTGTTACTGGGCACTGTCCATCAGGGTCCTTCTTGGCCATGGACATAAGTCCTTAAGTGCAATTAGCCCTGCTGCTGGCTTTTTTATCTGTACTTTGGAGTCCAGTAAGCACGGCAGCTTTGAGACCTGATTTGTGGTTGTTGTGAGCGATGAGGTCCGTTTCAGGCCACAGCGATCCCTTGTGACAGAGTAGAACTTCTCCAAGTTCATCTTCTACCCACGGGGAACTCTACCCAAACCTCCATTTTCCACCTCAGGAATTGAGATAGGAACATTAATCACCACGGAATATATGAGGGCCATCGGTGAAGCATGAGTGTTCTGAAGAGACTCTTTCATATAATTCTGTTGACAAAAAAACCCCCCAAATCCTAACAACAATGACATCAAAGATGCAATATTTCATTTCTTACGTCGCTGCATTAAAAGCATTGCGCTAGTTAAGGGTCTTTCTGTGTCTTCTTCTTTGAGCTGCAACTTCCGGGACAGAGCTCCACGGCAAGTACCTCCTTCCACGACATCCTTAGGACTCCAGTGGCACCCATCCGCTCTTGAGTCGCCATGTTGCGGGTGTTGTGTGCCACCCATGACACTCTGACTCACGGTGACCCTGTTGGACAGAGGAGAACTACCCCATAGAGCTCTCTAGCATGGAGTATTTCCAAGAGACGTTCACCACCAGTTCTTCCTGCTGAGGAGCCACGAGGTTTGAACCCCAGACCTGCTGGGTGGATCCCAACCTAGTTCATTGAACCAGTGTCTCTCCAGCGCCTCTTCTGTGTTGCTGTTCCCGTTAGGTGCTGTGGGGTCAGCTCCAACTCCTGGCAAATGAAGCAGTGCCAGGTCCTGGGCCATGCCCCCGTCGTGCCTGGGTTTGAGCCCATGGTGGCAGCCACGGTGGCAAGCCACGGTGGCAAGCCACCCTGTTCAGGGACTTGCTTTTTCTTGCTGCCCCTCAACTTCACCAAACATTGATTGCATGTTTGATCAGTTTCAGACTGAAGAGGTCGGTAAAATCCTTCTCTTTCTTCATCACTAGCTTTAGTGGTTGGTGCATACATTTGAATGATGTTTGTATTTCTAGATTTCCTTGTAGGCAGAGACGTATTATCCGATCACAGACAGCACTGAACTTGAAATGTCCTTTTGATGATGTGTGTGATCTTGGTGCATCCTATTTAATGTGTGACAGTTTCCACCTTTCCTAGATTCATATTCCATATCTTTCTATTCCCAATTATGAGTGCATGCTTGCAGCTGCTTCCTCTCTTTTTGAGAGGTGCCGTGTCAGCAAATAAGGTTCCCAAACGCTTAATTCCATCCATGTTATTATGCTCCACTCGCCGTGAGGAAGCAACTCTTCCTCAGTCATGATTTAAGGGCCTTCCAACCTTAAAGGCTCATCTTCCGGGACCAAGCCTGATGACGTTCTGCTTCCAGGCATGAGGTTTTCAGCGACAGACACGATGTCCATGCCAACCAGAAGGGTTCCACTGGCTGCTTCCTCGGAAGCAGACAGCCTATTCCTTCTTTGTAGTTTGTTGTAGTCTCGAGGCTCTGCTCAAACCTGTTCCCCCTGGGTAGCATGTTGGAATTTGAAATACCAGCAGAGCACTGGTGGGTTTGAATGGTTGACCCTGCAGTCATCAGCCTGATGTCAGACCCTCAGGGCTACTGTTCTTGGTGAGTCAAAACCATCTACCTTCTGTCCACTCCTGACTGGCCCATTCCATCCAGCCCACAGGCTGCTTTGGGAAGCCCGTTGCCTCTTCCTTGGCCATAAGCAATGGAATTTTAAGGATACTGCCCAAGATAAAAGAGGAGGCTTCGCTAGATTATCTACGGGGGCTCTTATATTGTCCATTTCCTGGCTCCGCTGGCCAGGGTGCACTGGAGACAGGCTTAGCGAAGAACTGGGTGCTGCCTTCAGCTCTAATTCTCGTGGTCACCCTGCCTCATGACCTTTTTAGAGCCTGATCATCACAACAACGTAATACACGGGTCTTGGACTCCTGGGGAGAGCAGCGTGAAAGGGATGAGGGAGGCAGAAGATGGAAAGAGCAGCCAAGGAGGCGGTCAGATCCGGTTCCAGCATCAGTCTGACCCCACGGGAAGCTCCGGGGTATGAATTACACCACCACCGTTGCCCTCCTTCTCCCAGGGGCACCAATATTGTGTGCCCCCCCTTCAGCCAGTGCCTAGCTTTAGTCCCCTCTGACAAAAGTGTGGGGTGGGGAATGCTATTTCTAGGGTGCAGGGGTCCATCAGCGGAATACCATTCTCCACCCCTGGTGTGTAGGGAATGTACTGACCAAAATGTCCAGCCGCCAGGGACAGTGCCCTGAAGTGTATGCACAACATCACCCACCCCCAAGGTGACCAGCACAGTAGTCCTCTTCCTGGACCTCTGACACACTGGTGGCCTTGTTCTACCGGGGGAGTGGAATGTGGTCTCGAACTTCAAGAGTGAGTGGGAGGAAACCGGACACCCCCGAGGCTGCATCCCTGCCCCTCACAACCCCCTCTCTCGCTCATTATTGTCACATCTGGCAAGTGCACAGGCATTTAGTTAATTCTCCTCTTCTTCACCAGATGGCAAACTTCAGCCAGATAAGGACTATGGGATACCAGTTCTGGGTCCCCAACACTGTCTCCCACACAGTAGATGCTCAATAAAAAGTGCACCCAGAGACACAGCTTCCCCGGGACATTCTCAGGAACAGAGCAGCTTAAATGTGGGTAAAGAGCAAACAAAGGCAGCTCCACCAAGTTGACGGCAATTCATGGAGACCCCATTTGTGTCCAGGTACAAAGGAGATCCGGAAAGTTGTCAGTGGTCGATTTTCCGGAAGCAGACAGCCAAGGCTTCCTTCAGGGGCTCCTCTGGGTGGGCTTATACCTCCAACCTTGGAGTGCGCTGCTGAGAACTTTATATCTTTGCACCTCCCAGGAAACCCCGAATTAGCCAGAGCGATGAGATGCATGTTCCGCTGCTGTGGGCAGTGAAAGTGGTGTTCATCTCTCTCGCAGAACTAAGGGCAGGGCCGTCGCTTTGGCTATTTTTCTCCTTGCAGATTGTGCTCAAGTTTCCCGTGGAGCAAAAAGGGCAGCAGAAAAGGGTGAGCGTTTCAGACACACAAAGGCCTAGATGAGCTTCTACAATGCGTCTCTGTAGCACTCAAGCACAGTCACTTTGGACCATTTGCCACAGCATCCTCTCGTATCCTGTTCCAGAGCAACTTCCCAGAGGGGGGACAATATGTAGGGAAACGGAGTCTCTCCCAGATGAAGGGGATGTCGCCATCCATTGAGCGAGGAATGAGGGGGGTTGCAGCTGGGACCCAAAGGCCGTCTGTAGACAACAGGACACCTCCTCACCGAGGGGGTCACAGGAAAGGAATGAGTCATAAAGGGATGAGAAGTTACAGAAAGCAAAGGATAGAGAATGAGAAAGCAAGACCCAAAGAGGACGGTGCTGGCAAAGACTGTTGAAAGGACCAGGGCCTGACAAAAGAACAGGCAATGCTGTCTTAAAAGAAGTACAGCCAGAGTGCTCCTTAGAGGCAATGATGGCAAGACATTTTCCATGCACTTTGGACGTGGTGTCAGGAAAGACAGATCCCTGGAGGACAGCATGCTTGGTAACGCAGAGAATCAGGGTCATAGAGGAAGGCCCTCAATGAGATCCCTTGACCCAGGGATCTTCTGTGAAGTTCCTGTGGAAGAGAAGTATGTATTGAGGGACCACACTTGGCGTGGTAGAGTTGTATGAGGCTCGTGGAGTCTCCTTGAGTCCGGAAGGACTTGTCGGCTGCGGGCTTAGGTCAGGGGCTGTGGTTATTCACAGAGTCCTACTTCCTGCCCAGCAAGCTCACAGGCAAGCAGCAGGTGTTTGGAGGAGAAGATACAGGGTGCAGAGAAGTCCCCTGTTACTGTAGGGAGCTGTAGGAGTTCTCTGGAGGAGAGTGACCCTGGAACATATGTCATTTCAGACTGAGGAAGGCAGACATGCTCTTGAGGAAGAACACATGCAGGTACAATCCAGGAGCAGTACGCTCCTCTCACATCCAAATCCAAACAGCTGCCCGCGTCCTGGTTCTGCCCTTCTACCTTTCAGCAACATCAGGCCTCAGACACCCCGGAGCCTGGGCTTCAAGTGAAACATGACGATGTCTTCTTGCTTATTGTGTGACTCTTCTTCTCTCCCCGATTCTGAAAGCTGATTTGTAAACCTGGAATGGCAATATCTACCTCATGGGGCTATGCCAGGAACAAAGGGGATTTGTGGTTTTCAGGGACTGGTTCTAATGTGTCCATCAGACTTTGACAACACACCTCAAGACGGTTCTCACTACTATCATCCCACCCCTTTTATCTTCACTTATTTCATCACCATCAACATCACCATCACCTTCATCAACACTTTATCCAGGCCCCGCTCACACCAGCCTTATCATTTCCGACAGCTTATGTCTCCAGTGACATGAATTTGGACTCTCGTAAACAACAAAAAAGCTTCTGTGATTCACATAGTTACACAGTTCATCATCCACTAGCTTCAGGTAAGGGTTGATCAAGCTGTCCAAACACTATCCCCATGGACTCCTCGCCCTCTCTATCACTCTGCCCTGCCTTTCTGCCCTGTGGGTTGCCCCCTCTGACTCCACTCCAATGTCTCTCGCAGTTCTGGACTCTTCCCTCTGCGTCTCATCGAAGCAAAGACACAAGCAAACAGGGAAGCAAACCAGGACGGGCTCCCATCCTTACACCACATGATCATTTTATTGGTGGCTCTTACAGCTCTAAGAACAACCCATACATCAATTATATAAAGCACATTTGTACATATGTTGCCATCATTCTTTTCTACACAGTATTTTGTATTGAGCCTTTGGGGTATCAGCTCCTCTTTTTCCTCCCCGCCACCCTTGTGACCCCTTAATAAATTATAAATGATTGTTATTTTCATATCTTATACCTATCGCTGTCTCCCCCCCATGGTTTCTGTTGTTCCTCCCCCTGGAGCAGTGTGTGTGTGTGTGTGTGTGTGTGTGTGTGTGTGTGTTTATGTGTTGGTCATTGCAATTGGTTCTCCTATCCTCCCCTCTTTGCCCACCTTCCCCAGACCCTTCTGGTATTGCTACTCCCATTCCTGTTCCTGGATTCCGAGTGTCATGAGCTGTTGTCTCGTATCTGTCTCGTGCACATGCTCCAGTCTAGCCCTAAGTGAAAGGCAGTACTGGGGTCATGACAGTGGCAGGTGAGGGAGCCTAGAGAAATCAGAGGGATCTTGTGTGTTTCATCGACGCTTTGCTGTGCCCTGGTTGACTCATCCCTTCCCTGTGACCCATCTGTGAGACAATGTCTCATTGTCTACATATGGGCTTTGAGTCTCTTCTCTGGCCCTGTTCTCAACTGAGAGAGATCGTAGACCAGAGGGAGCACTTGTCTTCCCCAGAGTCGCCCCCCGCCCCCCGCAGACCTCTCACATTCCAGTGCCTCAGCTGGGGTTACATAAACATCTCTAAACCTAGCAAGTATACACAGAGGTGGGTATGATTGTTGGCTGAGCCAATCAGGGCCCACCCCTGGGGCTAATGATACCCAGATTCTGCAGCTAAGCCTGGCAAAGGGAGTGGCGCCCCCAGCAACATCACATTGCGCTATTTCCACGAGGAGCGAACAGAGGAAAGAGATCAAGGGCCACCGCTGTCTATCCCCCTGCCCGTCTCAGTTGATTCTCCTCATAGGCTGTCTCCTGCGCCCTCCATTCCCCCCAAGGGAGCTGGACCCAATCCCAACAAGCAGGGCGATTCCCTGGGGCTCCTCCTCCGACCACGCCAGCCTGAGGTCACTATCATCTATTTCCCTGGCCTGCTCAGTCCACTGCTGCCTTTTGACCATCTCTTTACATCTCACCAGGATTTGGGGGCTACAAAGGTTTGGGAGTCAGAAAACAATGCTTTTGTTCCCCAGCTGGGTGTCACCATGCTAAGAGAATGTTGAGAAGAGGAATGGATGGAGTTTAATCTTGCCAAAGAAGAAGAAGAAAAAGGAGGGGCGGGCATGGAGGAGAAGAAGAAGAAGAGGAAGGAGGAGGAGCTGGTGATGACAATGCCTTTGTTCTAACCCTCCAAGGGTGACCAGGGGACACTGGGTTTTCCTCACTACCAGTCAACATCAATAGAGAATCCTGTCTTGGGAAAAAGAAACAATTGGGTCAGCTGAGCAACCGACTGTGCAAAAGAATCAGGGGCACAAAAATGGCAAAGGGGACCAGCCCAGGATCATTGACATATCGATCACAAATCACAAAGTCTGAATTACTGCTGTTCCAAATCTAAGCGCCTGGAATCAGACGGAGACCAGACCTGAGCCAGGCCACTGAGAAGCTGTGGCCTCACTCTCTGAAATCCCCGCCTTGGGCTCGAGATTCCCCTCGCAGGAGCCACAGTCCACAGCACGTGCACCGGCATCCACCTCCACAGAGGCAAGAGGTCGCCCTGTCTTTCCAAGAAATGTGCCGATACCATGACGCAGACTCTTCAGTGCTGCTGCAGGGCTTGCGAAGACTCCACCCTACATGGAATAAGACTAACCCCCCAAAACAACAACAGCAACACCAGTCTGTGTCGTTGTCGAGGCCCATGTAGCAAGGAGCACCCTTAGCCATGATCTGGATGTGCTCAGCAAGTTAATTCAATGCGACTGAGCCCATTCCCACTCCTCATGACCCTGTGGGACAGGATAGAGTGGCTTGCCCCAGTGGGTTCCAGAGACTATGAACCTTGATGGAAGCATAAAGCCTTGTCTTTCTCCTGGGAGGTGGCTGTGGTAGTTACATAAACTGTTGTCAATTTGACACAAGAGTGAAGGGGTAGAGTTTAACCTGTCAACTAGATGGCAGCTTGATGATCTCGTCTGCAGGCATTAAGGATATAAATAGCGCACTGGAGGCAGGACACACACTCACTCCCTGTAAGACACATGGAGCTACAGTAAAACCCTGGAGCTGAAGGAGCCATGTGGAGACCCCGTCCAGCACTGAGATGCCTCTACGGCCACTGGATCCACAGGACTTTACACCTATTGACCTGTAATCTTCCTGCATTCGGTGTCATTGCATGCGTTGCTTGAGTCTAAAGAGGAATTTATCGACTGGTATCAGTCATATGAACTAATATCCAACTTACGGACTTGATCTGGACTGAGTCGGGGTGTTTTTTCAATATGCAATTACTCTTTGATATAAAGTTCTCTCTTACACACACTAGATTTGTTTCTTTAGTGAACCTGGACTAACACAGGCTTCTTCATGAAGATTCAGCCATGCCCTTACTCTGGACCGGTGTTCCCTTCTCCTCCATGAGCAAGCAGAGTTTGCAGCAGAGGAAACAGCATGGATTGTACTCACTTCGCTTCTTCTTTGGAAAGAACCATTTTTCCTCCACAGGCCATTGGCATCCTAGCAGCGCACCTGGCGCTGTGTGTGTTTGTGCGTGTGCACGCATGCACACATGTATGTGGAGCACCTGTAGTTATACCCTATGGTGTATTTGCATGTCTGCTCAGTGCGCACACACACACGCACACACACACACACACACACACCTAGAATTCAGAGTCAGAGAAGACTCACCAAGCAGGCCTGGCAGATCCTTCTTTGAGCAGGAGAGGTTCGGCTAATGAACGTGAGCCATAAACCAGCGCTTTCTCTCCCTGCAAATGATGCATCGTTTTTAATCCCACTGCTTGGTATATTATATCACACCCCTATAATTCTCCAGACAGGAAAAGCCTTGTTTCATAAAAATATCGTCCCTAGCATTTGAAATATAAGTTCCCATGCAGCCGACATATACATCACTGAGCCGGGAGACTCGCTCACCCACTTAATCCACATAATTTCGGGTGCTTCCTATGTGATGTGCAAAGGCTTAGAACAGCCCAGAACTGCCAGAAACCATTCAGCTCCAGAGACAGGGTGCTAGGGGAGAGGAGGAGTGGGCGGGGGTGGTGATGGTAACCTCTGCCCCCTTCAGTGGATGCCACCATAACCTGTCTTTCATCATCACCCCGCATCGGGGGCCTGGGTAATGTGCATTGTGTATGCGAAATAAATGACTATTTACCTGGCGGTGCCTTTGAAAGACCCATCTTCTCTTCCTTTTTTCTGTCCAGGCAGCGAGGAGCCCACGAACCCCTTTGCCCAGAAATCTGATTAAGGTGATACCTTTTCTGAGTGCGGCAGCGCTTGCTTGGAAGCCGACACTCTCTAGGGTTTTAAGGGACATTGTTTATCCTGGCTCCTTTTCATTCATCCCTCCCCGCTGCGTGCGGAAGCTATAGTGACTTCTGTGTGTACAACTCTCATATTGAAATGTCGGCTGCAGATATATGCAATATTAAAGAGCTCTTATGAATTTCTGACATCTAATTAGTCGCTACCCAGTTAACATGTCAGGGCTCAGAGGGATGAAGGCAGGAACTCCTTCTGAATAAGTTACAGCCGGGCCTCTGTCCTTTTCATGTATTATTCTTTAATGCAGGTGCTGATTATTTGGCTGTGATTAATTGATGAAGTCCGTTGGTCTGGGAAGTATTGGGGGATTCACCACCCCTCACCTTCATTTCACTCCAAGGGGCCCTGCCACTTCACTTCCATGCCCCCCTTCCCCTCCTGCTCAGTCCTGCCTTCTGCTGCGTTCTCAGGGGCCCATTGGGACCCCTCCTGCCCTGGATGGCAGATGTCTGACCCTTAGGTTTGAAGTGATCATGGTACCCCGGTCCCTGGGGATCCCCTAAGAGAAACTACTATAGTTCCCCCCTTTGTCCCCACCCCACTCCCGGGACTCTCAGTGTACTCCTCTTCTCATGGAAACCACACAGGAGGGCTGCACAGGTGGACACCATACAGGGCGCTGGCCTCCAGGCCCCATGATGCCGATTTGACAGCGGACAGTTCAGCAGCGCATCCGCGGACCTGGAAGTGCCTCCGCCCCTGGACACTGTCTACTGGTGTAAAACATGTCCTGTTTTACACCACCCCTGGCTGGGCTGCGGTGTGAAAAGGGAGGAAAGGGTGGTTCCTCTCTCTTCACAAGTGCTCAGGACAGCCCAGGCCCAGGGAGTCTCCGTCTCCAGCAGCCTGGGCCCTGGCATGGGCCAGCCAGGACTGGGAAGCTGAGCGCAGTGACTCTGGGTTTGCATACGGACAGGGTGGCCTTTAGAAGATGAGACAGATGTGGCGGGTCCTATTGTACCAGGGAGCGGCTGAGAAGTTTCTTTGTTTTTCCCCTTGAGTTTCTGCCTTGCTCTGGACACATCCATGGACACAGAGATGCTCACATGTACACACACCCAGGCACACTCATCCATGTCTGCACATACCTGTGCATACCCAGACACCTGCCCACAACACACACACACACACACATACACACACACACACACACACACACATTCATGCATGCACACCGATGCAGACACAGACATGCATGCAGACACTTACCTGTGCGTGAGAGTGCACACACACACACACTCACACACTCAGGTGCTCTTTTAAACACCTGCCTACAAATGCACACACAAGCACAGACACACACACAAAGGCACACTCGCCCATGTAAGCATAGAAACAAAACCAAACCTTTATATGCACAGCTCAGTGCACATCCAAGCACCAACCCCTTATACACAGGCACACACACACTCACGGACACATACTCATGAACACATCCATGCACATGCAGGCTCATCCATCACACACATGCCACACCTGTATCCACACCTCTTTCAAACACACCCAACCCCACACACCCTCAGGCACTCATAGGAGCAGATCCCACAGCACACAGACACACATTTTCTTCCCAAACAAAGACACTGCCATCAGACTCCTCTACCCAGGCCTCCCAGTTTTAGGGGCAAATAACGACTTCTCATGAAAGCAGGCTCACCGGCTCACAAGCACCCATGGGGCACATCTCTGAGAGGGCAGTTTTCTGAATCTTCTGTTTGTAGTGGCCCTGGACAGGCCATCCTGGAATGGTGTGGTGATAAAGAAACCCATGCCCAGGTCACCACCACTCTGGGTGTCAATCAAGGGTCCAGGCCAGCAGAGAGAGGGCAATTTCAGAGAGAGGTCCCAGGTGGACAGAATTGGGGTGGCTTCATGTATTACGTCCGCTTCCAGGGGAGGGAGAGAGGACAGAGGCCTTGGGGAGTGATGGATGTGATCTGCCAGGCCAGAGGTGAGGCACCCCACCAGCCCAGTGACCCTTTCCCGGCCAAGCTGGCTGGCTGGGGTGTACATGCTGCTGCAGGAAGTCTGACTGGGGACCGGGGGCAACCAGAGAAGAGAGGATGGGGGGGCCAGGAAGGGGAGGGGAACCAAACAGGGGACAACAAAAAAATCACTTGCTGTAAATCAGCGGCTCTCCCCGGCGCAGGCTCCACTTGGAGGAAACCCTGAACTTTGCCGTGTTCCCCGCAGCTGAAATTTAGAATGATTGTTTCCTTCTAACAGAAGACTCATTTTCCACGGCCGCATTTGCAGTATAATAAGCTTTTTGTTATTTTTTCAATTAGAGTCAATTGACCTAACAAAATGCTTGGCAATTAAGTGATTTTTGTAATGGTCCGGGGGTAATTTAGTCTAGCTTGTCAGCTGTGCTGCTTGGAGCCGGCCGGGGTCTTTTCTCGCTCTCTCTCTCTCTTTTTTTTTTTGCCACTGTTTCTCTCTCTCCCTCTCCCTCTCTCTCTCCCTCTCTCTTGAGCATAATGGCTTATAATTTCGAGATCTTTTCCTTCTGTCTCCCGCACAATAATTCGCAATTACAGGAAGTTGTTGGAGGTAGATTTTTCTCCTCCTCCTCTACCTTGCCTTTTGAGTCAGTAATTTTAAATAAAATGTACATACTTATATGTATATAAAAAGGCAGCTATTACTGAAATCCCTTTTTGTGTAAACTCAATTATTTTATGAATAGTGACACCCGCTTCGCGGGGTTCCCCTCCCGAAGGTCAGACGTGATGCTTTATCTTCGGGGTAAAATGTGCGGGGCGTTCAGAAGATTCCAAATCAAACCTCCCTTCACTAAGGTAAACACCATCTCAGGGGGTCCCTTGGTGGCAAGGACCACATGACCTGAAAGAGCGGCCACCGAAGTTAGCCCCCACCTCTCTACTTGACCCCCTCCCTCTGCTGTCCTCCCCCTCCCAGGCCAGTGGCCTCTCCCTTCTCATCCTCTGATTTATGAAGGGGAATCCTCATTTCCCTAATTGATTCATTTTCTTAAGACGACATCTGGAGTTGCATCCCTATGAAAAGGCTGCCGTTCAGCCAATGCCTGGCTGAGATGGTCCTTGGTGTATCTGATTATCCCTAGGTTGAAACAAACAGGACTCCCACCTTCAGGATGGATCTGCGCCATGCAGGAGCTGCCCAGGAGCCCTGCACCGCCCTGCTGCCCTGCTTAGCCATGATACGTTCCCCGGTGGGCATGGCGGTTATAAAGCTGCAGCCGCAGCCTCCAGCCTACCTCTGCACCACTGTGTATAATAATTCACTCTCCTTCTACCCCTCACTGAGGCACCCACACCACCCGCACTGACTTCAGTTGCCCCCATTCTAAAAGGCCAGTCAACCCATTTCCGGCCTTGGCAGGCACCCCCCCCCAGTAGGGGGCAGTCAAAGAGCAAACCAGCCCAGCTCCACCTGGGCTGGGTCTGGAGCGTGGCCCAGCTCACCAGCTCTGGGAGACCACAGGCTGCTGCCTCCCACGTGGACGCAGAATGGGAGGCAGCGCCACCAGTGCAGCTCACTGGTTTTGAATTGGCCTTCCAGTTCCGTCTGGGGAACTTGTTTAAAAGGCCCCCCTTTGCTTTGGAGGGTGACTGTCCTCCCAAGGAGATCCGTGGAAGGCAGGGGACATTCCCTGCCAACTAGCCAGTTTGGGGCAGGGAAGATTCCGTGGCATGTGGAAGCTCCCCAAAGCCTAATGGCATGTTAAGACCCAAGATGACTCACTTACTGCTTTGGCTTGGTAATTGCTTCCACTTTTTGAACCCCAATGTCTCCCATCTCTAAAATGAAGGGGGCTGGGCAGGATGTAATCTCAGCAGTCTTTCCGCTATCGATGATAAGCAAATCATTACACATTCATTAATTCACTTGTTCATTCATTACCATCCCTGCGCTCAGGTGCGAGAAGGCATAGACTATATTCAAAGGCAGCTTCCTGTACGATTGGTTCTTCTTCTTTTTAAACGTGAGATGTTGGTTCCACTGTGAGTGGTTTCATTTCCCTTTATTTGGTGATGGGGTGGGTGATCTAATTTTCTCTCAACAGAAACAGAGAGGGTGTTGGAGACTTATTCCAAAGCCGGGTGCCTTTTGACGGGTGGCTTGGGATACTTGGGCAGCTGGACCCATGGCGTAGAGCCTTCAGCTTGGTCCTCTGTCGTCTGTGAGTCACCGCAGTTGGGGCCAGGCCTGGGGCTGGGCTCAGCCTCCGCGGCTTTGATTAATCCCCCACACCTCTCATTTTCTGGGCTATAAAAGGAGAAGCTGGCATTCTGAACACACATCTTGCCGAAGAAAGCAGCCTCTGCACAAAGTATTAAACTTTCATCCGGCGCCAGAGGAGAGATGTAATTATTAAATTTCAGCTGCTTATCAAACTGGTATGAAAGTCATTTTGCATGATTTCTTTGCATCCTCATATCTTCTGCTTTTATTTGCAGTGCAGCTCCGTGCTTTCCTATTAGAAAAATACTCAAAGGATGAAAAAAAAAAGCTGATAATATTATTCAGTTTTGACAATTAGGTAGGAAAAATACATTCAAAGGAAGTGCTTTTTTATTGCAGCTGTTAATCATATCAGGGGTCCTCTTGATTGTAGTCTCCACTGAAGCTGCCCAAGCTGTTGTGGCTTTATCTTCTAGTGGCGGGCCTGGTGACCCTGGATCTAGCCCGGAGGGCTATCCCAGCGGGCTCACTGGGACAGAACAGGCTGTTGGACACAGAGCAACACCCTGAGCCTCTTGTCCTTGCTCGTTGACCTGTGTGGTGCACAATTGAAAGGAGAATGTATTTATGGGTCTGTGTTGCCATCGTTGGCAGCCACCATTGGATGAAGGCGCTGACTCACGCACACTGGGAGGAGTGACTGTGCTAGTCAGTGTGAGACGCCTTAAGAGGTGTCACCATCCGTCCACCCTTTGACTATTATTATTATTATTATTTTGAATATCATGTGCTGATAAGGGTGTAGAGCCTATGGGTGGGGCTACAACCCAGAGTCCACTCACAATGGAATGCCACGTCCTCTCGTTTCACCATCTCATCGTTTCCACTGCTTGTCATCGCTTTGAGCTCTGCTGCTTCATTAAGGCTGTGCGCAGCAGAAGTGCACCTGGCTGATCGTGTCTTCGTGTGGAGCTCAGGTAGAATGTCAGTGGCGCGTCTTCCTGGCTGTGTGGCCTTCCTCACCATTCTTTCCTGAGCTGCTCTGACCCCATCCACACGGCCCCACCACCCTCTCAAGTTCCTATCTAAGCTTTCTGACTCGAGTGTCTATGCGATCCCATGCTAAGGGGTCTCAAGAGATCATAGTGCCCAAGGACAACATAATATTTACTCATGAAGCTAAAGTAGGTTTTGAGTTTGAGAAGGCCTTAGGGTAAGGTTTAAAAAAAAATGTCTCAGGGCAATAATTTCAGAGATTCATCCAGCCTCCGTGGATCCAGAAACTTGAATTCCATGAGAATTTGCAATTCAGTTCTGCAGCTTCCTTGTTCGGTAAGAATGCTCCCACAGAACGGTAGATCAGAACAGTCAGGGATGGTAGCTGGGCACCATCTAGGTCTTGTAGTCTCATGGCAAATGCAGCAGTTGTTGTTGAAGGGAATTAAGTGCACATTCCTCATCCTCCTCCTCCTCCTCCTCCAGATTCTTCTGATATGTGTTTGTACTATAATCTACATACTGACTGAAGTAATCATGTGTTACATTGTATAGCTGAATTGTACATGAGCTCATGTAATCATATACATATTACATCCGCTATTATCCTTCAATGCTGCTCTTGTTAGCTACCATGGAGTCAGGCCCTGGCTCCTGGTGAACCCTAGCGCAATGAGATGGGAACATCAGGATGCATAGCGTTTTCCTTGACTGAGTTTTGGAAGTAGACCACCAAGCCTTTCCCCCTAGTCATTCTTAGTCTGGAAGCTCCGTTCTAATCTGCGCAGCCTCCTAGTGACACGCAAGCCTCCACTGTCGGACAAGAGGTGACAGCTCTAGAGGAGGGGCGCTGGCAGGAGATTCGGCCTGTGCCTGCGATTCAAAATGGGAGGACGTCCCCCTGAGCGACCACTGCCCCTAGGCATCAGCAGTTTGTGTGTGTGTGTGTGTGTGTGTGTGCTTAGCATCTCACTCTCTTCTCACGGTTTGTCTTGTCTGTTTTCCTTGCCATCAATTGCTGTCAAGTAGGTTTTGACCCCAAACTGCTTTGTTTTGTACGTGACCCCGTCCTATGCATGTGTGTTAGTTCGATGCTCTTACACAGCTGGAATCGGCTCATCTGACCCCAGGGAAATGGAGACTCAGAGAGGGGAGGTGCCCTGCTCAAGGCCAATCCGTGCAGGTCTCAGTGGGGTGATGGCAGGGGTGTCTGTGGGACTCTGCCCGGGCGCCCACCCTCAGCACTGACCAGCACCATGAGCCTCGTCCTGGGGGACAGAGTGAGCCTCAGTGACTTTGGACCCGGGGCCGCTGCGTCCCGCTTTCTCTCACCTCTACACAAGCCGTTCCATGGACCCCCGTGGCTAATACAGGGAGCAAAGGGTGTCTGCTTACCTACTGCTGTAGCCCAGACTGGCAAAAGGGGGGCAGGGTTTCAGAAGCACCATCTGGGAACTGGAAGTTTGGGAACCAGAGAAGGGGTGGCCAAGCCCGGAGAAGTAGCTTTGCTTGAGGGTGAAGAGAGAGGGTCTTTAACTCAACAGGGGTCTAGTAAGCTCGCATGATGGCCAGACATGGCTCTCTGGGCTCAAGGTTTACCAGCAAGACACACTTGACCTAGCCAGGTAACTCTCTGGCTGGCAGAGCTGGGACTCCTATTTTTTTTTCCTCTCTCGCTCTCTCTCTTCAAAGAAGGTCCCATTACTGGGCCAGACCTGGTATCAGCCTGGGGGAAATGTCTCCAGGGTTGCCTGTGACGCTGTCCCGGGATCCTTCTCATCAGCCTTCACAGGGTGACCTCGGGCGATCTAAAGTTGCCACCTTGGGTGCCGTGGCATTGATTCTGATCCTGATGGTGATCCTGCGTGACACACAGAGCTGACCCCTCTGGTTTGGTGAGCTGAAAACTTCCTGGGAGCTGACAGCCCGGTCTGGTCTGTTCTCTTCTCTTGGGTGGTGCGTGGGTGCAAACCACTGACCTCTCGGCCACCAATTGAGCACTCATCTGTCACCAGGGTCCCTACGTCGATCCAAAAGGGCTCTTCAAACAGGAGAATGAGCACAACCGAGGACATAGGAAAAGTCGCATGCGGCTCTTCTTATCAGGCATTTTTGGTGACGGCTCTGGACTTCACAGGTCAGAGAGCTTAGGGGTCATTTGGGGCTCACGTTTTGTGGATCCCAACATGGAAAGTCTGAAATAGGAGTAGAGTGTCCAAAGGCATTTGAGAGATCAGTTTGCCAAATTCCCAACTTCGCTAATTTACAAGGAAACTGAGAAGGCAGAGATCCACTAGCCAGGAGCCAAGTATAGGTCTTAATTGTTTTTAAATATAACTTTGATTAGTTTCAGGTACCTAATTATCTCCTCACTTTAACAACTATTACTATTTAAATGACAGCTTTTAAAATATTTGACTCTGAGACAACTCCCCTGAAAACTTGTTATGCCATAAATTTGATGATACCTTTTTTTAAAAAAATGGAATGTTCACTTGGGAAAGGAATCTCCATGCATGTATACAAAGTCCATCACTTTGAGAACCTGGTGCAAACTGCCTGTGCTGGGTGGCCATCGTCCAACCATCTGTGCTGATGGCCGTGGGTGCTGCCTTTCAGAAGCTGAGCACTTTATGACCAGCCACACGCTGAAGCCCGTACGGAGCGCCCAGTCCACAAGGCCTCCAGCTCCAGGAACCATTCCATCGGGCTTCAATTTTAAAGCCACAGGGGAGAGAGCTCAACATTGGACTCTCCCTTTCTCCTCGTGTTCTTGGTCTTCCATGAGGAGAGAGATGTTTGTGATACCGAGGTACGCCTCCATTTCCGTTACATTACCATTCGTCTTCAGCTAGAGAAAGCCAAGGGCAACTGAGGACTCCAACCCAGGACGCCCCCTCTTGTGGAAGGTGGCGCATGTGCATTATTGGCCCTGCAACCTGGAAGTCCAGAGTCTAAGCTGAGTCCTGCCAATGACGGTCCTACTTACATCCTCACACATATATTTACTTAGTGAGAGAGTAAATCCAGCATTAACATGATATTCATTTAGAGTTGTAGATATCGTGACTGTAGACCAACTTCTAGAACTTCAGGGGAGGAGCAGGAGGGTGTCCAAGGCAGTAAACAATTATCCAAGGAGTGTTCCCTGCCAGAGCAGCCTTGTACCTGGCCTGCTGGAGAATGCAATAAACAATGGGGACACACATGCACCAGGGCTACCCACAGGAAGACTAGAATCTGTGGCAAACTGCTGAAGGAGAAGCGAAGTCATGTAGGCAAAGATGGTAGACATCCAGCCCACTCCACCCCCCTTCAGGATCACCGTGATTGTAAACAAGAGCCCTTGTAGCCTTTCTTTGGGGCAATGACCCACAAACAGGTGCTTCATGAGGTAGCCACAGAGAGGGTTAGGGGTCACCAAACTGGTTTTGATTCATCAACGCGATGGGCCTATTTCAAACAGGGCCTGGCAGAACATCCATGGAAAACACAGGCGACAGGGCCACGTAGGACATCCACATGTGTGGGTCTTTGAGGAAGCCACCGCTCAGCTCACTGGACTAGTTTCAGCCTTATTCCTTGGGCCATAACGGATCCTCCAGTCCCTGTTAAAACAAGCATGCTCCAATTGCAGAGCTGAAGCTTACCAAGAATTGGAATGTTTGGAATTCCCCTCCAGTGCCATCCTCACCATCCTTACTGTCTTTGTGCCCATGGTTGCAGCCACTGTGTCAACCTATCTCCTTGAGACTCTTCTTATTTTTCACTGTCCCTTTACCAAGCTGGGGGGGGGGGTGGGGCGTCCCGATGACATAGGCAAGGAAGTGAGATGAAGTCTCCCCACCCTGGCTGCCGAGGAGCGAGTGCTCAGCTGTACTTCTTCCCACACATGTCCCAAGCGGGTCTCCTGAAATAGGCTGCAGTATGGAGCCAGTCGCACAGTGGGTGCTTGCTGAAGAGCCACTGCTACTGTGGCTGCGGCGGTGGTAATGACAACGGTGATGGCAGGGGGGGAGGGTTCTAGGTGTCACCCTGCACAACGGAGCACCACAGAACGACAGTGAACTGCAGCTCAGAAGCAGCACACCAGGGACCTGCAGGCTGTGAGTCACCGCTTTGCTTCCTGCCTGTCAGTTGACTTTTGAGAATCCACAGAAAGAGAGATATTCTATCAAACCAACTTGGCTTGCCATCTGGCTCACACATTTTCCTGGCACGGCCTGGAGGCCAGCACGATTCTCCCCCTCCGAGCGAAACCCCGAGTTGAGCGGAACAAAATCTGGAGCTGACATGCGTGGAGCCAGCATCGTGTTCCCAAAGGGCAGACGAGTGGTGGCCAGGATGTAGTTACCACTGAGAATCATGGACTCTAGGAATTCGTCAATGCAACATTTGCTCTCTTAGTATAGCCGACTCTTCTAGCATTAAACGAGGCAAGGGGGTTCAGTGGTAGAATCCTTGCTCCCACATGGGCGACCCTTGTTCGACTCACAGCCAGTGTACCCCAAGAGCAACACCCCCGTCTGTCTGGGGAAGGTTGCTTGGTGCCAGAAGGCTGACTTTGGTTACAGTGGAGCTTTGAGTACAAGACGCAGGAAGAGCAAAGATGGGGCAGATCTGCCTATGACATGCTACAGATTAAAACTTCATGACGGCAGCCACGTGTGTTTCCTCTCCTGCTGCATGAGGTCACCAGAGCCGGGTCCAGTCGACGGCTGCTGACCACAGCGCGCTTGGGGAAGAAGAGGATCAGCAAAAGGCAAAGGGCCCTCGATGAGACGGGCTGACAGCGTGCCTGTGACCGCCGGTTCACACCTATCAAGATGGTGAAGCTGGCGAGGCCCAGGCCTGGTTTCCTTGGGTTGTACAGCAGGGTGCTTTGAGTCTGAGCCCACTCGGGGCTCAGCCCACAATAAGAACGCCATGGTATTTAACACAAACAGCAATGGTGGAACAGGATCCTGCGTATTTTTCAAATGCCTTTCACAACCACCAGCTCGCTGAGGCATCGTTGGTCGCTTGCGAGGGGACCTGTTTATTCCTTCATTCTCCTTTGGGGAAATCGAGGATGAGAAAAGTCAGGAGATATCTTCTAAGTCATGGGACCGTGTGCACGACATTCGGTGTCAGGCCCTCCGTCCTCGCCATTGAGTGGAGAGCAGAGGGACGCGTCCGTCAGATCAGCTGGCTCAGCCAGGGAGTAATGCCAGGCAGGAAGGTGGGATTGCAGCCTGCAGTCCGGATGGCAACTGCATGTTAAGAAAAGAACCGGCTCCACAACTGGCCCAATAAGGGGCATTGTGGTGACCAGAGGAAAGCAGAGTTACGCACGTGGTCTTGCCTGGATCTACAATCAGATTTCAGAAACCAACGGTCAAGTGATCAATCCACACAATTCCTCGGGTAAATCTGCTGCGAAAGACTGCTTTTAGTGCATTGAAAAGCAAGGGTTTTACTATGAGGACTAAGGTGCCCCTGACACAAGGCATGGTCTTTTCTTTCTATTGCACCCTCTGCACGTGAGACTTGGACGTTGAATAAAGAAGACAGACGAAGAGTCGATGCATCTCAGTTACGGGGCTGGCAAGAAGGTGGAAAGTCCCTTGGGCTACCGGAGGAACTAACCTCTCTGTCTTGGAAGAAGTGTAGCCAGAATTACTCTCAGAAGGAAGGATGACAAGACGTTGTCGCATGTACCGAGGACATGTGGTGACCAATCCTTGGAGAAGGGCCTCGGGGTTGGTGAAGTAGAGGACAGGGGACAGGAGAAAGACCCCCGGCAGATGGATGGACACGGTGGTGGCTGCACCAAAGGGCTCGGACACCAACATCGGCGAGGCTGCCCAGGGCAGGGCATTTCATTCTGCTCAGAGTGGGTCAGGGTTGGTTGGATGCAACTGGATGGCCCCTTACAGTACCAACAGGTAGACTGGACCTTGGGTACAATCTAACACAGCACAAAGGAGGGCACTACGGCTCAGCAGGATGATTCTTTTACTCCCCACAAACAGCAGTGGATGCTGATTCCGAATGTCTTTCTTTCCGGGGTTCCTTTATATGGTCTGCCCCTAAGCCCCAAGAGCAGCTTTTTACGAATTATCTGTGAGCCGAGCCCAAATAAGCAAGTTTGTTAAAGTTCGTGCGTACGAAATTAGCCCCAGTAGCTCTAAACCTTGTCTACTGCAGCATTTCCCCAAACGGATCCCATTTAACTCTCATTCAACAGCGGAGTATTAACTATTAAGGGAAAAATAGAATTCCTCGGTCAATTACATTTGAAATACACGAAAGTAAAAACGAGTTAAATGTTCTTTTGTTGTTGTTTTTTAACCTTCTGATACTCCCTGGTTATTTGTGTGTGTGTGCGTGTTGCTTTGATTTAATACTTTGAATATGCAAAGAGTATGCTGCTACTGACTTGCTTTTGACCCGGAAACAATCCCTTGAAACTCATGTTTAGAAAAACACAGGTTGGGAGACTTCGGTGCCTCAGCACCCACAATGATGTTGTAATGCACTTCGTTTTATAGCCCCTAGTCTCCCCTCCCCCTTCTATTTTCTTTTCTTTTTTATTGTGAATTGGTTGAAGGTTGCAGAGCAGATCATCGGTTTTCCGTTCAATAGTTCAAATGGATTTTGTTTCATATGATGGATTGTAATCCGTACAATGTCACATCATGTATCTTCTTTCCTCCTGATGTTTCCCGCATTCATTTCTCCTTCTCAACCCCTACAGAGCGCTATCCTTGGGAAAACGTTGTTGTTCCAACGTGGTAGCTGACCCAGTGGGCCTCCAAGTGCAGCGTCAGCTTCCAGAGGGTTGCGGTGCCAGGAAACGAAATGGGCAGCATCAGGGAGCTGTGCCATTTTAATGTTTAATAGCACGGAGAAGGAAACAATCCTACACTCCGTCAGGCCGTTTCCAACCTCTCTCTCACCCCCGGGCCCCAAGACTGATATTCTTCTTCAATTGCTATTAACTGGACACATCCAGGGTGCCAATTTCCCCAAACTTTTAGGAAGTCCTTGTGGTGTAATGGATGAGGAGTTTGGATGCTCACCTCAAGGTGACAGTTTGAAGCCATCCGCCCCTCCCGGGGGAGAAAGCGGGAGCATTCTATTCCTGTAAAGCATCCCGGTCTCATAAGCCCACAGGAGCACTTCTGCTCTGTCCTGCAGGGTTGCTGTGAGGCAGAATAGATGTGCCACGATGGTGAACTGAGGGTTTGGGGTTCAGCCTTCCCTGCTGAGCTGAGGGATTCCTGATGGAACACGGATTAAGCGCTGGGCTACCAGCTGAAAGGTCGTCGATTGGAAGCCACCAGCCACTCATGTGGCAGTGTGCTTTGGTAAAGGCTGTTCTATGGTGGGAAGGTGCCTTTGAACTGATTCTGACCCTGGGCATGTCCAAGAACAACAACCACGCATCGCCAAGTCCGGCACCAGCCACACAACCATCGCTACCTTTGCTGAGCAGCCCTGTCAGTCCATCCCACATCCCAGCGAGGGTGTCCCTCTTTATCTGGTACTCACTGCTCTATCAAACATGATGTCCTTTGCCAGGAGCTGGTCTCTCCTGACAACATGCCCCAAGTACGTGAGATGAAGTCTTCCAGCTGCACACCTGAGCATTATCCTGGCTGTACTTTTTCCAAACAGATGTGGTCATTCTTTTGGCAATCTTTGATATCGTCAAGATTCTTTGCCAAAATCCAATGGCGTCAGTTATCGGTCACGCTTCCTTACCCATTATCTATGTGAACGCATTCACAGGCGGTGACTGAAAACACCCTGGTTTGGGTCAGGGGAACCTTAGTTCTCTAATGCCATCTTTGCTTTCTAATGCTTCGAAGACACACTTGTGCCCCAATGCAAGGCGCCATGTGCGTTGTTGACTCCTACTTCCAGAGAGGCTGTTGGTGAATCCAAGTAGATTAAAACCCATGACAACCGCAATCTCTCCCACATCTATCACGATGCTGCCTATTGGCCTGGATGTGGGTATTTTGTGTTTCCTTCATGTTGAGGTGTAATCTACACTGAAGACTATAGTCTTTGATCCTTCGACAGTAAGGGCTTCAAATCCTCTTGACGTTCAGCAAGCAGGTGTGTGTCACCTGCACATTGCAGGTTGTTAAGGATTACATATATGTAATTGTGTCAAGATTACAATCTTGCAAACCCTGCAGGGATGTTCTAGTCTGTCCTGTAGGGTTGCTATGAGTTGGAACCAATTTGTCATTGATGAGCCTCCTTCTGTATCTGGGCTTCCTGGGACAAGGCCCCTGAGAAGGTCATACATGTGACAGAGTGAGTGTTATAGGTGTGGATACTAGGGTGACAGTCTTCTTGAAGTGAATATTTCCAACAGTAAGCATGACCTCTGGATGCATGAGCATATATGTGTATGAACACATGACCTTGTAGAGATGAAAGATGAAAGGGGTCAATTCTTGTAGGTCCCTTGGGTGATGTAGCTGTTGGATAATCGGGCAACAGTTGGATAATCAAGCTATTGGATAATGTGGCTATAGGATAATGTAGTTATGGATGGTGTAGCAATTGGATTGCATTGGAGTTATTGGGTCATGGAGCTGGGTTTCATGCAAAGAGAACTCTTAGTGAAGAACATTGAGCATAATTGGACAGGGGTGGAAAAAAGGTCAAGGAGGTTTGACCCAAAGCTCAGTGGCATTGGCTTTAGAAAACGTAAGGCCCATGAGCTTTGAAACATTGGAGTTCGGTCTTACGGGTGCCAAGCAGGCTTCAGCAGTCAGTTCGGGAAGCCAGCCCTTCGAAGTTGTTTGTATAAGTAGGTAGGCAAAATGATGCCTCCAAACCGGCACGAGAAGGAGCAGACATGAATTGGTCTGGGGCATGGTCATTCGGACTTCAAGGCTACCATGCGTTGCAATGTCCGATCTAGCATAGATGCTAATCCCTTCTCATTTCAGGTGGTGGGGGTGGGGGTGAGCTTAAGGGCTGAGACCGAAACTAGTCCGGTGAGCGGTCACTCCCTCAGAGACCCCCACACAGGGCTCTTTAACTTCGCACTCCAGCCCGCGTTTCAATGGCCATTCTGCCTGCCTCCCCTTTCAATATGTAAATCCCGGCATGCATTTAATTGTCCCTCCAATTGTCCACTTGCACCTTCAAATTATGGGACAAGTGGCCAATTGGGCCTGCAATTGGCTAATTGCACCGACAATTAGCCAATTGCGGGCATAATTAGCCGTATGTAGAATTAATCACATGCGCGGAGTGGGCGGCCCCTCTTTGAAAGCGAAGATCTAAATGTGTTCTAGACGCGCATCTGCACCCAGACATAAAAGGGAGGCAGGCAAGGATCCTGCAGGAGTCACCCTGAGGAGAATCATTAAAGCAAACTGGAGCCCCGCTTAAAGGACCACGTGATGAGGCCCTGCACAGCAGGCTGGCTTGCCTTCTCTTGGGGTGGGGGGAGTTGGGGGCTGGCAGGGGAAGGCACTGTGTGGACAAAGGACAGAAGATCCAAGCACTGAAAACGCAGACGTCAGCCGGAAGCCTTCTGGAAGGAGGCCTCCCGTTTTCGCTCTGCTCTGTTGGGAACAACGCCTCGCGGTGCCTGATGGCGCCCCTGGCTGAGGCAATGGCCAACAGACTTAGCTTCTGACTAGAAAGCTCACTGTCCCTGTCCATCTCTTAGCAAGTCAGAAGAAAGACCTGGGCACTGACTCCTGATAAAGCAGCCGCTGAGAACCCGATGGGGCCCAGGTCTCCCCTGTAGCCTCCTTGGGGGTGCTTTGGCTCAGGCCAACTTGAGAACCAGAGGTTTCTACACTCACAAGCAAATGCCCAGCGTTCAACTCCCAGTGTGTCCTTTCCGTGACTCAGCTTTCGAACGTGGTCCTGAACACCTAAGCAATGATAAACATAAATGTGCTGTTGCTGTGGTCGCCCAGTGCCATCCAGGTGGTTCTGACCCGTAATGACCTGTGCCCAACAGAACAAACACGCCCTGCCTGGTGCCATCCTCAGCTTTGTTCCCACGCTTGAGCCCGTTGTTGCAGGCACCGTACCAGTGCGTCTCCACGTAGGTCTCCCTCGTTTCCTCTCCCTTTCCGCTTTACTGAGCACGTGTCCTTCTGCAGGGACTGGTCTCTCCCGACGCCATGTCCAAGGTGTGTCCGACAAGGTAGGCATACCAGGAGGAACTAGGGACCTTGTTTCATTTCATAGCATGTGGCTGCAGACAGCCCACTCAGGAAAACGCTTGCGAATGGGGAAACAAACAAACAAACACTCTGTATGCACAATTTCCTTCACCAGTATTCCTTTGAAGAGATTCCACAAATGATCGTGTTGAAACTGACAGAGGTAGACGCTTCTGCCTTTTCTTCCAAATGAATCACCGTAATCCAGAGCCTGAATCCAGAGGAAATTGACGTCTGATTCCTGGTACAGCTCTAAAACCAAAACACCAAACCGACTGCCATCAAGTCGTTTCCAGCTCAGTGATGCCACTGAGGGTTTCTGTGCCTGGTGATCTTGTGGAAGCAGAGAGCACCCTCTTTCTCCCCAGGAGAGGCTAGTGGGTTAGAACTGCTGCCCTTGTGCTCTGCAGCCCAACGTGTAACCCACTCTGCCAACAGGGCACCTAGACACAACTTAAAGCAAGTTAATACTATATGAATATTCAAATTCTCTAAACACACGCCCACACACATTGTTTGGAGAGGAGGGAAACTGAGACTTACACCAGTTTGAGAATGTGCCCCGTGTCACACCAATAAGAAGTCGTTTCATGGTTCATACCCAGCTTTGCTTGATCTGAGGCCACACGCGCCTAACCCTTGTGCCTCCCTGAGTTTCAGCCGTCTGTCCTTTGGGGAGGAGCCCTGGTGGCAGAGTGCTCTAGAAGTTGGACTGCTAAGGTTGACAGTTCAAACCCACCAACTGCTCCAAGGAAGAAAGAGGCATTTGTCTGCTTCCCCAAAGAGGTGCAACCTCAGAAACCCCAGGAAACGGTTCTCCCGCCCAGCCTTGCCCCCGTGAGTCTGAACGGAGCTGGCGGCAGCAGGCCGGCTGCTTTGGGGTGTCCCTCCGTGGGCTCCTCACCGTCATCAGGAAAACTTCGGGGTAGGAGGGCTGAGAAGAGTGATTCAGATGAGAATATTTCCCTCTGCCTTAAATATGCAAATGGGAGGATTAGCGTGTATGGACCTCATTACTGTAGAAATTAGCCGCAGCTAGACTGGCGAGAAGGAGAGGTTGTATAGCTGGTGTGTTTTACATTATCTCCCGTGTAGGAAATAGTTCTATGTGTGTGACAGGAGGGAAATACGGCCCAGATGTGTGAGAGATTTGGGAAGGGGACTGTGGCTCTGATTGACCCCTGAGCTCCCAAAGACACCGGGAACCTGGAAGTGTCCCAGAGTTCTACAGAGGAACACGCTCCCTCTACCGAGACTTAGAAGTGATGGGGGCTGGTCAGGCTGAGCCCCTCCAACCACAGGCAGTGATGGCTCATTACTTAGATGCCATTTGTGGGGCCTTTGGAAGGCTTCCGGGAAAAGGGAATGAAAAGATCATGGGAGTTTCCCACGGGCTTTGAATCCAGCCCCCTTGGATTCCTGGCCACTCCTGCGGATCTAGGTGTAGCCAGTATCCACAGCCAGTGGAAGGTATTCCCTCCGAACAGAGCACGTCATAAAAAGGACTGCCACCCAGGTCGTGCTTACTCAGAGGACTCTAGAGGCCAGAGTAGGCCTGCCCCTGTGGGTTCCCAGCCTGTACGTTCTTACAGGCACGGACAGCCTGCCTTGCATTTCTCCCGGCGGGTGGGTTGAACTGCTAGGCCTTGCGCTTGACAGCCCAATGTGTAACCCAGCCTTCATCATCAGAGCTCCTACAGGAAGGTACACTGTGGTGAAAATGATCCTGCACATCCCTGCTCCTGTGAGCTTCATGATCTTTGAGCATGAATCGGTGCTCAGAGCAGGGCCCTGACTCCCCAGAGCACGGTGGGCACCTTTACCTTCCCTCTCCATTGAGAAGCAGTGGGGGAGCAACTGCTTCTAAGGGCTTCTAAGGAGAAGGCATGGTCGTGAATCCTATGGCGACTCTCCTACCACGGAGTACAGTACACTCAATTTGGAGTCAACCAATAGGATAGCATTGGTTTGGTTTTATACTGACTGGAGAAGGAGGATCATAAAAGTACCCTTGCAGCCGTGTGCCAACCTGTCTTGTCAGGACCGGTTTCCTTCTCTTTGCACCTCTACGCTACCCAGCGTGATGCCCTTCTCCAGGGACTGCTCTTTTCTGACAGCGTGTCCGAAGTCTGTGAGAGGAAGTCTCTCCGTCCTCACTTCAAGAGAGCATTTTGGCTGTATTGCTTCTTCCCAGGAGGACTGGTTCTTTGGTCAGTCCATGTCACATTCAATAGTCTTCCCCAGCACGAGAAATCAGACGCATTGATTCTCTTTGGTCTTCCTTGTTCAACGATGATCAACTTTCACATGTCTTCGCGGCCGTGGAAAATACCATGGCTTGGGCCAGGCACACCTTCATCCTCAAAGTCGCATCCTTGCTTTTCAACATGTTAGAGAAATCATAGAGAGCTGCCTAATAGCCCGAGTCGGAAGAGACAGACAAAAGGACTTTTTAATGTTTTAATGAGGGAATCTACGATAAACAAAGACCGGAGGTGGTACGCAGGTCACATGCTGGGCTGCTCACCACAACATCATCACTTGGAAACCACCGGCCCCCACCACTCCCTGGGAGACAGATGAGGCTTCCTGCGCACATGAAGAGCTACAGTCTCCTAACCACACACTCGCAGTTCTACTCTGTCCTATGTGGTTACCAGGAGCAGGAACCCGCTTGATGCAATGAATGTGTTCATTTGTCTCTTATCCAAGTGAAGGGTGGTCATCTGTAGGCATTGCCTTATAGAGCTCAAGGCCAGATGTTTCTACCTGAATGATCTGCTGCTGATGCTGTTAGTCCCCAACACCTAGCGATCTTATATGTGACTGGATGAAACAATGCCTGCTCCTACACCTGCCAAGCAATGGCTAGTACGTTTGAGCCCATTGGGTTATCTATCGTGTTGAGGCTCTTCTTAAATGGCATGTGCAAGATGTACAGTGAAAGTTGAAGGTTAACCAATCAGTTACGAATATGTGCTGGGAAGTTGTGCAGCCACGTTGGACATCAAACAAACACACAAGATCAGAGCAGCAGACATGTCTGCTGAGGTCCAGCAGCACACCCACAAAGCCCCACACATTATTGTCTCAAATCACCCTACAAACCTCCAAGGGTGTTTGATCTCATTTCTACCAATTACGAGTGTGCGGTTCAAGGATAGCTCCCTTGGGTGAAGTCGCATTGCAAACTCTGGTGGATCCTTCTCCCAGACGGGATCCTGCGAGTTGTCTGGGCAGTTTTGTAAGGGACACCTGGTTCCCTACTCCTGAAAGCAGGTGCACATGGGTGTTGTGATTTGAGACCATGAGCTGGGGGACAGGGAGCTGTCAGAGTTGTGCAGTGTCACCTGCCAATCAGACCACAGATCCACCAGCCTGTACCCACCTCCCCTCAAGGGAATGGGGAAAGGGGGGAGGGGAGGCATAAGACCTGGGCTTTCCAGGACTCGCCCCCGTGTAGAGGACATGCAGATGGAAGGCCCAGAGCATTAACTAAACACTGCTTTCTTGTATTTATAAATAATAACAGCGACGGCGTGCCACTAATGCAGTGCCATTTCACTTAATGGCATCCAGTGCTGAGCAACTTAATTATTCCGCAAGTCACTGAAACAGCCATCATCATTTCCAGGGCTCAGGGAGAGGTGGCTTGCCTCTTGAAACCATTGCTGCGCAGACAAGTAGCGTGGACACCTCACTGAAAGCTCACTCTTCTATTAATCTGGGGAGTGGGGGCCTGGTCTCTTTCAGAGTGTGATTTCTGTTGATGCTACTGGTGTATTGAAACACAAAGACTTGCTCTGCTGCCTGTTACGGGCGGAGCTGAGTCTTCGCATGGGGCCATGCCACTGACACCGATGGTTTGTCTCTTCAGCACTAAGAGGCAAGGCAGGCGTGTGCACTTTGATTCTCCAGGTGGGAAACCTGAGTGTCAACGATGAAAACTCCTGCAGCTAGGCGCACCAGAACCTTTACCAAATGTCGTGTGAACCACAGGTGGTTGCCATTGTTGTCTTCAAGTCCACAGCTCCTGGCCACCCCCTGCACATGGTAGCCACCGGGCACTCCTCGACTGCTGTGCAGAAGGAGATGGGCTGGCCTTCCTACCCAGCTTGTTCATCGTCCAAAAACTCTACTGAAATCTGCTCAGCTTCCTACCAATGCAGCAACACCCAAGCCTCCAGTGAGCAAGGCGTGGGGGGCTTTGCGGGAGGAGCACTGACCAGGGAATTGAACCTGGGTCTCCTGAATGGAAGTCGTGAGTTCTATCACAGAGGCACCGGGGTCCTCTAAATCTAACACGAATGCTTGGAACAGCACGAACCAGCATTACCATTTGATGGGGAGTCAGGGGGTGGTGGGGCGGTAGCTGTCAGTTCACACCCATGGTTTTCTTTGAATCCTCCCAAAGAAGCTATCAAGTTAGACTAGGCTCACGTTCAGATAAGGAACCAGAGTCAAAGACGCTGAGGGGTGAATGGGCGAACACAGGAGAATGGGCGGAGCCAGGTCTCTCATTGGTACCTGACTCCAAAGCATTTGCAGCTCTCACTGCGCATGCGAATGAATGAATAAATGAATTCTACAGGAGTTGAAGGTGCATAGCTAGGTTTTGCATTTCGTACAATGGCTTCATCTTCATCCGTTGCGTGTGTGTGTGTGTGTGTGTGAGTGTGTTTGTGATGTGCTGTTTAAAATGAGATGGCACATGACACGCACCTGTGACGATTATTCTCCATTGCCCCAGCTGTTCTGTCAGCAGGCTGTAGTGTGAGGGGCTGTGTGTTGCTGTGACGCTGGAGAACGTGCCTCTTGTTTGTCCACTACCATGGTGGCCAGGGTTCAGGGGCCCTTCCAGATTAAGAAAGAATAGGAAGAAAGACGATAATCTGGGTCTAAACCCGGATGAATTGCAGCACAATACTGTCCAATAGTGTGCCCAAAGATAATTGATCCTCAAAATACAGCCCAATAAGAGCTGCTTCCAAAGTATAATTGACCTTGATTTAATGACATCAACAGAATAAAGTTTATAGGACATTCATTTCCTGATGTAACATGACTCAAAGTGAGAAGAAACAGCTTCAAATATCAATTAATCACCAGAATTTCAAAGGTACCAAGTATAAACCTAGCACAACTGGAAGTTGTCCAAAATGAAGTAAAACACATAGAGATCCATATCCTGGGCATTTAGGTATTGAACATTTTGAACTGGATAATGTTATGGGCTACTACACCAGAAATGACAAAGAGAAATGATGTCTTATTCATCATTAAAGAACATTTCAATATCTGTTGCAAAGTGCAGTACTGCTGGTGATAGGATAATATCCGTACACCTACATGAGAGACTGGTTAACACGGCTATTATTCAAAACTAGACATCGACCATTATTGCCCAAAATAGAGACAGTGAATTATTTCCCCAATGTTTGCATTCTGAAGTGGAGCAAACATGCAATCAAGGTGCATTGATAATTACTGTAATTGGAATGTGAAAGTTGGAAACAAAGAAAGATGACTACTTGGATAATATGACCTTGGTAATAAAGACAACCCAGAAATCAAAGGCTAGAATTTTGTGAGGCCAATGACTGACCTATTCATAGGAAACCAACTCCCGCCTTTTTTTTTTCCAACAGCATCCATGGCAATTCTACATGTGGACCTCAGCAGGTGGAATCCTTATGAATCAAATCCATTACATCTGTGAAAAGAGACAACAGAAACCTCAATGACTTCCGTCAGACCAAAGGCAGGTACAGCTGTATAACAGGTTATCAGCTCCTCCTACATAAGTTCAAGTGGAAGCTCATGTGTGACTCTGAGTATATCCCACCTGAATGTAGAAACCATTTCAAGAACAGAGTTGACACACTGAACCATAGGACCAATAGTTGATGTGTTGTGCAAGGATAACACATTTGGAGTGTGCAAAAATAAAGACACAAGTAAATAAATCAAAAGAAAGGGATAAAAGATCAAATAGGATGCCAGAAAAACTCTCAAGACTTGCTCTTGAATGTAGAGGAACTAGAGCAAATGGAAGAAATGATGAAGTAAAAGAGCTAACAGAGGATATCAAAGGGTGGAGTAAGGAAAAATAAAACCAAGTATTACAATGGAATGTGGGAAGATCTGTACTTTTAAAAAATCAAAAGATAAGAAGTATGTGCTCTCACCAGCCTGTGTGACCACAGGTGTTGAAGGGGCCAGGTATCAGGCATCAAAGAACAAAAAATCATAACAGTGGGTACCCACATTCCCGATATGATCACTGAAGACAAGTGGGTGCATAAGCAAATGTGGTGAAGAAAGCTGATGGTGCCCGGCTATCAAAAGATACAGTGTCTGGGGTCTTAAAGGCTTGAAGACAAACAAGTGGCCATCTAGCTCAGAAGCAACAAAGCGCACATGGAAGAAACACACCAGCCTGTGTGACCATGAGGTGTCGAAGGGATCAGGTATCAAAGAACAAAAAATCATATCATTGTGAATGAGGGGGAGTGCAGAGTGGAGACCCAAAGCCCATCTGTAGGCAACTGGACACCCCCTCACAGAAGGGTCATGGGGAGGAGATGAACCTGTCAGGGTGCAGGGTATCAATGATGAAACATACAACTTTCCTCTAGTTCTCAAATTCTTCCTCCCCACAAACTATCATGATCCCAATTCGACCTTAAAAATCTGGCTAGACCAGAGGATGTACACTGGTACAGATAGAAACTGGAAACACAAGGAATTCAGGACAGATGATCCCTTCAGGACCAGTGGTGAGAGTGGTGATACCTGGAAGGTGGAGAGAAGGTGGGGTAGAAAGGGGGAACTGATTACAAGGATCTACATATAACCCCCTCCCTGGGGAACAGACAACAGAAAAGTGGGTGATGGGAGACATTAGACAGTGTAAGACATGTCAAAATAATAATAATTTATAAATTATCAAGCGTTCATGAGGGAGGAGGGGCAGGGAGTGAGGGGGAAAT
>NW_022103915.1:3310277-3346369 GCF_000313985.2 Echinops telfairi
AAATGTACAAATGTGCTTGACACAATGGATGGATGTATGGATTGTGATAAGAATTGTACGAGACGCCAATAAAATGATTTAATACTAAAAAAAAGTATGTGCGCAGCTTTCCTCAAACTTAAAAAAGAAAAGGCTTTAAAGAAAAGGGAAAAAAATCCAAGCCTAGAGTTACAATATTGAAGGATGAGAGAGAGAGAGTAATGCTATGTGGAGCATCAAAATAAGATGAAAGGTATACACAGAGTCACCATACCACAATTAATCTGACCATATTCAGCCAACTATTGTTTCAAATTCCAAACTCATTGCAGTGGAGTCAGTGGTGACCCATAGCGACCCTGTGGGCTTCCAAGACTGCAGCTGTTTGCCTTTCTCCCATGGAGTTGCTGACTGTTTTGAACTACTGACCATGCAGATCATAGCTCAACGTATAACCACTACACCACCAGGGCACTGTTAGGTTCCATCACGTTGGCTCCACCCCACAGTGACCCTTTGCACAACAATGAAACAGTGCAATGTCTTAAGCCATCTTCACAATTGTTACTGTGTCTTCCTCACAATTACCCTCACAGTTGTTCTTTTTGGTTGCTCTGGAAAGAAAGTATATTATTAATTGGGATTTAATACATATCTCATCTCATTCCATTGTTCAGGCATGTCAAGGAGAGTTGTGCATTTGCTACCAAAATCAGTTTCCAAACATTCTTTTGCTACATGGACTTCTTGAGTCCCCTTTTAACTCCCCCTACCAACCACTGTACCCCCTCTCTCTGAAATCCTTATTCTACTTGCTCTCTGTAGCGGTTCTTCAATCTTGGGTTGCATACACCAAAAAACAGCAAAGCATATACCACAGCTTCAACAGCGTGACCTCCAGTGACATGACACCTCGGAGATACACCCTAATATGGACAGACAAAAACCACACAAAACAATGCAAACCAAAACTACAGAACGTTTTGGAAACCAGATCAGCTCCAACCTGCATCATAGTGGGGTCCACTGACAAAATTTTGACTGGACAAACCAGATGTATGCCTTTGACCTTCTATACTTGCCTCTCCCGAGCACTCTGTTTAGGGACCGTTTTCCCCCTCATCCCTCAATTTCAGATAGGGGGCGTTTTCTGGAGGCTTATTTCCTATGCAGTTCCGCAAATGAATCTTGGACTTCCACTGACATCCATTGCCTTCTGCACACCAGATTCTCACAATTCAGGCTCTGATACTAATCCCTCCTTGAAATTCGGATTACATGGTTGACAGTCCTTTGGGAACTGATGCTGGTGTGCTTCTTCCATGTGGACTTAGTTGACATTGCTCTTAGATGGATGTTTGTTTGGAGACAAGTCTTTAAGACCCCAGGCACTATTTTGTCTAATAGCTGGTCACCATTTAAATTCTTTGCCACATTTTGCTATAGCACCCGTATCTTCTGTGTCCCCTTCCTTAGGGTGAGTATCGAGCAGGACCATGATGGAAGAATGAATTGTTCTTAAGGTGAAGCTAGGATTTAGTGTGAGCCCCAAACCCATTACTGCATGTATGCTTTGCTTTTTTTCCTTCTAATTTGTTGTAATTTGAGAGTTAATACATACGGCATAACATTCCATAGTTGAGTCACCTCTAACAGAATTGGACGATTGTTTCCATAATCAGTCTCTAAACATCCTTTACTTCCTGGTTCCTCAGCCATTTTAGTAGTAGCATATCCCGGGGACCCAGGGCCATATTCTCAGGGAATACCAAAAGCAATTTCTACTCAGTAGTGACTGGGATATTAAAAAATGATGAGTTGTAATCTAAGGTGCAACTACTAATCATTCCTAGTCTAAGGTGACCAGATGTCCCGCTTTTGGCGGGACAGTCCCGATTTTTAACAAATTTTCCTGCGTCCTGTGGCATTTTTAAAAAGTTCCGATTTTTTGGAAAGAATGCACGACAAGCTAGGGTATATGGTTTTCGCCTGCCATGTGGCTATTTCATCAGGATATGAGTTTTATCAATGGTGTCTTCTTTACCACTGTTAAAATCTGGTCACCTTATCCTAGTCTGGATGAAAAACAGTGTAGACAACTGCAAACACATGGAAACAATTCGTCCAGTGGACTAATGGGCCCCAAGAATATCAGTCTCCACACCCCTGAGACAGGAAAAACTTGATACAACTGGACGGTGCCTGGGTCCCACTACCAACTACTCTGAAAGGGATCAGATTGAAAGCCCCAGGTGTGTCCTTGATGGAAATTGAGTCATAGGGTTGCCTAGTCATAAACCATATCCTGACTGACTTGATTGGATGGCCCCTGAACCAATCAGGGAAGCTCTTAGCATAACGTAGGTGTCTGTGTCATTGTCCTGTTTCCACTCCTGTGGTTCTGCTTGCAACCGTGATGCACTGATCTGCTACCAATCCTGCCTTCCTGGCAACTTCCCTGGCAGTACTCTTCAGTCCTACCTAAGTGGTTGCTTTTCTGTGAACCTTTGGATGCTGTCACAGCTTGGGCTGATGGTCCACCTTATCCTGATTGTCTTTGCTTTGTCTTTGTCTGTTTTAAGGTTTCATAAATGTGTCTCTTTAAATGAAATTTGGATCTGGGGCTGCTTCCCCCCTACAACAATATTTAGCCAATATTATGAGAAGCTGGACTATGTGAAGGAGGACAGGACATTTTGATGGAGGAAGAGTTTTTATGCAGATGAAACCTACCTTGCTGAAATTCAAGAGGACTTCTAAGCCCTTACTGATGAACATCGGTTAGAACTTCCAAGCCCTTACTGATGAACGTCAGTATGGACTGCCCTTTGACAAAAAGACAACAAAGGTATCCGCGCCTGGACCAATAAGCAACATCACGGTAAAGAGAAGACTGACAGTGTCAAGGATTTCCTTTGACTTGACTCCACCATCAATACCATGGAAGTCTCGGTCCAGAAAACAAAGAGCCCATTGAATTGGGCAAAAATCTTGCAAAAGGTTCTTTTAAGACATCAAAAAGCAATGGTGTCTCTTAGAGGACTAAGATGCACCTCACAAAACATGATCTTTTTAATCACCTCACATGTCTAAGAAAGCTGGGCACCGCATATGGAATGCCAAACAATGGATGACTCTGAATGCAGCGTTGGAGAGGAATTTTAACTATTCCATGCGGTAACAGAAAACAGTCGAGTCTGTCTTCTAAGACATCCAATCGGAATGTCTCTTTGAAGGAAAGATAGATAAACATTGTCTATCACACCTTGAACCTGTTATCAGGATGCTCCTGGCGAGGAACATCATGCTTGGTAGAGAGTCGGTGAGAAGGAGAAAGACCCTCAATGGGATACATGGACACAATGGCCGCAGCAATGGACGAAGACCTAGCAATGGCTATGAAGATGCTGCAGGACTTGAAAGGGCTTTGTTCTCTTGTACACGGGGCTGCTATCAATCAGCATGGACTCTGAGGCCCCTAAAAACAGCACCATTTTCCAGTGGGTGAATGCTGGTGTCTGACTAGTTGGGTTTCACTAAATTGGAACAGCAGGTAGTCTGAGTCGATAATGTTCAAAAGGAACAGAGAGACTTGCTTCCTTCTCTTCACCTGGACCTTAAAGATAATGAATTGCAATAGTTACCAAGTCTTAAAAAGTGACCATGCTCCGCGGTGCTGAAACTGTATGTCTAGAACCTATCTTAAGCAAAGAACTAGAGACAATTATTCCTAATACAGAAAGGGGTGTTTGCTGCTGGATTCTGATAGCCAAGTGCTGAGCACATCCCACAGGTAGGGACTGGCCTCCCCTCATCATTGTCTTTTCATTCAGCTGCATACACTGATGTCATTAAAAAATTGCACCAAGTACAGAGAGGCATGTGGACATGTACACACAGAGCCATGCAGACATGTACACGCACATGGGTACATGCAAACACTGGGAGAATATGCATGAACGTGTTAACTGTGACATTTTGATGGGTGAGGGGGGTGGTGATGGGTGCCTTTTGTTATTGTGTGTCTTTCCCCAAAGCTTTATTCCACGTGTCAGGTTTTAATTATGGAGTTAGGCTTCTTTAGAAACTAGAAAGGAAGTATGAAAAAGCAAGCTAACTGTGCTTGAATGCCCAGCGGCGCAGCCCAGTCCATCCCTTTGTCACACGGTGGGAGTCATTCAGACACTGTGCCAAGTTCACGGCCCTAAGGACCCGGGGCGTCTCTCTCAGGCAGTAGGGACTGAATGAAATTCTGGTAGGTTTGTTGTTGTTGCTGCTTAACATAACCCAATGGGACCAAGCGGCACTTGGCTTAAACAGTTTCAAGTGGACAGGGGTCGGGAGGTGAAGACCCTACCATCGCGCTGTGAATTCTTAATATGTCACAGTGATTTGTTCTGTTTCGTTCCCACAGTGAAACAAGCATTATACAGGAAAGGGAGCCCTAAGAGCCTAGTTGGCTCCCCGTGGGACTGTGAACCCCAAAGGCAGCCCTTTGAAATCACCAGTATCTCCTTGGAGAAAGGGAGACTTTCTCCTCCTGGACACGGTGACAGTCTCCTAAACCCAAAGGGGCAGTTTGACCCTGTTCCATAGGGTCAGAAGGGGCCGGCGCCTGCCTGATGGCAGTGCGTCTGGTTTTGGTATGTGGGAAAGCCCGTTGAGTGAGAGAACCTGTGTGCATTTAACCTCTTGATCTCTGGGAACTGACAGTGCTTTCCAGCATGGAGGAAAGTTGGCGTGTGAAGGGGAGACATCTTCAACCATCTCAGGAATCAGAGCATCTTCCTGACATCAACAGCATAAGTCTGAGCTGTCAGGTAGCGTGGTCCTTAGACTTACGGACTCGGAAATTCCTATAGCCAAAAACCTCCAGCGAGGCTGTCTATGCACCTGCTGAAATGATGTGTTATATGCAGCAGCCCTGGTGGTGCCATGAGTTATGAGTTGGGCAGCTAATCACAAGGTCAGCAATTGGACTCCACCAGCTGCTCCATAGGAGAAAGGTGAGGTTTCTGTCCCAGTCAAGATTCACAGCCTAGGATCCCCAAGAGTGCAGTTCCACTGTGTCCTATAGACTCCCCATGAGTGGAACCCAACTAGAAGACAGTGGGCAGGTATATGTCCATCTCAATGGAATTCACATATCTAAAAACCTGCAAGGATCTGAACCTGCACGAGGCAGAAGCCCATCAGAGAAAGAAAACTCAAGTGAGGGCCAAGATTCTTGGGCAAAATAAAACAGAATGCCCCTTCTCCTTCCAGGCAAGGAGGGTGAGACTTTGTCTCGCACACTTTGGCTATGTTGTCAGGAGAGACCAGGCCCTGGGCGAGGACATCGTGCTTGGTGATGCAGAGAGGCAGTGGCAAAGAGGAACGCCCTCCACAAGATGAATCGACAGTGGCAGTAACTATGGGCTCCGACCTAAGAAGGGCGGGGAGGGGGCAGGGTCTCTGCGAGCGGGATGGGGCTTGATGGCACGTAGCATCGGCAACAATAGGGTTCTTAACAGCGTGATGGAAAGGTGCCGGGCACGGTGTCAAAGGCGGGCGCTCTGGAGACCGAGAAGAGCCAACGGTCCCTTTGAGGTCGAGCGCTCCAGGGTTTATGGCGCCACTTTGACGTGCAGCACCTGTCCCGGGACTATCGCCAGAGTGCTGCCAGACGTGCGGATGGTGAGGCTCCATCTCACGTCGTCCTTATCTGTAAGGACTGAAGTCGCTGAAACAGAACATGGAAGAGGAACCCCAGGCGAGTCCCTGGAGGGAACAGAAACGGCTGCTATGGGGCTTACTGAGCAACACCGAGTTCTTAAAGGGACGGTTTTAGGGAGAGAACCAACCCCATCACCACCGCCCCCTTGTAGACCTAGATAGAGGGTGTGTTGAGACGCCATGACTTCCCATGTTGCTCCTCGTGTTTAATCAGGTTTTCTGTGATGTCATCCCTGGAGAAGGACATCAGACTTGCTCAAGAAGAGGGGCAGGGAGACCTTCAACAAGATAGACTGACCCAGTGGCTGTAACAATAGGCTCAGGCATAGGCACAATGGTGCTGGACCCGGCAGTGTTTTTTTGGCTGCACGCAGAATCGCTCTGAGTCGGAACTGACCTGAGGGTGCCACACAACAATAGCAATGCTTTTGTCCTGATCCGTTTGGACCGGAGCGCATGCACGCTTGCTAGAGGAACAAAGGCATTTCCTGATTTTTTTCAGCCTCCCCTCAAAACGAGTAGGACCCACGCATCCCCAAGATGTCATTGTGGGCCACCAGGTTTCCCTCTGACTCTCTGGGTCCCTGAGAGTGGGCCAAGGCTAGCGTCCTCTCAGCTCCGCTTCCCTGAGCCATGAGCAAGTCAAGGCAGAGGTCTGGGTTGTGAAGGCCAAGCTCTGGACCCACGAATCCTAAGCTCCAAACCCCAGGACGTGGTGCTGGCCCTGCTGTCTCACGGACAGACACTGGCATGCCTGCGTGTGGGAGAAGGCTGTGTACCAACGGATTCCACCAGCTTATGAGGGGAGCCTTATTCAGTTGCCTTTTTTGTCTTCCCCAGATGCAAAGAAGGTGGCGAGAATTGGAGTTGGCTGGTTTTCGCCTGGCCCCGTGAGCAGGCACGCTCCCCTGCAAGGCATTCCTTTGTGTCTGGACATTTCGCCGTCTACAGAGGGAATGGGCTGTGTATGTGGGCGAGGCAAGCTGTGGGGGCCCAGCCTCGGCGTCCTGGGGGGCCCATTCCTTGCTGCTGGCGCTGAGGGGCGAATCTGTGCCGATCAATGCATTCATTTAGCAATCTCCCAACTTCTGCCTCAGTTAACACCCCAGCACACACAATACCAACGAAGGTGATTATCTCTGCTAGCATAATTCCTCCCGAACATCTGCTTTCGCCCATAACACTCCACTAATTTTTCCCTCATTTCATTACACATAATTTTCTTTCAACACAATCTACATGTATTAAGTGGTAATGACTTTCCAGTTAAGAGCAAATCGACACCAAGGGACCCCGTCTCCCCCCCAACGGTTGCCTGCAGAGCCTGACTCTGGCTATTAGAGATAAATTCAGTACCTCAGGAAGCTGCGGTGAGGTAATCAATCAATTAAGCGGTTAGGACATACATTATCAAACTTGCACAGTGCAGGGGGCAGGGAAGGGGGGCATCATGCTGATCTCTTTGCCATGAATTTTTAGGAATTCAAAAAAAATGCATAAATAAGATGGAGAGCTATTATGCATCCAAGCTATAATTTGCCACTCAAAGTGGGAGGGTGGTGGTTTCCGATGGAAGGCTCTGAGTAAATGGGGAAGGCGCTCTGAGTCTCCAGAACAGGCACATTTATTCAAGAGCAGTGCATCCGGCGACCCCCAGGGAACCTGAGGTTCCACAAAGAGAAAAGAGCGAACCCGGGATTACAGCTCCTCTTGCTGGGTTGCCCGTGGGGCTTAACTAAACACATGTCCAGAGAAACACCCGCAATAGCTTTGCCACCCAGAAGCCCTAGTCACCTATGGCCTGTCCACTAGACAGCAGACTCAGAAGTGTGGTCACAGTGCTGCTGAGAGGTGAGGATGGCTGGCCAGATGTCTTCTCACAGACTTTGGACGTGCTGTCTGGAGAGACCAGTCCCTGGAGAAGGACATCCCACTCGGTGAAGTGGTGGTGGGCGGGCATTGAAAAAGAGGAAGACCCTGGACAGGATGGATGGGCTCAGCGGTTACAACAATGGGCTCCAGCATAGAGACCATGGCACGGATGTGGCAGGGTACTTCCCTCTGGTGTGCACCGAGTTGCTGCATCAGAACCCACTCAATGGAACCGAACCACAGCGACAACAGCAGCCATGGGAAATGTGCGGGGGCCCGAGGCCATCACCGGGCCGGCAGCAAGCCGCGAGCTTGATGTGCCCCTCTTTCTCTTCCTCCCCCTCAACATTGGCATGGTTCTTCTCAGATTTCTTGGGAAAGAGCCAGAAATGCATGTAATCTGGAAGTGAATTTTAGAATATTTCCCAGGCCTTGCTCTTCTGCTTCTCCTACGTGTCTTCTTTGTGCCAAAGCCTCCGTCACGCCTGTGGCACAGGTGGGCGCCTTCATGGCTCATCTGCTGGCAATGGGAAGAGGGATCAGAAGGCTTAACAGAACATATATTTAAACAACTTGGAGAACTGGGAACCACAAAGACAACCAGATTCCATTTAATGGTATCAATTAATCTCCTGGATATTTTCCGAGATTTGTCCCAATCCTATAACTGTTGTAGGAGTTCTAGAAGTATTTGCATGCCACTTACACATTTCCAGACTGAAGTTAGCAGCAAGGACATGCTGCAAGTAGGACATGTGGTTATGGGGAAAAGATTATTTATGAAACAAATAGACAAAGTGCTGCTACATTTTCAACCTCTAGCATAGATAATAATAGATAAGTGATTTCATGACACGCGGTAAGGGAATACTTACACATCGGCAAAAAGAAGTCAGGAAATAAAACAGGATTTGCAATAATAACACTGAAGAGTCCACAAAGCTGTTTGCCAAACATTGTTCTAAAAGTTTTATGAGTTTTAATTTATTTACGAAGAAAATGTAAAAAGAAAAAAATCCCAAAGTGACAAATGAAGAAATAAAGACCCAAGTAATACAGAAAAGATGGAGTCTTCTTCGAATCAAAGAGCTGTGGAGTCAGAGGAAGAGAGCGTGTCTTTTAATCAACCAGATTCATTAGATAAAACATGTGGTTCCTCTGGTGGCGAGGTTCTAGGAAAAGAACCCTTTTTCCCTAGGATGGAAACTGATAACATAAAATTGTAGCATTTGGGGGAGAGAGCACCGAAATGTTCAATATGTATGGGAAGCCCTACCGTACACCTGCCTTTTGACCTAACAGTTCTCCTCCTATGGGATTTATGGTTTTCAAAAATGAAGGATTTTAGCAGTGAAGAATGTTGACAATACCACGAATGGCCCAAAAACAAACAAATAATCTGCCTTGGGAGAAGCACAGCCAGACGTTCCTTAGAAGCACAGATGCATGTCTTCATGTAACGTCCTTTGGACATGGAGTCGGTGAGAGCAGGCCCTGAAGGAGGATGTGTGCGCCGTACAGTGGAGGGCGGGGTGAAAGAGGAAGGCTCTTGACCAGACGCATGGACCCAGTGACTGCTGCTCTGGGCCCAAACCTAACAGTTGTGAGGTCGGCGCGGGACCAGGAGGCCTTGTGTTGTTGTACATCGGGTCACTCTGAGTCAGAACCCACTGATGGGCACCCAACAACAACAGCAGCAGTGACTTGGCCGTAGAGATGTTCCCTCCATTATTGTTTATAATAGCAAAAACTTGGAGTGCAGTGCCGGGAGCCTGCTTATCCATTCCCCTTGCAGTATTGATGGAGCACCTGCATGGGATGACACCCTATATGTGCACTTTAGATGGTCACTCACAAGGTTTTAAGACCGCAGTCACTACTGGCCAAAGCACGATTTAGACATTTACCTTTGTGGACTGGCATAACATAGCCTTGGGTTCCTCTGAGCCGATGTGGTCCTGAGCCTCTAGGTCCAGCGACTCATTCCCTCGAGGTATTTGATTAAGGCAGACCTGTGTTTTCAAGGCCATTTTTGAGAAACAGAACTTCCAGGGACATACTAGAAGGTGGTGCTGTTGCTAGATGCCCCCAAGTGAGTTCCGACGCAGGCAAATGGGTCTTTCTACTCCTACAAAGAGTCGTGCACTCAGAAAGGCACAGGGGCAGTTCCTCCTTGTTGGAGGGTCTCTGAGTCAAAATGGACTTGCCAGAAGTGAGTTTTACTGCAGTAAGATTTGATAGGCTTGTTTATAAAACTCTTAAAGAAAGGATGATAGAAGGAAGGCTAAACCATGCCCCAGTAGAAAACTAATAATAAGAGGAGGAAGAGGAAAAGTAAGACGAGGATGTCATCAAATCACCCTTCCTGAGAGGGCAGAGAAAAATTTTAAATATTTAAAATATTAGACAAAACCTTTAGAAGAGGGTTATATCAAGAAATTAATCAGTTTTAATACAGTTAAGTAAAAATGGATGGATCCCCAGTGAAGGAGTCATCAGCAGGCCCTCTGTATTACAGATGCATTAAAAAAAAGTCACAATGAAAATGCATCCAATATGGGAAAGGAAAATAAAACATTCTATGCATCCCATGGCTAGCGAGAGATTGATGATGGACATATCCCTGTCAATGAATAGGTGGGTTGGACAAAGATTTTGTGCTAACAATAAAACTTTATAAGAACCTAAGGTTAGAATAGGAAAAAAATGGAAGAAGTTAAGCATAGGAATGAAAATTTAAATTATTTAAATAAATTTTACTTGGACAGTAATTTCTGTATATACTCGAGTATAAGCTGACCTGAATATCAGCTGAGAAACCTAATTTTACCCCAAAGAATGCATAAAAAAACACTGAAAAATTCAGCTTATACATGGGTATATATGGTATATATTGTGGCATACACGCTTACAAATAATTCCAAATATATAGGCAATGTTCTTGGAATTATTTCAAAAATCTAGGCAACTTACTAGGGAACTCTGATGGCTTAGTGAGTCATGCATGTTGGGCTGGTCATCTCAAGGTTAGAAGTTCAAAGTCAACAGCCACTCCTCAGTGGAAAGATGGGGCTTCTTGATTCCACAGAGTTACGGCTCAGAGCAAAGGAGCAGTTCTGCTCTGTCATAAAGGGTCACTGTGACTTGGGATCAACTGTTAGGCAGTGAGGTTGGAGTTTCAGAGATAATTTACTATTACTAAGTGAGTTGATGTACATTCACTATAATTTAATATCCCTTTTGCTTTTTATGCTACACAAGGATATAAAGGATATTTTACATATAATTATCTATATTTTACATATGTGCTATATATAAATATATAGTTTATACAAAAGTATTTCTATTGAATGCATTAATTTTGCCACTTAAAACAATGTCCTTTATGAAATATGTAATAAAAACACAGCTTAATGGTTTTATGAACAAAGGGAGATTCAATTAAATATGGCCAGTGTTTGTATTAGTCGGGGTTACACTTTGATGGGTTAGTTTATGAACTTTTGAAGAGCTTTAGTACCAAAGCACAGGAAAAAATTGACAGAATGTTCCTTAATTATTGGAGTAAAGGTGTCTCATTATAGGAAGCAGAGTTGATACTGAATTTTTTTGTCCTTGAATAAGAAAAACAAGCCTCATTGTTTTTTGTTTTTGTTTTGTTTGAGAAAACAAAGATTTTTCGTTTGAAATTGTTTTTTTCCACTTTGGTTAAATATGTGAAAAACAACAAAGGAATCTTTTCCCCGCTGTATCAGAGGGAAAATGCTAGGGGGAAAAATAGAAGGCATTCAAACTTTTTATGAAATCAAGAGAAGTTTCTAATTTTCTGTGGTTCAAAAATGTGTGTGTCAGTGTGTCATCTATGTTACCAGTCATCATTTTAACTGGACTTGTTGTTTTCCCCTAGCTTGAGTTCAACATTATTTATTTTGAATCCAACCAAGTGGAAACTAGGACATTTTTCCTTGTTAAGGCTCATGGTCTTCCATTTACAAAACCTCAGGACAATATCAATATCTCTTTAAGCACACAGTCAAGGATTATGCTTAGAGATATCTTCTCTAGGGTTTTAAAATTGACTTCAAGCTTTCCTTAACTTTTAATGAATCATCACCAAAGGTTCGTGCTGGGCGTCAGAGCATAACTTGGGCCATGCTTCCAGTCTTCCCATCTGCTGTCGCTGTGTTGATGCCTTCAAAGTGGTGGACCAGAAAGCCTCAAGCAAAGATGAACTTGACTGGGTTTATGAAAGAAAATGTGAGGTTTCAGACATACATGGCTAGCACTGAACTGAAGCAGGATTTCCAGGACTCTTACCTAGAACCTGATTGACACTAATTCAGGATCAGTGAAATTACACAGGGATGCACGGACAAAAATATTCAGGCTCTATGTGGGAAATATGAGGGGTACCCCCACAAAAGGGAAAAAAGCTCCCTTGGGCAGAGCTTTCCTAATCCACATTTTCCCCACTAGGTGAACGTTGGGCAACTTCTCTCTGAGTTAGTGCATGCGGTGGCATCACCAGGGAAGGTTCTTTCTGGTCACAGTGAATCTTTTCGTAAAAGCAGTTTTCATGAGAGCCTTATTTTTTTGTGATAGCCTGTTTAAGGGGACAGCATGCAGCTATGAGAGTTTGTCTCCTGCTTGGGAAAAAGGCCGCAGAAACCACTGTGATGTTGAACGCAGCTTACAGGGACAGCACTCTAGGAAAAAGTCAAGTGGACGAGTGGTTTTCTTGTTCCAAAAAAGGTGACATATTGATGGATGACAACCTTGTTCTGGCCATCTGTCAACCTCCTGAACAGATGAAAATGTCTACTCTTAGTGCATTTGGAGTTCGTTCCACCAGATCAGACGTTTAATCGAGCTTTCTATTTAGAGGTTCTGAAAAGATTGTGTAACCGTGTGTGACAAAACAGGCCTGATTTGTGGCTGATGGGGGACTGGTTTTGCCACCATGACAATGCACCTGCTCACACAGCCATCTCAGTGCTCCAGTTTTGGGCAGAAAAACAGCTTGTCTGCCTTGGCCCGTGTACCTTACTCACCTGTCTTAACTCCATGCAACTTCCCTTTCTTTCCACGAATGAAGAGGGACATGAAAGGACAGTGATTTGAAAACATAGAAGAGGTGAAGAAAAAAAAAAAAAAAACACAAGGAAGGTGTTGTCAGCCATCCAAAGAGATGAGTTTGAAAAATATTTCCAAGAATGGAATTGCAGATTTGACAAATGTATCCAATGTAATGGAGAGTACTTGGAAGGTAATAAGATTGTTTTGCAAAATAAATTACATATCTTTGAAAAAAAATCTGGTTTTTGTTTGGTAACCCCTCGTGTTCCTGTAGCTTTAATGCTCCATTTCCTAGATATGAGAAACTATTTCCCACTTTCTCCTAAATCCAGTCTATGAGTTTTTTGTCCTTTTGTTTTCACTTGCAACTTAGTCTAACTCGTGTTATGCTATACTTATGTGTTTATATATAATCAATTAATCAAAAGAACATTAAAAAGTACGATGAATACCTGATTATCTTGGTGTGCTCTGGGCATATTCTAACTATTTGCTTCATATCTATATAAAATTGTGTCATAAGGTTATTATATGTTACACCTAAAGTTCTTCTGAGTGTGGCAGTTAGATGTATGTCACCTTGACGATATATGAATGTGTGAGGGTGGAATTCACACTGTCCATCGGGTCAAAGCTTAATGAAGCCTCCTTGCAGGCGTGGCTGCCTTATAAGAAGAGAAACTGGAATCCTCACTCTCTCTGCCACTTCACCTTCGAGCCTGCTGGAACCCTGTCTGTATCTAGGGGTGGCCCTGGGTGGGCAGTCCAACCCTGAGGGTTGTAGACACCCTACCATGTTCAAACTGACCTTGAATCTCCGTGACTCTGCACCCACCAGTCTGGGGCCTTCTTGCTTCCTACAGCACCGTTCTGCAACACTGGCCTACAGTTAAGTGAGTCTGAAGAAGGACTTGTGGACTAGCATCAGACTTATGGACTTGAGTTGGACTGGCCTTGGATGCCTTCTTGATATATAAACTACTTCTTGATACAAAGCTCTTTCTTCTATATACATGAATGTCAATGGATTTGTTTCTCTAGACAACCTGGCCTAGCACAAAAAGGGATATGCCCATCCATTTACACAACTCAGATGTGATCTACCCATGTCCTGAAACTAGAATGGCACTACTATGTGAAAGGATTAAAAGAAAACTAGGAGAAGAGAAGCAACTTATGACCAGATAACTCTCTTGTCAGTATAACATGGTTAGTTAGTAAAATATCTGGAGCTTTCATACAATGAAAAATGTTCAAATTTTAAATGAGATTTAGAAAATAAAAATCATGGGGAAATGCCATTATCACTTCATTCCGTTTTTCATGAGCTTTATAAAGCCCCCCCCCCCCTTATACACAAAAAAAGAAGTCATGTGCATTTTTTGCATGGGAATCTGATCTGCTCTAAAAAACGTTACCCAACTTATAACACAAAGTCCAAAAATAACGTACCTTAAAAGTAAATGCAGCTCTGGTGTGTCGTGAGTGCACTAAGTTGGGCTAAGAGCCACAGGACTGGCAGTTCAACCATGGAGTTCAGCCCCCATGCCCTCCCTAGTTGCTGTGAGGTGGTATCAACTTGATGGCGATGAGTTTTGAGTTTGGGGAGATTGGACTTTCAAATGAAAAGTGTTGTCTGACAAATTTAGAAAAGCAGTAAAGACCCTAAGTAGATATGTATCTGAAATTCAATCTGTGGCTTCCTGCTAGTCTCCCAGCAACGATTTATATCCTATTTGGTGAGGCTCTTCCATTTGGAGAGTCTTTTTTAACTCTCACCAAATGATGAGTGGGAGTATGCAAATAAGGTGTAGAGGACTCTGCCCCGGGAGTGGTCAGCTTTGTCTTCCAATGGGTACACAGTGAGCCGTTTTAGAAGAAGGAAGAGAGAATCGCATGCTCATCCAGAGAAAATATCTGGGATTGATGTTCCACTGCGATCCTGGCAAGGAGAAGCCAGGATGGCAGACCATGAGGCTGAGCACCGACAACGTGAAGCTGAAGGACTTAGAGTATGTGGAGTGCTTAAGTACCACTTTGCCACGTGGTGGAGGCCAGGAGACCATGTGACCGGAAGGCCAAGAACCAAGGAGAGAAGTGTCTGCTCGCTATGGACAGAAGATCTGTAACCTTAGCAGGTCGTGACTGGATATCCCCCTTAACAAATCCCATCCTTTTAAGTGTTGACTCAGTTCTGTGTGGCCACTGTAATGGCTTGTTGAGTTCAGAGAGAGTAAGAGTTCCGTGGGAGGGACCATCGCATGAGAACAGGATACAGGAGGTTGGAGGGTAGAGGCATGTCTGACTTCTGTCTAACGAGGATTGGCCTTGGGCTAGGCTGGAGTTGGACTCTCCTTCTCCAGCGTAAAGCCAGAGGAGATCTGATATGCCCCACCCCCATTTCTGAACCTTATCTAGGGAATCTTGTTTGCTGCAAGTGAGGCGGTCTTGGAGCACTTGATGAAGATAAGGATTTCAGATTTCAGTATGAATTACAACTCAAAATCAAGAAGACCCAAATCCTCAAAAGTGGACCACTAGGTAACAACATGATAAACGGAGGATCATTTGAAGTTGTCAAGGATTTCGTATTGTTTGGATCCACAATAGCTGCTCCTAGAAGAAGCAGTCAAGAGGTCAAATGATGCGTTTGTGTTTCATTAGGTAAACGTGCTGCACAAGGCCTCTTTAGAGTGTTGAAAAGCAAGGATGCCACTTTGAGGACTAAGGTGCACTGGATCCAAGTTATGGTATTTTCAATTGCCTCAGATGCATGTGAATGTTGGACACTGGATAAGGAAGACCGAAGAAGAATTGGTTCATTTAAATTCTGGTGCTGGTGAAGAATATTTTAATTACCTGGAGACAAGGATGGGGAGACTTTGGACAATTGTCTGGAAAGATTGGTCCTGGGGAAAGGGCACCTTGGTTAAGTAGAAGGGAAGTGAGAAAGAGAAAGCCCCTCAATGAGATGGACTCACAATGTAGTTACAACAATGGATGAAGGTCGAGGACGCGCAGGTTTGGGCAGTATATTGTCCCATTGAACATGAGGATCACTATGGGTAGGAAATGACTCGATGGCACTTAAGAATAACAACAGTAGATTTATTTATATTTATAACATAGAGTTTGAGGTTCTCTAAAATGTAGACATCTCTGAGGTTCATAGAAAGTAGTTATTGGTGGTGCTAATGTACAATCAAATACACATGAGGGTGTTTTGGTTTTGTTTTTAATACGGAAGCCGATGGTTCTGTGTTCATGGATCCCTTCCATCAATTGGTCTCGTATTGTTTTCCATATATCTGCTCCACCTCCTAGTCGGTTCTTCGTGGGCGCCTGTGGTCCTAAAAACTTTGAATCCCCACTCAAAGTACACCAGGGGCAACAGAAACCAAGGACAGCCAGTCAAAGAAGGAACTCGACTTCATGTCATTTGCTTCAGTTCACAGTCCTTTCCCACGATGCCAGAAGAAACCAGAGAGTAGCCAGCTACCACGATTGAGCATTTAGAACAACGATTCCGTGGCAGATTCCTAATCAAAAGGGAGGATATAAAAAAAGAGTTGTCACTCTTTTGGACTCTAGATTTCGGGGTCGAGGTGCTGGGATAACTCATCCAGGCCATCGCCATGAGAGGTTGTGAAACTTGAGAACCCTCGTTTCTTGAAGTCCCTTGAAGTTGAACAATATCCTAGAAAGCTGCTTACTGAGACTGTTTCCCTGAGCACTGGGCTCTTTCGAGGAGTTCTCTGTGATCAGTCCATTTTGAGAAGCAGAAACCCCAGGGTCAGACTTGAAGCTGTGTTGTAGGGTAAATTTGTTATCAAATAAATGCCATTCTGGTCCTGTTTCCATGGCAATATCAATAACACGGGGTCTGGGAGTCTTTGGGAGATTTTAATCCTTGGAACATTTTTGACTCCCTAGTCAAAATGTTACCCTGATTTGCAAATTGTGTATTAAATAAACTTCAATAAATTCCTATAATTGGCTTAATATTATTGTTTTGTTTGTTTTAATGCTCTTAAATTATGGGAAAATAAATTCCTGGTCCTCAAAGGCACCTACTTGTGGTATTGCTGTGATCACAGTTCTAGGAACGGGCTAGCTCATGGTGGAATATCAGCAATTTACTTACTCAACAAATACTTGTTGAGGACCCATTGGGCTGCTAGCCCCAAGGTCAGCAGTTTAAATCCTACGCCCCAATGTGGGAAAAAGATGAGGCTGTGAAATCCCACACAGAGTTACAGTCTGCACGTCTGCCTTGCCCTGGTGACCCGAGGGTAGAAAGGCTCACATATTCAGGGACACTTCAGTACTTCAGACCCCTAGTCACTCTAGGCAAAAATGTGGCAGGCAGTTTCCTTAAAGATGTCATTCATGTTTCTGCCTTTACATTATTATTTTATCCTTACCACTCTATTTCAATTTCATTTTTGTATTGTTTCTGTCGGGTTTCCCAGTTTGTGAAGCGCAGGAGAAGTGGGTCCACAGTGGTGATAACTGTTACAGGGGTTTATAGGGAACGCAGGCATCGGCGGTTGGTGATAGGAGGGGCAAGGGGATGGAGGGAATAAACAATGAAGGAGGGAGCGGGGAGGGAACACTAGACCAATAGTGATTGCGCAATTCCGTTTAAAGGTGATTTAATGGGTGTGGGGGGATAGTCTAAAATAGATGTGGTAATGATTGTGTAATTCTTCTTGATGTGATTGAAGTATTACTGAATTGTATGATACGTAAATAATGTGCCAATCAAGCTGTTGGAAGAAAAAAAATAACTACTGTTGGCAACCCTAGGGTCCAGTTCGCCTTTGTCCTTAGAGAGTCAGGAGTTGTCAGAACTGACTCAGTGGGATTGCCTTTCTTTCTTTATTTATTCACTCTCTCTAGTTTTGGTGTTTTGGACACAGTATTGGACCTGAAGGATACCGTGTTGCAGAGGACAAAGACATCCTGCCCCCCTCACAGAGCTTCCTCTCTTTGAGGGAAGGCAAGAAATCGTGGAAGGAGATGTGATTTTGCAGAGGTCTTGTTAACAATGTGGAAACAGAAAACATGTTTTCTGAAATGGCAATGAACCCAGCACACAGCGATTCATGGGCAAAGGTGAGAGATGACTGTACAACCTTCTTTACAGTATTTGAGGGATGGTGTGTTAGTCCGGGTAGACTAGAGAAACAAATTCATGGACACTCATGTGTATGTGTACAAGAAAGAGCTTTATATACAAGAGCAGTTGACCATTGAGAAAACCTCCCAGCACAGTCCAGATCAAGTCCATGTGTCCAATATTAGCTCATATGTCTCATACCAATCTATAAAGTCGCCTTCAGATTCATGAAACACGTGCAATGATGCCGAATGCCAGAAGATCACAGGCCAGCGGTGGGAAGTCTTGCGGCTCTAGGGGTGGTAGACGCATCTCGGTGCTGGCAGGGGTCTCCACATGGCTTCTTAGGCTCCAGAGGTCTGGCGCCATCAGCGTCTCTCCATGTGTCTTTTCCAGAGGGATGTCTCACAGGGAGTGAGCCCAGAGAGAGAGTGTCTCCTGCCTCCAAGGAGGAATACAGGAGTTCCCAGAATCCTTAGGAGAAGGCCATGCCCACACAGAGGCCTCATTGGCTATGACCTGATTGACATCTTAGACCCCGCCCCTTCGCTCTGAATTCTCAAATTGACACCCGATTATGTGAGTACCACAGATGGATAGGAAAGACCTCGACAGTAACATATCCAGATTTCTTTCTTTCTTCACATGTTCTGAATTTGTTGCTTTTTTAAATAATAAAAGCAGTATTTTAATTTGTAAAGAGAAGCAAATGTGTATAAATGCATAGGGTAAGTGCATATGTTCTACTGATGACACAATTTCTTTTCTTTGTTAACTTGGTTTATATTTGGGGGCAACCTCAAACTTTGAATTGGTAGCTAACATCAACGAAGGTTGCTGTGGCAAATCTCCTGCCAAGACATCTTTAAAGTGTTGAAACCCAGAGAGGTTGCTTTGGGGATTAAAATGTACCTGGCTCAAGCCATGATATGTTCAGTCACCTGCTAGCTTGTGAAAGTTGGATATTGGATAAGGAAGACACCAGAGGAATTGATAAGTTTGAATCCCGGTGCTAGGGACGACTATCAAAAGCAGCATGGACTGCCGAAAGAACAAGCACATCTCTTTGGGAAGGACAGCTAGAAGGACGGGGGACTTTATTTCACATATTCTGGAGGCTTGACTGCGCAGATCTTACTCACAGATCACCGCCAACTGACTTCACTCCAGGGTGTTTTCGATGTTTACCCTAGCATCATGCCTCTGATTCAAGTTTAATTTTCAATCTATGTCTCCTTGTCCAATGTACACAAGAGAGGAAGAACATCAAGGAGATGGGTCACCCAGTGGCTGCAGCAATGGCTCAAACATAACAATTAGGACGATGGTGCAGGACGTGGTAGTCTTTTCTTCTGTTGTGCTTACAGGGTTGCTATGAGCTTGCACTTACTTGAAGGAACCTCACAACAACAATATACCCAAATGAAGGACGTCGAGAACAGTACACATAAAGCCGAAGGTGGTTAGTAAGTCCACAATAGATACCCTCTCTAACCAAAACCAGACCAAAGCTCAATAATCTGGAGTTCAATTGCTATAGGCTAGCTAGAGTACCCCCCTCCTACAGGGAAACAAAGGTGAGGTGAGAGTTGGCATACTCTAGAACAGTGGTTCTCAACCTTCCTAATGCTGTGACCCTTTAATACAATTCCTCATGGTGTGGTGACTCCCCAACCGTAAAATTATTTTCCTTGCTACTTCATAACACTAATTTTGCAACTATTATGTATCGGGCGACCCCTGTGAAAGGGCCGTTCAACCCCCAAAGGGGTTGCTACCCACAGGTTGAGATTCGGCTGTTCTAGACGCTCAAGAGCTGTAATTTCTGAACCCAACTGGTCCAAACCTACTCCGTCAAAGATGCTGTTGTTGTTCTTTGCTGTGGAGCCATCTCCAGCTGATGCTGACCCTGCGTGCAACAGAATGAAACTCTGATCTTCCCAAGTCTGCCATCCTTCAAACCCTTCTGCGGCTATTGTGCCAGCCCGGGCTCATTGAAAATGTCCCATCATCCTCATCAGCCAGCTACCAGACACATCAGGTATAGTTCTAGATATTTGACAATGAGACTTGAGGTTCCAGGAAAGCCACAAGTCAGAAATCACCTCCATCCACCCCATCCATCTTAGGACCACAGGCACCTGCTCTGTGATTCTCGATTCTAATGCTGTAGGCCTTCTACCGAGTTCAGAGGTATAAGGATGCAGTACACCTCTGATGACCCAGTCATCTGAGAGATATACGTGTGGTCACATTTCAAATTGAGGCAGGACTGGAATCAGTCTTCTGAGATGGAGCCTACTGCTTCTTGCTGTGCAAAGACATAGGGGCAAGCTTTTCTTTAAATAAAGTAAAGCTGTTTTGTTTTGGGTAAACTTTACGAAGCAGATACGCGGGGTTTCGCTCATCTGCATCAGTTTGGCGTTCACCGCGTGTTTGTTTTATCTCATTCACAGCCATCCTCTCCGTGCACGGTCATCAGTCCTCCCACTTCCTCCCTGCGTTGTTTCCTCTTCCTGTTTCTCCGTCTTTCCTGACCTCTGAGCTTGGTCCTTGGGCAAAGCTTGCCTTTTGATCTCCAGCGGTGGATGGTCCTGAGGGGTGCCTCCTCTCCGGTGGCATTGTTCAGTAGGCAGTTGTGTGACTGCATATTGAGCCATGGGGGTGAGTTCAGCTTCAGTCGTAAGAGGGTGGCCAAGGACCATAGTCTAGTGGGTGGGGAATCTCCTTTGGACTGGTCAATCAGGTCTTCTTGGGATGTTGACTTTTATCCCATGCTGTCCCTCCCACTGGTCCAGCCCCTGCTAATGCAATCTCTTCCTGAGCCACTGGTTGTGATCGCCTGGCTGGGAACGATCTCCTCCCTCAGGTCTAGGGGTGGGGACACTGGTGTAGGCAGGAGCCCTTAGTCCTTTGGAGGAGTTATTTCCTTGTACCTTTTGATTGTTTTGACCACTCTTCTCTAGCGGGGGGTAGGGGGGGGGAGTATTTCACAACAGCTTTATAGATTTGAAAATCTCAGAAATCAGAAAAGGTGGTGTTAACATCAAAGCAAGAAAGTATTTCCTTTCTTCCCTCCCCCTCCAACCCCTCATGGTGTAGTTTCCAACACGCCAGCAGTCTGTGTGGTCTGTCTGCTAAGCCTTTCACCCAATTCAGCTCTGAGGCCCAAATGTCCTTATTCAGACAGGTTCCCAAGCCAAGCAGAAGCCCGCGAGAGTGTGTGTGTGTGTGTGTGTGTGTGTGTGTGTGTGTGTGTGTGTTTACGAACTGGGTTTGAGTGGGACAAAATAGGAGTGTGCCAGTGGATGGCTGCTCGTGAGGAACAAGCCACTTGTGCATCTGGGCATTCCTTTTGAGGCAGAAGTGGAAACACACTGTCAACACGCTGCCAAGTACACACAGGGGAGGCCTCCTCCGTGGGTCCCTGGGAGACTGTGGGGCTGGACAGGAGGAAATGTGGATAGAGGGTCCCTGGACACCCTCCTGCAATGCTCTTTCCTGCATCAAGCCAGTTAGGATGATTTTATTTCTAGATCATTTTATTACTTTATTTTTCTCTAAAACCGGAGGCCCCCTCAATCTTTGGAACCCCCAAACCATGGTCCTATGCAATGTCATAACAGCAGCAACCAAACCCCAATCCTGTGCACCAGCCCATTCCTGGCACAGAGCAATTCCCACCCCAGGGGCTCTGAGCCCCCATCTGGCTGGGATCCCCCACAGACAGATCCCTGTGACCCCTGTCAGAGAAGAATGCAGGCTGACAACAAAGAGGGTGATCACCTGCTCCACCTCCCACCCTTCCCCTCCCCCCTCCCTTCCTCCCCATTCAGGGGCGTCTGGCACCCAGCGTCTGCCCATAGATCCCCGTCTGCCCAAGGAACCCCCAGGCCTCTGTCTTGCCTTCTTCAGGGGCTGTCACAGCAGGTTTCAACTTGACCTGCAGTCCCTGGCTTCCTCGGGCAAGGGGGCTGGCAGCTGTGGGTGCAGAGAGGCATCCTTCCCTCTGATTGGACATTTCCAAGGAGAAAGGGGGCTTGGGTGTCACCGACTATCTCAGAAATGTGCTTTAACTGTCCAGTGTGTCCTGGGCGTCCATTCCACCTGGCGGCCACATCCTGTCAGCTCTACTGCTGCCCTTGAGTGGAATCCGGTCAGCGGGGTACAGGCACACTGTGGGGCAGGTGAGAGACAGAATGGGGTGCAGGAGACATGCACCAAACCCAGGGCTCTTCCAGGCAGGGACACTGAGGCAGGGGCCTGGGGGAGATTCCCCAAGGGTCAAAGCTGCTTCCCGGTGGCTGGATTACAATGCCTGAGGCTAAATCAGTCTATCAGTGGGCTGGGCATGCCGGCAACACTGTCATGGGCATACTGGGTCCATACAAACTCACTTCGTTACTTATTTGGCTTGCACTATTCTGTTTTTAGAGCTTATGTTGTTTTATTTTATTTCTTTTATCTGTCTCTTGTTGCTACCGGGCACTGTCAAGTCAGTGTCCGCTCACATCAATGCCAGTCACGTGAAGGTCAGTACACGTCCACGCGCTCTTCAGCTGAGCTCTTCTCTCTCTGGGCTCCACCACCCTGTGGATCTGGGACTATGTTGCAGACTTTTATATACCGGCTTCCCTCTGCACCGTTTCCAGGCCCTCCTATTTGCTCTTGTTTCTCTGGGCTGCCTTCAACAGATCGGGAGATGTGCACAGGGTTCTGTGGGTGCAAACTGCCCAACCCTTAACCACCATCTAGAAAGTCGGGAGTTCAGACACAGCCAGAGGTTCCTCTGGAGAAAGGTCTGGCTGTCGCTACAGAAAAGTCCCAGCCTGGGGAGCCCTCCTGAGCCTTTCTGAGCCCGAGTTCCATCCCACTGGACAGCACCTGGCAAGGAGACTAGCCCCGCACCGAGGCCCTGAAGCACACTAGGAAGGCAGGCGATGGGCTGAGCAAGAGGATCGAGGGTTGGCCAACTGCGTCACCAGGGCCACACATGGCTCTCTCAGTAGAATTGAAAAGGAAAATGAAGCCATAAGAGTCTAATTTCCATTTGTGTGTAAAATTACATTTATGTCTTCCAAGTAATTTTAAGTGGTTTGAATGAGGGACAGGACTTGATCTTCCATCTCAAAAGTTTTCTGGCCCCTGGAGAGATGAATGGGTGACTAGATGGGGATATACTATGCAGAGGAATTAATAAACACATTTAATAATAAATGATACTGCGTTACAGAGAGGTCCCAGGGGTCAGCATTCACCTATTGGGGAGACTCAAATGATGGTCCATCTTGGTTAGTAAGATGGTATCTGTCTCCCTACCCTCTGTTCAGCTGGACCCAGACCTGGCTGCCAGCCTCATCCTGCAGAGCACCACTGGGCGGACTCACTGGGGCAGAACAAGCCCCCTGCTTGGTCATTTCAGGGTAAAATAGGACTTTTCTGGCATGGTCAACTCCCAGCCTTGAATGGGGCTCTTTCAGGCTTCCAAAAGTGGCCTCCTCCCACCTTCAGCATTTGGAGTCAGAAGCCCCTCCTCCCTGCAAGGTGGCCAGTGCCTCACAGAGGTCCCTCCCACCCCCCATCCCCAGCCTACCCCCACATCCCCCCCGCTGCCTGTTGTCCCCTCCCATGTCCGCCCCTGCCTCCCCCAGAGTGTTTACTTGCAGCAGTCTGGAAGCCCACCTCTAGCCCCCTCGCCTCGGATCAGCGGCTCCTCTCTACTCCAATAAGCCGTTTGCATTCCATCTGGCGTGCGTTTGCTCCGAAGACATTTCCCTGTCAATCTCTCGCGCCACATTAAAAATCTGTCATTACCACGGCAAAGCCGCCTGGCTCCTGAGACTGCTGGCTGCTTTATTACTCCCCTCTCCTCTCTCCTCTCTCTGTCTCGCTCTCTTTTGTGTCTCTGTCCTCCCCCTCTCCCCGCTACAGCAGAGAAGCAGAAATGAAACATGGCCCGGAGGAAAGGAGGCGGCACACATCTGTCAAGGTATTACCTTTCTTCAACCAGGGAGTATGGTGTTTTACGGCACTCGCTACCCAGCAGTCACACCGAATATATTTTCTCGCTGGAACATAAAAATGAACTCATACATTTTGAACCAAGTTTCCTTCTTCGGAGCCAACCCTGACCATTAAGCCATGGCCGAGGCCCGTCGAGGACACAGGGAGTCCAGTAGCTGCTTGGGGTCCACCCCATCGCCCACCAGAGCTACAATATTTCAAAGCCCATGGGGGAAGTGTTAGGGTGAGGGGAGGGATGAGGATGACGAGGGTCTGTTGGTGGCTCAAAGGGACAGTGCTCACCTTCCAAGCTGCAGACGGGCGCACCGACCCTGGCATTTGCTCTCACTTCGGCACAGCCGCTGCCCACCAGTCCGTGCCCACCTGTCCACGTGAGCCTGTGTGGCTGGGATGCTGGACAGGGTTCAGCCAAGCATCCGGATGCAGGTAGAACTGGGTGGACCGGGCAATCTACGTCTGGAATCAGACAAGGGACACTCCATAATGTATGGGTCCCCAAAGTCCAAGTTGCCACCAATTCTGGACATGGCCTGGATCAGGCAGAGCTGAGTGCCACGATGCATGTGCTCACTGCAAGTCCCAGGTCAGCTTCATGGGAGTGAACACCCACAGCTGTGACAGCTCCAGGTTCCTTCCTTCCTGGCTGAGCAGGGAAGCCCCAGAAGTGGATTGGAAAGGCAGCGCTTGCCCAGGTGCCAGGTACAGCTCTGTGCTTCCTTGCAGACCAACCCCATCCATCCCACTATCCCCTCAGTAGCCGCTCCTGGAACTTTGATTCCAGTGAGAACTGCCTCAATTCTTGACTCCCTGCTGGCCTGGGGGCCCTGGGGTCAAGGGAGACCCTCCTGTGTCCGGCCCTCTCAAACCTAGAAGATGTTGCGGGATCTAGCGAAAGATCCCTGTCAGCTTTACTAATAAAGGAGCCCTGTGTTTTAGCCTACCCTTTGCGTTCTAAAAGTGGTGTGGTGGCTATGCATTGGGCTGAGGTCGGCATATTCGCCAGCTCAAAACCACTAGCAACTCTGAGGGAGAAAGACTGGGCTTTCTACACCTGCAAATAGTTACAGACTCAGAAACCCACAGCGGACGCTGTGAGCAAACATTGACTGGATGGCAGAGAAAGTTGCATTCTAAAAGGCACCATGGTGCAGAGTCCTGGTTACAACTGGGGCTGCTAACTGCCAAGGTCAGTAATTCAAAACCACCAGCTGCTCTTTGGATGAAAGATGAGGGTTTCTACTTTCATAAAGCGTTAGTCTCAGAAACCCACAGGGGCAGGTCTACCCTCTCCTACGGAGTCACTGGGAGTCAGCATCAACGCCATGGCAGTGAGATGCATTCAAAGCATTTCCCATGGAGAGACCCATTCAGTTCTGCCATCAATGCTTGGAGGAAGACTCCTTCAGATTCTCCAGTGGCAGCTGAGGACACTGAGGGGGGCCGGGCGAGTGAAGACATCGCAAACAAGCAACTGGCACAGGAAGCCGGAAGAGCCAATGAGATTGATCCCATGGGGGGAGTCCCTGGAGTATAAAATTGGTCAGCTGGCTCAGCTGTCATCGAAAATGTGAAGGTTCAAGTCCATACAGAGGCACCTTACCAGCAAGACCCTGCGATAAGCTTCCAAATGGTCAGCCATTGACAACCTTGTGGGGTTCCCCATCTCTGATGCACGTGGCTTCTCCGTGAGTTGGACTCCACTCGATAAAAACTCAGAATCACCAATCCCAATGGCATGGGGTTGAATCCATGTCCTACTAGGTAGGTCAGGGCTGGGCAGCCCTGTGAGCTTCTGAGACTGCAACTTGTTCTGGGACTGGAAAGCTTTGCTTTGCTCTGGAGGAGCATCTGGGGGCTTTGAATCCCTGGCTTTGTGGTTTGGAGCCCAATGTGTAAGCACCACACCACCGGGCTCCTCCACAGGTAACTGCTCCTGGTTTATTCTGAGGTGTGTGGGCAGAGCTTAAGAAGTACAGCCTCAACATCTCGGGCAACATGTGGTCTTGCTGTCCTTCTCCTTCTGGGTTAAATTGCGTGGCGCCAAAATGATATGTTGTAAATCCTCACCTGTCTACCTATTTGGAAATAAGGGACCATTGACTACATTAATGAAGCCAAGCCAGGGTAAGAAGAGGTGTCAAAGAACAGTAGTAATCACTTTTTACAATCATTATTGTTTTTTAAGTTTAGTTGTAAATCGATCATTTGTTCGTTGCCTAAATGAGTAGATCTGGCTCAGGGGACCATGGTGGCTGCTGGTGGGATTTATGCCACATGGGATCACCAAGGAACCCCGCACTAGGAGGTCAGAAGTGACGAGGGTGCCTCTGTAGAGCAGCCCCCTCACCTGAACTTTCTAGCCTCCAAAATTGTGAGAGAATAATGCACTTCTGTTTGTGAAATTGGACCACTCAGGTGTTTTTGTGATGCGATAGTGCCATGAGATCACTAAGTCTCCCCATAGGCTGTTTCTCTTCCACCCCAAGTTACAACGGCCTCATTGCTCCTCAGAGTCCTTGTGTTAGTCTGGGTAGACTAGAGAAACAAATCCAGAGACACTCATATGTGTGTAAGAGAGAAGTTTATATCAAAGAACAATCGTACATTAAGAAAACATCCCAGCCTAATTCAAATCAAATCCATAAGTCCGACATTACCCCATATGTCAATATTAGTCCATAAATTCTGCTATAGACTCATACAGCCATAAAAATGATGCTGAATGCAGGAAGATCACAGGCCAATGGGTGGAAAATATTGTGGATCCAGTGGCAGTGGAAGCATTTCAGCACTGGCTTGGGTCTCCCCATGGCTCCTCCAGCTGAAGTGCTCTGGCTCTATCAGTGTGGCTCCATATGGCTTGTCAACAGGAATGTGTCACAGGGAGAAAGTGTGTGCTTACCTCCCGTGAGCTGTTTATCTACATAATGCCTCCAAATGAGGTCATCCAGCTGCGACTTGATTGACAAGCTAGACTCCAGTTCTTTGTTCTTAGTAGTCTCAAGTTGTCATCAAATGATGTAACTACCACACACTTTGTCCAGCAGTTGTAATGCATGCTACACACACACACACACACACACACACACACACAGCTGTCCTCTGTCTATGCTGCTCCTTCCTCTGAGATCTCTGTTCTCTCTCCTATTCGTCTTCCAAGACCTTTGGCACTTCTTATGTATTGAAGAGTATCATCCAAAAAGGTTGAAGAACTAACCTGAGCTCTGAATGTACCCTTCTTTGGAAACAGAGCAGATTATCTCCGTTAGCAGGAGGTCATGGTAGAGTAGGACGAGTCTTAAAATGAAAGACCAGATATCAGGCATTAAAGAACAAAAACATCATATCCTGTGTGTCCACCTCCCCGCTATGATCGCTGAAGACAAATGTGTGTATAAGCAAATGTGGTGAAGAAAGCTGGTGGTGCCCAGTTATCAAAAGATATACTGTCTGGGGTCTTAAAGGCTTGAAGATAAACAAGCGGCCATCTAGCTCAGAACAACAAAGGTCACATGGAAGAAGCACACCAGCCTGTGTGACCACGAGGTGTCGAAGGGATGAGGTATCAGGCATCAAAGAACAACAAATAATATCATTGTAAATGAGGGGGAGTGCAGAGTGGAGACCCAAAGCCTATCTGTAGGTAACAGGATGCCCCTTACAGAAGGGTCACGGAGAGGAGATGAGCCAGCCAGCATGCAGTGTATCAACAATGAAACATACTGCTTTCCTCTAATTCTTAAATGCTTCTTCCCCCCACTGTCATGATTCCAATTCTACCTGGCAAGTCTGGCTAGACCAGAGGAAGTACACTGGTACAGACAGGAACTGAAACACAGGGAATCCAGGGCGATGAGCCCTACAGGACCAGTGGTGAGAGTGGCGATACTAGAGGGTGGAGGGAAGGTGGGGTAGAAAGGGGGAACCGATGATAAGGATCTACATATAACCTCCTCTCTAGGGGACAGACAACAGAAAAGTGGGTGAAGGGAGACAGCAGACAGTATAGACATGACAAAATAATAATAATTTATAAATAATCAAGGGTTCATGAGGGAGGGCAGAATGGGGAGAGGGGGAAAAATGAGGAGCTGACACAAGGGCTTATGTGGAGAGCCAAGATTTTTAGAATGATGAGGGCCACGAATGTACAAGTGTGCTTGACACGATTGATGTATGTATGGATTGTGATAAGAGTTGTATGAGCCTCCAAAAATGATTAAAAAATAATAATGAGGGCAACATATGTACAAATACATTTGATACAATTGATGTATGAGTTGTTAATAAGAGCTGTAAGAGCTCCCAATAAAATGATCTTAACATAAATAAATAGATAAAATATTTCCTTTGAAAAGAAAAAAAAAGGGGAATGATGTCCTTATAACCTTTTGAAAGAGAACATGTAACAGAAAGAGATGGAGGGAGGAAGGCCATGTAGCTTCTGAACTAGCCCAGCGACAAGCCACGGGAGGACCGGAAGCTGGGAGAGGAGCTTCCTCCAGGGCTTTTGGAGAAGGCATGGTCCTGTGGACATCCTGACATTGGACTCTGCCCCCCAGACTTGAAGATTACCGTTTCTATTTTCTGGGGTCACACAAGTTGCATTATGTCATTGTAATAACACTAGAAAACAAAGGCATTCTTCAAACACAATGAGAGCCCCCCCACCCCAACTAGAGCCCCATAGCACTTCCTCCATTCTGTATAAGGGAACTCGTTGAGTTTTATTACGCACCATCTATTTATAAGTCAGCTCCCCCTCCCCCGCCGACAAGTAACAGCCAGAGAGAATTGTCTTTACTTGCTGACCATACATTTCTCAAGTCACCCATAAGGTGCGTGCAACTCCCAATCCAACGATGGAAGGAAGAGCTGCTTTTTCCATTAAGAAGGACTTGAAGAACTTGCTGATGAAGATCAAGGAGGATAGCCTTTAGTGTGGATTAAAATTCAATGTAAACAAAGCCCAAATCCTCACAACTGGACCGATGAAGGACCCAGAGTCAACTTATAGCTCTAAGGCTATGATTGACTCAAAGATTGACTGTGGTTGTAGAACATTTTAATAAAAACTTTCCATTTCACACAGACTCCAAAATGCTAATGAAGATGAAGGATCACAGCCATCAATAGAGATGAGGACTCAATGTCTACACACCAAAATCCACACAACTGGACCGATAGGCAACATCATGAAAAATAGATAAAGGGTTGAATTGTCAAAGATTTTGTGCTAAGAACAAGTGACGCATGTAATTGGATGAATCCGCTGTTCAAGAGCTCCTTAAAGTGTTGACGAGCAAGGATGTCACTTTGAAGACCAAGATATGACTAGCCCAAGACAAAGTGTTTTCCATCGCCTCTTATGCATGTGACAACTAATCATTGGATGAGGAAGATCAAAGATGAATCAATGCATTTGAATTATGATGCTGGAGAAGAATCTGGAAAGTCCCATGGACTGCCTAATGAACAAAGATATCAAGTACAGTCAAAATGCTCCTGAGAAGAAAGGATGGACTTTATCTCACATGCTTTGAGTCTATTATCAGAAAAGCTCAGCCCCTGGAAAAGGAGATCATGTTTGGTAAAGTTGAAGGGCAGTGTGTTAGCCTGGGTACATTACAGAAACAAATCCACAGAAACCCTTATGTATAAGGTAGAGTTTTATATAAAGGGTAAGTTCACATCAAAAAACATCCCAGCCCAGTGCTTCCCAAGCCCACAGTCCAACATTAGTCCATATGTCTAACACCAATCCACAAAGTCCTCCTCCATCTCCCAAAACACAGTCGGCAATGATGCCGACTACAGGAAGAAAGCTGAATTAGTGAATGTGTTAGCATCTCAGCGCTGGCACGGGTCTCCACATGGGTGCTCCAGCACCCAGAGCTGCATCGGGGTAGGTCCATGCAGCTTCTCTTTGGGGATGTCTTGCAGGAAGTGAGCCTTGCCAGCTGAAGCAGCAAACTGGCTAAGGCAGCTTCACCCTGGTCCAAACATCAGAAAGCAAGAGACCTGAGAGCTAGAAAGGCGAGATTTACTGAGCTGTTTATCCCTCTGCCCTTCAATTAACCCCATATGGGTTTATCCTCCCGGTTGGCACAATAGACTTTAACTAGCTCAGGCAGTGAAGATGAGGAAGATTGTCAATGAAATGAATGGACAGAGTGGCACTTAACAACATCACTGCCTATTCCATTTGTATCTGAGAGTAAGTGAGAAAGTGTTGCCACAATACCATAGAAACCTTTGTTACACACCTACGTTGAGGGGATACAACTTTGATGTACACTTTTCTTGACTTTAAACCATGCAGTATTCTCTCCTTCTGTTTACATAACTGCTTCTTGATCCTTGTACAAGTTCCAAATGAGCACAATAAAGGGTTCTGGGATTCGCATTCTTCGCCAGGTTATATACAGTTTATTATGGCCCACACAGTTGAATGTCTTTGCATGGTCAATGAAACACAAGTAAACATCTTTCTCGTGTTCTCTCCTTGAGGCCAAGGGGCTTCTGACATCAACAATGAGATCCTTTGTTCCACATCCTCTTCTGAATCCAGCTTGAATACCTGGCAGTTCCGTCAATGTGTCTTTGCAGGCATTGTTGGATGATCTCACGTAAAATGTCACTTGTGTGGAATAGCAATGACATCCTTCTATAGTTTGAACATTTTGTTGAGCCACCTTTCTTTGGAATGGGCACAAATATGAGTCTCTTCTAGTCAGTTGGATGGCATTAGCACTCATCAATTCGTCCAGAAGCTAGAAGCCTGAATTCCGGATGGCAGCTCTAGGGAAAGCCTTGAGCTCTAGGGGCAGGTCTCTCTATCAGCTCTAGGGAAGGATCTTTGTCTCTTTCCAAGATCTGTGTGTACAGTGCTCCTTGGAGCTCTCTGTGTGTCTTGGGAAGTATCATGCTCCCCATGCCCTCCTGATGATTTGCAGCACGACCTTCTTGCTGCTAAATGCTGGATATAAGCCCTTATTTTTACCCAAACACTCTCCCATCCAGCACACCCCCTCACTCATCACAACATGCCACTGATCCCCTCACCCATTCAGAAAGGGACAGTGAGCACATTGCGCCAAAAGTTGCAAATCACATTCCCAGATCCATGTCCCTGCCCACTTGGACAGGGGAAGAGACCCCCTTGCCACTGGTCACCTGCCACGCCCCTCACATGCCAGGCCATTCATCCAGCAAGCACCCTTGCATGCATGCTCCTGAGCCAATAGACTGGTAACAGGCAATGACTTCTGCCTTCCCTCTCTGTCCCAACACACCCAGTGAAAGGTGTGCATACTCTTTCTGTCTGTCATTTCACTGTTCACCGGTCAACAGGTGGTAAACATGTCCAGGACACTAGGTGAATGACACAGAGCGCACAACTGCCATGTTAACCATACTACATCCAAGCAAGCCAAAAGTAAAACCAAATACAAATCAGCGATTATGCAACCAATCCTTAACCATGTAAGCAAGTGAAATAGCCCACTGATGCCTCTGAGACAACGGGCAAGAAACAATCACTAAACAAACAGAGGAAGAAACAATAGAACTACCTTAGAAGGACTTCAAGAGATGTATAGTTAGGGTCCCTCGCAAGATAAAAGAAAACACAGTAACATCCCTAGGAGAATTCAAGAAAATGGAACAAAAACAAAATTAGACACTCAGTAGATAACCAGAGAGTATTCAAAAACAACTAGAAATTCAGAAGATTAACCATAAACTATAAGGAACAGGCAACTCAATAGAAAGACACAGAGGACAAACCTCTTCGTAACACACTCGTACTCCGGATCCAGGCAAAAACACTTCCAAGGTTTGTAAATGACTTTCTCTTTTGTTTCTTTCTTTCTTTTTTATGAAAATGCCAAATGTTCTTCAGAATAAAAGAAAAAGAAAGACACAGAGGAAGAAGCATATCAATAAAAGAAAACATCAGTGAAATTAAGAATTATGTGAGACACAGTCAAAAGGAAAATTTTACCCACAATAAGAATTTCAGATTAGGGGGGGGGGTGAGGAAAGTACATAGATAATTTTGGAAGATATATTGGTTGAAAAGTCCCCAAATATTATGGAAGACTAGAAGATTACATCCAAAGATCTCAAATAACTCCATTATTCAAGATATACTTCTGTCCCCAGGTCACTGAATTAAACATTTAAAAAATGTTGAGCTGGCAAGAAAAAACAAAACAAAAAAATAAACAGGAAGTCAAGGAAGAGAAAGTATGTTTTGGAAAACATCTATGATAATGAAATAAACTGTATAATCATATTTACATGACTGGGCTATGGGGTGATATATCATATGTATTGGTTCCCATGTTATAGCAAATTAAAAAAAATGGCATAGGTCCAGGAATGGGTATTTGGCTCCCACTAACTCCTAGCTCCAACTTAATAACAAGCAGTTCTTACATCATGGCCCTGCTCAATACTCACCTTCATGCAATGATCACTGAAGATAAGGTGCTACACAAAGTGTGGTGAAGAAAGAAGATCGTGCCTGGCTATCAACTGGAATAGTGTCTGGGTGTGAAAGGCTTATAATCAAACAAACAGCCATTCTAAGTGAGGAGCCAACCGAATCTGCTAAGAGGTAGCACCACAACTTATGTGGCCTAAAGATGACAATTGCAAAGTTTGAATATGTTGAGGTGAAAACCATCAAGGCAAACATTATGAGTACCCAATTTGTGGAGGGCTATGTGGGATGGTGTAAACACCAAACCCATCTTCCAAGTATCTGGTCAGACCCAGGCAATGGCAGGTCCACTATAGCTACAGGCAAGAGCCTCAAACATCCTGACTCTCGGGCAGAGACCATTGTGATCTTGATTATGCTGGATTGAACTCAATATTTAGCCAGTTGACCACCCTATTGACTCGACCTGAATTTGCTCTGGGTACAACTGTCTCACTGGTTCCCTGACAGAAATTTCTTCCCTGGCTTTTTAAAAGTTGTTGGGGATCCTTTGCTTCTTATGCATTATTTATATTTTTGTCTGTCTACTATTGTGTTTTGATCCCTACCACCTTAGCCCGATTTTGTTTTTATAGCTTTCTATTGGGTCTCCCAGCTGAGGAGAGGGTGTATAATAATAATGAAGGACTCAAGGAGATATAAGGAATACTGGGGTGAGGGGTAAATGATAGGGAGCGAAAGGGAATTTCAGGAGTAACTAATGAAGATGGGAGTGGGGAGGGAGCACTAAAAGGGATTGTGAGCGCACTATTCATCTTAAAGGAGATTTAACCACAGGCGGGGGGGGGGGCATCTAAAATTGATGTGGGGGTGATTGTAAAATTCTCCTTGATATGATTGAGTGGTTGAATTATTGAATTATATAATATGCAAATTACTTGCCAATAAAACTGTTGGGGTAAAAAAGGTATACATCATAATGAAATTTCCAAAGACAAAGATATAGAAATAATTTTAAGAGTGGCCTATGGAAAACAAAATATCACAAAAAAATGGACACCAATTGACTAATTTATTGTTTTGCATAAAAAACATGCAGGCAAGAAGGCAATGGAGCAACATATATTCAATTCTGAAGCAAAAAAATTCCAACAATTAATGTATATTCAACAAAATTGCTTGAAAAGTTGATGACAGAACTTAGACCTTTTCAGATATGCAGAATTCAGACCAACCTTGCAAAAAGAAATAATGTGAGTCCTTTGTACAGAGAACGATTGGCATTAGACAGCAACATAGATAAAGTCACTAATAATCGCACCCAGATAGCAACCCAGACAAAGAGTCCACAAAAGAAGACTGAAGTACCAACTGACTGCAGCGAAACAGAGGAGATGAGCTGTGACTGAGGCCAATTTCACACCAAAAAGACGGTAGAAGAGAAGCAGTTACAGAAATTCCAGGTGAAGAGGAATTCAAGCTCATTTCAAGCTGTATTAAGTTGTTCTAATTTTTAAGAGGCGTAAGGTGAGCTTTAGGATCACTACAAGGAAAACGAATACATTTACTCAGCAAAATAAGAGTGCAAAGCAAAGACTCAGTAAACACACACACAAACAACAATCGATAGGAGGTGAAAGCGTCCACCCAAAAAGAACTCAGCTATGAAAAGTAAGAGGAACAAAGAAACGGTTACCACCATGCAAAAGTGCATAAGCAAATGGCAGCAACAAATTCCTACCTACCGTCAATCACACGGAACATCAATGGACCAAACGCCCCAGTCAAGGACAGAGTGCCAGAATGAAGTAAGAACATGGTGTCCCATGTATACGTTGCATGCAAGAGAGAGAAATTGGAAACAGAGACTTGAAATAGTTGAAAATAAAGCAATGAAAAAAAAAGTCAAGATGAATAAAAATTTCAGGTAAAATAGATTTTATAGCAAAATTCATTATAAAAGTTAACCCAAACTATCCAAAATCACTGCCATCGAGAGGATACTGACTCATAGCATACCTGTGGGACAGCGTAGACCTTCCCCTGTGAGTTTCCAACACCATCACTCTTTATGGGAGTATGAATCCCCAGCATTCTTCCAAGGAGAAACTGGTGGTTTTGAACTGCTGACCTGGCAGCTAGCGGCTCAATGTGTAACCAATACACCACCATAAAAGATAAAGAAGAACATTATATAATGACTAAAAGAATGATCCATAATAACAATATAAATCATAAATATAGCATATATTAATAGCTACAACATATCATTAATATAAAATCAATAATAATAAAACTATATGCACCCAATAACACAGTTCCAAAATCGACCACTTACCACTGCCAACAACTCAACTCCTTCTTATAGCCATCTTCTATAGGGTTTTCTAGGCTTTCATTCTTTCTAGGGGAAAATAGCTCATCTTTCTCCCATGGGGTGGCTGGTAGATTTGACCTATTAACCTTGTGGATTGCACTCTAACACTTAAACAATAGCACCACCATGGATCCAGCTCCAAAATCCATGAAACAAACTCTACCAGAACTGAACAGACAAAGAGATTGTTTTACAATAATAGAAGGGGGTGTTAGCATATCACTTTTTGGAGACAGAACAACTGGAAAGAAATTCAGTATAGATACACAAGGTCTAAATAACACAATCAACCAACTCAACCTACGGACATACACAAAATGCATTACCTAATAGCAGCACCGTGCATGTTCTTCTCTGACATGTATGTATCACTCTCCAGAACATATAATATTCTAGGCCACTCAGTAAGCGTCAATAGAATTTTTAAAATGCCAACATAAAACAAACCATTGTCTCTGGAATAATCCCATAAAACTAGAATTCAATAATAAAAACAGCAGAGAAAAATCAAATGCTGCATAAAAACTGAATAAGAACTGACTTAAAATCTCTTGAATCCGAGAAGAAATTTAAAATGAAATTTAAAATATTTTATACTCAAATAAGAATGAAGACACAATATACCAAAATTCCTTAGCCATAACAATGTCAGTGTTCAGATAAAAGGGTATAGCAATAAATGGACACCTTAAAAAATAAGAAAGATCCAAAATCAGTAACTAAACCTAATAACTTGAACAAATAAAATAGCCAAAGAAGTCTAGTCAGCTAAAGACAGGAAGTAATGGACATGAGAGCAGAAATAAGTGCAATAGAAAAATGAGAATACCAAACAGTACAATCAATAGAACTAGAGATTGGTTCCTTGAGAGGGTCAATACAATTGACAAGATATTTACCAAACTGACTGACACACTATAGACCAAATTGACAAAATAAACCTATGAGGAGAGGCAAATAAATAAAATAAGACATCAAATGGTGACATCCAAAAAGAATCAACTGAGCTAAAGATGATTTTTACAAAATATTATGAAAAGTCCTACCAAATCTGAAAACCCCAAAGAAGTGGACGAACGTCAAGAAATGTACTCTGCCTGTGTGAGAACACAGACGTAGAAACGCTGGACTCAAAGACAAGAAGGACTTGAAGATGTCACAAAAAATAAAAAATGAATAAAACTTAAAAACCCAAACAAACAAGCACTAGCCCAGATAATTTCACTGGAGAATTTTATTAAAATTCAGAGTAGAGTTAACACCAGTTGTCACCCAAACTATTCCAGAATGCAGAAAATATTTATTCTGTGAAGCCAACAAAACTTTGGTACCAATTCCAAGCAAAGAGAACAGAGACAGAGATGAACCGATACCCTTCATGAGTAAAGACGCCATTTAAAAAAATCATTTTATTGGGGGCTCACACAACTCTTATCACAATCCATACATCTATCCATTGTGTCAAGCACATTTGTACA
>NW_022103915.1:3348095-3367457 GCF_000313985.2 Echinops telfairi
ATATATTATATATATTATTATATATATTATTATATATATATTAGGAGTGCATCACAGCCATGTGGGATTCATATCTGGCATGCATAGGTGATTCAACATTAAAGAGAAGAGTTACATTATAATCTCAGATGATATGGAAAAGACATTTAATAAAATTGCTGGCCAAAAACTCTCTGCACAATAATTACAGAAAGGAAATTCCTCAGCTTAACTGAAACCATGTGTATAAAAGAATTTTTTCTTCCAGTTGGCAGTCTGAGATGTTCACCCTCCTGTCACAAACTCTAAAGACAAAAAGGGTACATAAGCAAATGTGGTAAAGAAGGCAGTGGTGCCCAGCTATTAAAAGATATAGCATCTGGGGTCTTAAAGGCTTGAAGTTACACAAGCCACCATTCAGCATTGAAGCAACAAGTCCAGATGGACAAAGCACACTGCTGGTGCAATGATGATGAGTCATAGGGACGGGGTAATAGGCATCAGCAGACACATAGCAAATAAAAACATATTATTGAGAATGAGGTGGGCTGGAGCAGAGATCCAGAGCCCATCTGTAGACAGTGGAACAATCTTCCCACAGAGGGACCACAGGGAGGGGATGAGTCACTAGAGTGCAGTAAAGCATTGATGAAACAGACTATACTCTGGTTCCTTGAGGCTTCCTCACCTCCCACTATCATGACCCCAGTGCTGCTTCCCAGTTCAGACTAGACCGGAACATGAACACAGGTATAGAAAGCGATGGGAACTCATGACACACAGAGTCCAGGAACAGGAGTGGGAATAGTGATACCAGAAGGGTAGAGGAAGGAGGGGGAGAGGAAGGGAGAAAGGGGGAACTGATCGCAATGACTGACACATAAACATACACCCCTCTACAGGGGGCAGAAATACAGAAAACATGGGGGAAGGGAGACAGCGGTCAATTGAGAGATGAAAATAATAACAATGTACAATCTATCAGGAGTTATGGGGGGTAGAGGGGGGGGGAGAGAGCTGATACTGAGGGCTCAATAGAAAGTAAATGTCTAGAAAATAATGAAGGCTACATATGTACAAACATGCCTGATTCAACTGATGTATAGATTGTGATAAGAATTATACAAGCCCCCAATAAAATGATTTTTTTTTAAAAGCAGCAGCTAACTAACATTATTCTCAATGGAGAGAGACTGAAAGAATTTCCCTTAAGCATGACACTATCACCAGTCTCTGATAAGACCACCAATATCACCAATATTTTCCTAGGAATGCTAGCTAGAGCAATAAGGCAAAAAAGGAAAATGAAGCCCATCCAGATTGGTAAGGATGGAGGAAAACAACCACTCTTAGCAGATGACATGATCCTATACGTTAAAACTCCCAGATGTTCCCCAGGGAAGGCACTGGTACTAACAGAAGGGTTGAAACAAGAGGTAGGTTACAAGATCAACATAAAAACTTTACTTAGATGCTTCTGTACTTACAAGACATTTTTAAGGGAAGTCAAGAAATCAATACCACTTACAATAGCCACCCCCAAACCCCAAAAAGAGTAAAATACACTGATTCTTCCAGTCAATATAGCTGGGTTTCACAGACTAGGCTATTAGGCAGAAATTAGCATTATGCTAAAATAGATGTTCCTTTTTCTTTCCTGTTTTCAGACCACCCATTTTCCCATAAAAAAATATGTGATATGTCTTAAACATTAAACTACCTTACAATAAGCAAACACAAGCAACTCTATTTCAGAGAAGAAACAAAGTGTGACATTGAGGCCCAGCTGAAAAGTTAAGCCACTGCCAAGAGCCAACAGATGGCCTGAGGAGCCACCCCAGAAGGTCTGGGGGCCTGGACAAGACCAAAATGACATCACGGAGCCAGCTGAACTGCCGATATAAACTCAGGCAGAGACACTGACTTTTCAGAGAGCTAGGAACCAAGGAGACATCGGCTCCTGCTCTCCCCAACTCTACCCGGGGTGAGCACACCGATGAAGACCATGCTTATTGGGACTATGATGCTGAAATAACAATGTGGCGTGCTGCCCCTATACCTCAATTTTGTTTGAAATGATATTATAGTTTTCAAACTGATGTGATAGCGATTGTACAACCTTTCTTGATCAAACTTATTGAATGCTATGATGTCTCTATTATGCCCCAATAAAATATACTGAAAAAACAAAAAATTAGGGTTGTTGGATTGTTTGATGTGTGTTGGCAGTGAATTATCTGAGCATTCGAAGATGTTCAAAGAGCATTCAGTAATTATTGATCATGTGCTCGTGACATACGTGATCCTGTAAGAGGCCTGGTAGGACTTGATCAAAGGTTATGTAACCGAGAGGAATTAATGAAAACCAAATGAAGACTGAGCATGACAGTGGGACAAGAGGAAAGTAAAAGGAAATAGAGGAAAGAACTAGGAGGCAAAGGGCACTTATAGAGGTCTAAATACAGCAGTGGTTCTCAATCTTCCTCATGCCGTGACCCTTTCATACAGTTCCTCATGTTGTGGTGACCCCCCTAACCATAACATTATTTTGGTGCTACTTCATAACTGTCATTTTGCTACTTTTATGAATCGGGTTACCCCTGTAAAAGGGTTATTTGACACACACCCCAAAGGAGTCATGACCCACAGGTTGATAACCCCTGAAATACAGGCATGTGAATATGTAAATATATTTATATATGATGATGGGGAAATAGATCTATGTGCATATATTTATAGGTTTAGTATTAAGGTAGCAGATGGACAGTGGGCCTCTACTCAGGTACTCCTTCAATGCAAGAACACTTTGTTCTATCAACCAGGTATTCCATGATGCTCATCTTCCCGACATGGTGGCTGAAGACTAAACTGGTGCTTAAGAGGATGTGGGGAAGAAAGCTGATGGTGCCTGGCTATCAAAAGATATAGCATCTGGGATCTTATCTTGAAGATACGTAATATAAGTAAGATAAGTAAGCGGCCATCTAACTGAGAAGCAAAAAAGCCCACATGGAAGAAGCACACCAACCTGTGTGATCATGAGGTGTAGATGATATCAGATATCAGGCATCAAAGAACCAAAAATCATATCATTGTGAATGAGGGGGAGTGTGGAGTGGAGACCCAAAGCCCATCTGTAGGCAACTCGACATCCCCTTACAGAAGGGTCACAGGGGGGACAAGTCAGTCAGGGTACAGTATTGCACCAATGAAACATACAACTTTCCTCTAGTTCCTTAATGCTTCCTACCCCCCCTCCCACTATCATGATCCCAATTCTATCTTACAAATCTGGCTAGACTGAAGGATGTACACAGGTTTAGATAAGAACTGAAAACACAGGGAATCCAGGACAGATAATGTCCTCAGGACTAATAATGACAGTAGCGATACCAGGAGGGGAAGGGGAAGATGGGGGAGAAAGGGGGAACTGATCAGAAGGGTCTACATATAACCCCCTCCATGGGGGATGGACAAGAGATAAGTGGGTGAAGGGAGACATTGAACAGTGTAATATATGACAAATTAATAATAATTTATACATTATCAAGGGTTAGTGAACGAGGGGTGGCAGGGAGGTAGGGGAAAAATAAGGAGCTGATACCAAGAGCTCAAGTAGAAAGCAAATGTTTTGGGAATGATGATGGCAACAAATGTTCAAATGTGCTTGACACAATGGATGGATGGATGGATGGATGGATGGATGGATGGATGGATGGATGGATGGTGATAAGAGTTGCATGAGCCCCCAATAAAATGATTTTTAAATGAAAAACAATCAGGAAAGGTGTGTGTCTGGGTTGCTCCTTTCAGCATACTTACTTAATATGTATGCTGAGGTTGTAAATCTTTCAGAGAGCAGAAACCTTATCATCTCTCTCCTATGCCATATCATCCGGATCCACCCAGGACTCTCCTGTAAATGACTTTAAACACACCCGTTGCAGAAGAATGAACTGAAATGGTCGTTTGGTCGTGACGCTGACACCCCCTTGGGTGAGAGGAATAAGAGGAGTGCACCCCAATGTCAAGTCTGCAGAAGTCGCTGGACTCCTGTTCAAGTCTCTCGTCAAGGTTGCCCAATAATTAACAACCTTAGACAAGCATATAGTCGCTAAAATATATTTTCTGTATTTTAGATACATGTTTTCATTATGCTTTTCTGAATGAGTGTTATAAAAAATTTACCTTGAATCCCTTGAATTCTTAAGCAGTGCTCTCTCTCTTAACTTTTTAATCTGTATACGTGAACATTCATGTATTTTGACCAATAAGCGTCCCAATATATGCATATATTATTTAATCCCCGGTATTTTAAAATATAAGCCATTGGCTAGATTAATGGTACTATTATTAGAAACATCAAGTATCCACTGCAGTTTACCTTTATTATTTCTCAAGGAGCTGAGAATATTGTCTCCACAGTCAACCATCCATATAACCCTTAGACATATGACTGGCTTTTAAGCTCACTTTTAATATGAAGCAATCATTATTTCATAGATTAGTTCTTATGATTTGACCCTGCCTAATGCCCCATGGCCTGGCACAAAACCTGTGGTGAGTTTGTGCAATGAGGAAGAGTTGATCTCGACAAAGGATTGAAATCCATTTATCGGGAGCGAGATCTCGTTCTAACTGTCCGGTGCCAGGAGTGGGTTCTGACCCACAGGGACATCATACACAGCAGACGGAGACACTGCCTGGTCCGTGCAATCCCCACTTGCTCCTGTGCTTGAGCCCATTGTTGCGACCACGTTAGGAATCCCTCTTCCTGAGGATCGTCTTCTTTTGTGCTTCCCCTCCACTGTATCAAACGTGATGTTCTTCTCGAAGGACTGCTCTCTCCTGATAACTTGTCCAAAGCACGTGACACGAAAGCTCACCGTCCTTGCCCCTAACAAGCCCTGTAGCCGTACTTCATCCAAGACAAATCTGTTTGTCCTTTAGCAATCTACAGTTTTTTCAATATTTTTCACTAGCACCACAATTAAAACACATCGATTATCCTTGGCTCTTCCTTATTGAATGTCCAATTTTCACATGCATATGAGGGACCCTGGTAATGTAGTGGCTACATGTTGGCCGGGGATCTGCATGGTCAGCTGTTCCAAGCCAGCAGGAGCTCCACTGGAGAAGACTAGGCTTTCTACTGCAGGCAACAGTTACAGTCCCGGCGATCCACAGGGGGTTGCTATGAGTCAGCATTGACTCCATGGCAGTGAGCAAGTGATGTGGTTATGGGTGGGGTTAGGCCTTCCTCCTTTGTTGTTACCCCTCTGCTTTACCGAGCACGATGTCCTTATCCAGGGATGCGAGACACATTCAAACACTCTGAGGTAACGAGTTGCTGGTCTTGGAGGGTCAGGCTCATAGATTCAGGCAATGCCAAGGTCATTTGTTATAACATTGTCCACAAAGAGTTTGTTCCACTTCGGATCTGTGTGAACAGCCACTGATGTCTTTAAAGCTCATGGGCAGCATCCAAGGTGCAAAGTGGTTTCTCCCAATCTACAAAAAAGGAAGAGTGATGAAGATCAATGACATACGGAAAAAAATCAATCCAGTACAATAAAGAATCATGGGAATATCAGTCTCTATGACCCTGAGACCAGAACTAGATGGTGCCCGGTTATCACTACCAACTGCTCTGAGAGGGGTCACCTTAAAGAGTCCTGGATAGAATGAGAGATAACTGTGGAACAAAACTCAAAATCATAAAAACAACAAGGGCCAGGCTACTGGTCACATAGAGCCTGGTGCAACATCCAGGTTTAGAAATGAGTTTCCGTCCCATAGTTCAATTTTTAAGCCAAAACAACAGGCAAATCTACAGAAAAAAACACTCATACTCGAGAGACATGCTCACCTCAGAATAATCAATGACTGACAAGCGGAAGGACAGTATGTGCCCCTGGACGAGATCCAGAAAGATTAGGAAAGAAAGAAGAAATAGAAGCACCCAGGGACAAAGAAATAGGACACCCAGGGACAAACTAGGATGTATGATGTTACACTGACAGGTGCCACTAATCAATGGACCAAATGAATATGAAGTGTTGACTCATAAAGCGATCTGTCCCAAAGTGTCACCCAATTAACCATCCAAAGGAAGAAAAATAGAAACAGAAGAGGAAGAAGAAAAAGAACATGAATCAGTGCTTCCAGCCACACAGCAAGCCACATTGTTCCTTTCTCACGGAGACCTGTACTATATGGGAAGAAGTACAGACAGAGTGCTCCTTCGAGGCAAGGATGGTGAGATTTCATCATATGTACTTTGGACATGTTGAGAGATCAGTCCCTGGAGAAGGACCTCCTACTTGGTTAAATCGGGGGGGGGGGGCAGTGAAAAAGAGGAAGACCCTCAAGGAGAGGGATTGACACAGTGGTTTCAACAATGGGCTCAGGCATAGGAACAATTGTGAGGCTGATGCAGGCCCGGACAGTTTGTTCTGTTGTGCATAAGGTCTCTATTGGTCGTAGGGCAGTGGATGGCACCTACCAGCAACAACAGCAAGGCCTACAACAGATTTTTCTTTAAAGTCCTTTGACACAATCCCTCATTTTAAGACATGTGGCAGTTACAGAATCTACTATCAACTTGAACGAATGCATGAAGTCTAGCCTGTCAATCATATCAGAGCCAATGAGGCCCCTGTGTGGGCATGCCCTTCTCCTGAGGATTCTGGGAACTCCAGACTTCCTCCCTGGAGGCAGGACACACACTCTCTCTGCAAGACATTCCTGTTGACAAGCCACGTGGAACTATGCTGATGGAGCCAGAACCCTGGAGTTGAAGGAGCCGTATGCAGACCCACACCAGCACTGAGATGCTTCCACTGCCACTGGATCCACAAGACTTTCCACCCACTGGCCCGTGATCTTCCTGTATTTGGCATCATTGTATGTGTTGCATGAGTCTGAAGGGGAATTTATAGATTGATATTGGACATATGGGCTAGTATCAGACTTCTGGTCCCTATCTGGACTGGGCTGGGATGTTTTCTTAGTATACAATTACTCTTTGATATAAAGCTCTTTCTTCTACATATATATGTGTCTATGAATTAGTTTCTCTATAACACAAGATAGGAAAGGACTTAGTGGCAGCGAAGTTTTGGAGTTTGAGTTGAATCTATGTGTCTTACAAGGAGACCCCTGATGGATGGTTTTCATTTGAGAAAAGAACATTCAGTGTCCTTGTCTGCTCCATTTGTTACCGCCTCCTAGGTCCCTCTCTTAGAACACACCTTGGCCACCTGGCAGGACTAGCAGGTCACATCATGTCCACTCAGCCCCTTCTCTCTGGATTGGCTCCCAGATCCAAGTGAACTCTCTCGTTCAGACCCCACCTTGCTAAACTCCTGTCCTATGTTCCAGGAGGCAAGTATCTGATTTGCCTCCAGGGACATCTCCCCAGTCCCTTGAGTGTGTCCTTAACCCAACTACAGTGGCTTGTGTTTGCTCTGCTGCAGAAGGACCTGCCCAAATGGGACAGCCCAGGACGAGCATATGAACAGGAGCAGCCCTGGAGCTTGGCCAGCAAGGGTGAGAGTTAATGGAAGGTATTCTGGGAAGGCATGAAGAATGTGGACATGACCAGGGTGGAGGATATAGTCATGATGGTTTACTTTCCTAGAGTTTGTGAGATTTTTATTTACTTTTAATTCTCTCTTCTCTTACCACATTCAACAGCCAAACGAAACAAACGTCCAAGCAAAGGGAAACAGATGCCAGTGAGTAAGGCAAAGAAAGTGTTTGAAAGGCAGAAAATTATAAAAGGAGAGAGAGAGAGAGAGAGAGAGAGAGAGAGAGAGAGAGAGAGAGAGAGCAGAGTACAAGCCCAGGTCTCAGAGACAGTTGGCTTGTCCGTTGGGAAAAAAGACGGTTTTCTCATGGGGCTGTTGTGAAGCTCACATGTGGGAGAAGGTGTGGATGTTGCTAAATTGCAGCGTGGGAAGAAAGCGTGAGGGGCAAACATTAGGTGTGAGCAAAACACACAACACAAAGGGGAGACAGGCAGACGAGCAAGCTCAATCATCCCACACAGGTCCCCCGTAACCGCCGATGGTCACACCCCATGTTTAGTGGCGGGCAAGGCAGGGGAGCCCCAGCAGGCATCCTTCGTTCAGTTAAGACACCCAGAGTCGAGTCTCTGTCTTCTGCAAGCCAGGGCTTTTCATGGAACCACAGGTGATGTCTGAGGGGCTTGGTCATCCGTGTTCAAACGGCACACTGCGTCCTTCGCTCTTATTCTGAAAAGAACTCCCACGAGCTCCACGTCGGTGTTCTTGTCTCCGCATGCCCTCCAGTCAGCTCTAATTCGTAGCAGTCTTTTGAACCACAGACTGGAAGGCCCTGGTCTTGCACTGTCCACACGAGGACCCTATTTGAGCCATGGTTACAGGCACCATGTTCATCCGTGTCCTGTAGGGTGTTCATCTTCGGTCCTGCTCTAAGACTTCCCAGGCCTGAGAGCCTTTTCCAGGGCCTGATTTCGCCGGAAACCTATCCAAAATACATGAGACAAAGTCTTGCCATCCTTACTTCTAAGGAGCATTCTGGTTCTACCTGTACTTTTTCCATAACAGATCAATTTTGGTTTTGTTTTGTTTTTTGCACTCCATGGTGCTTTCAATATTCTTTAACAGCCCCATAACTCAGATGCACTGCATCTTCTCTGCCCACCGTCCAACTGTCAGATGCATGGGAAGCAATAAAAGACACCATGGCTTGGGCCAGACACACCTTAGTCCACACAGTGATATCCTTGCCCTCCAACTTGTGAAGTGCTCTTGTGCAGCAGGTATAGCAATGTAGTGCGTTAGCTGGTCTCTGGACGGAGCATTGATTATGCATCCAAGCAAGAAGATACCCTGGACAGCTTCAAGCTTGTCCCCATTCATCATGACGGTAGCAGTTGGTCCAGTTGTGAGGATCTTTACCTTGAGTCGCCATGCATATTGAAAGCTGCAATTCCTCATCTTCCTCACCATGTCAGAGTCTGGGGGAAAGACTCCACAGCCACAGCCAGGCTCTGGGTAAAGTTGGGTTAAAGTTAGGTGCTTAACGTGTGTCTGTGGGGAAAGGACACCAGCCTTGTAGTCAGACTGCCTGAACAGACGTTATATGCCAAAGCCCCAGTTGTAAAACTTGAAGCCAAGCCGAAAGGTGCTCCCATCTTCTCACTCCCAGGAGATGACCTCCTGAGATATAAGCTAGAAATAAATGACAGCATCTGGAATTGGCATCACACACAGTTTCTGGAACTCTGCCCCCAGCTGCCAAGCGCAGCTTCCTGGGCAGAAAGGCCATGCCTGAGAGTAGAAGTGGACAGAGGCTCGTGGCTCTGTGAATGACCCAACAAAGGCTTCGATGGCAGCCATGGCCTTTTACGCAACCCAAATCTGCCCTCTTTCACCCAGAATGCATCAGGAGTTCTGGCTCAGGACTGAGGAGGAGTTCTAGAAAGTTCTTTCTGCCTCATTCACCGTCCTTACTTGACAGAGCTCACGGAGAAGCATAATCAAATAAGGGCTAAGAGGTGACCTAGGGTGTCTCTGGGGGGACACAAGCGGTCACACAGGTTTTATGGTGGCAAAGGTAGTTGTTGGTGACCTTTGGACCAGGGTTCTCAACCTGGACACTGTTGACATTTGGGGCAGCATCCCTGACTTCTACCCACTAGATGCCAGTAGCTCTCTGCCTGTTGTCACGATAGGAAATGGGTCTAGATGTCACCAAAAGTCCCCTGGGGACACAATTGCCTTGAGTTGAGAAACACTGCCCTAAGCCAAGGCCTTAAGCATGGAGGGCTGCAGTTGGCGATTGCAGGGCGGTGGACTGGGGGAGCCAGGTAGGCCAGTGCAGACCTCCAGCACCCAGTAGGCTCTCGGGGAACCCCACAGACCTACATAGGTGCCAAACACAAGCTCACGAAAGGGAGTGCTCCAAGTTCCTCCAAGCGTCTCGGTGTCAGCTCGGCAGCACTAAGTCCTCAAGACCCTGCCAGGCCACCATCCATTGTGTAGGCCGAGCGCCCTGGCACCTCCTCGGGGCCTGGCCGTGCGGGGTGGCTGTTTATCTGTGTGCCCAGGGCTGCCTGCTGGGCATATTAGAGCCCATGAAATAATGATGAGACCAAGGCGGGTAATTAAAAGCCACGGTGACATTGATCTGCCGAGACTTCGGCGTGAGCCCAGCGCACATGGGGCGACTCTCCATCTCGGCTCCTGTAGGCCTGGCCTGATTGGCCCCCTGGGCATTGCTAGGGCCTCGGAGCCTCACCTGTGGCCGGGGGACTCCCAGGGCAGCAGCCAACCTGCTTCCAGAGATTGTGCAAAACAGGCCACCTGGGCCCAGGGGTGTTCTGGGCTTGAGGGGTATCCTGGAGCGTGGCTGGGGCCTAGGGGTTGGGGGGCAGCCCAACGTCAGCTATCAATCTGAGAAAGACAAGAGCAGCCCTATCTTCCCAAGACACAGGTCTCCATGCTTCATGTGTTTGGAGGCTCCCCGTTGCCCCTCTGGGTCCCCGAGAGTCACTCAAGGCAGAAATCTGGGCCAGCTTGGGGCAAGACGTGTGTCCTTGTGAGGTGGACCCCCACCGTGCCTACAGGAAAAGTTCAGATTGCTCATGTGGAAGCAAACAAGCCCATAGCTACTTCTTGACAGACTGGGGGGCCCTGTGCATGTACTTTGAAAACCAAGGATATCTACGTTTTACTGTAATGCCTGACTGGAAGAAGCCTCGCTATTTGGCTGTTGTGGCTATATGTTGTTTCCCTTTGCAGGCTAGTGGACTGAGTGGCTTTCGTGTGAGTTTTTGAGTCACACAGTGTGGAGTGTCAGCCTCGGCTCCACCAGTAAATCACCTGAGCATCATGTGCCTCAGCTTCCCTGCTTACAAGCATCAGAAAGGAGGGAATGAAAAGATGCTTTCAGAGCTGTGAGCATGGATGCGCCCTTGGCTGACTGGCTTGTTACTGCATGTTGGCTTCTGTCTTGGGCTTAATATCTTTAGCTCCTAGCTCTCCCGAGAAGTGGCCTTCAGCAGCCTATTTTACAGAGAAGGAAACAGAGGCACCACGTTCTTTCTAGCAAACAGAGACTCCTTCAGCTACCTGACCAAATATCGGGCTGCTGGTTATCCGCACTCCACAGAAAACCTGGAGTGTTTGTTGGGTTTCAGGCTGCTAAAATCAGAACGCGGGGAGCAGTCTGGTGCCTGGGAGCCCCCTGCTTGTCTTGCCTCTCTGTCCCTCCTAGAAGGGGCTACTTTGCACCTCCTTTCCTAATCGCAGCCCCGCTCTCTTCCTTTGTGCTTGCCCTATTTCCTGCTCTTCACCTTCCTCACATTGCAAGAGGGGGTGGGGCAGCTCTGCCCCATACTCTGGAGGAAGTCAGAGTCCTATCAGATGGAGGAAGTGGGCCTTGGCTTTGGGCCTTGAGCAAGGAGCCCCTCTCACTGGCTCCACTCCTCGGGTCTCACCACAGGGAGTTGGGCTCTTCTTCGGTGGAAGCTGCGTTGGGTGCTGGGGAATAGGGAATGCTTTCCTCCTGCGTTCGGAATGCCTGCTTTGGGTCACAAGGTCTCCTTTGCTCTCCACCTGCCTTCTCCCTGTGTGTCTGTGACCCATGTGGCGGGTGAGCTTGGAGGACGGAGAGTCCAGGCTGTACAGTGGGGCAGGGACACATCTGAGGAGTGTACCAAGTCCAGTGTTCAGCGAAGGCCAGATCTAGATTGGAAGAAGGCTTGCAGAACTAGGTGGCTGTGGTCAATGGCAGTCAGGTCGGTTCTAGTTCATGGTGACCCATGTGCACCAGAAATAAAACACTGCCAGTCTTGCTCCATCTTCAGGTCACTGCGATGCTGAGGTCCATAGTGGAGCTGCGGAGGGGTTGTGGGGAGGAGACGAGCCAATCAGGGTGCAGGGTAGCAACGATGAAACATATAACTTTCCTCTAGCTCTTTAATGCTTCCTCCTCCCCACTATCATGACCCCAATTCTACCTTACAAATCTGGCTGGACCGGAGGATGTACATTGTACAGATAGCAACTGGAAACACAGGGAATCCAGGATAAATGACTTCTTTAGGACCAGTGGTGAGAGGGGCGATGCCTGGAGGGTGAAGGGAATGTGGGGTAGAAAGGGGGAATCGATTATAAGAATCTAAGTATTTCCTCCTCTCTGGGGGATGGACAGCAGAGAAGAGGGCGGAGGGAAACCGGACAGGGTAACTTATGACAAAACTATAATAATGTATGAACTATGAAGGGTTTATGAGGGAGGGGGGAGTGGGGAGCGAGGGGGAAAATGAGCAACTAATATTAAGGGCTAGAGTGGGAGGCAAATGTTTTGAGAATGATGAGGGCAACAAATGTGCATATGTGCTTGACACAATGGATGGATGTATGGATTGTGATGAGAATTGTACGAGCCCCCAATAAAATAATTTTAAAAATAAAATAAAATAAACGTGTGTGTTGGAGAAGACTCTTACATAAACCCTGGATGGCCAGAAGAAGAGCCACATCTGTCCTGGAAGAAGTGCAGCCAGAAAGCTTGTTAAAGGCAAGGGGATGTAGACATTGTTGGAGAGGTTGTCAGGAGGGGCCAGGTGTTGAGAAAGGGCAGCTGGCTTGGTCAACCAGGAGGTCAGCTAAAAAGAGGAAGACTTTCAAAGAGAAGGGTTGATCCGGAGGCTAGGACAATGGACTCAAGCTGGATCACTGTGCAGGTGACACAGGACTGGGTGGGAATTTGCTCCAAGGGTCACAGTGTCATCATGACTTGGAACTGACTCAATGCACCCGGTGACATCACACCCGGTGACAGCGGGTGCTGCCCCGGACGGCTCTGCTAAAGAAGGAAAGCATGTCCTCTGGTTGGTGTATGGGCCCGCTTCCAACAATACCTCGTTTGTAAACTAACGGGGGGAAGAGGTCTGTGTTGCCATGTGTGACATGTGATAACAAAAAAAAGAAGAACCAAAAAAACCAAGCACTCATCTTACATTTGCCCAGACTGGCCCTGTAGTCATGTAGTCATGACTCCTGTGCCCCTAATCTTCATAAATGAAATCATTTTCATTATTTGTTTCCCAGCAACTGACCTGAACTAATGGGGCTAATAGAAGACTATTTATAGTCTCCATTTCCCCCACGCAGTGTGAATCTGCATGTGTTCTGCTGGAAACATGCTACGGGCTTCGTTCCTGGGCACGGCCCCAGGACCCTGCAGGAAGAGCAGGGCCTGATAGTCTACGGTGATGGCGTCAGCCAACTCTTCAGAGCCTGAAAATTCTAAATTTTGAAACGTATCCGGTGCCCGGGGTTTTAGCAAAGGCAGGATGGACCTGATATTTGGCTTAGGAACTCAGCTTTGGAGCTGAGGCCCCGAAAGATAGCCCAGGAGAGATCTCTGAAGGCAGTTGAAGATCAGGATGGTGCCAAACTCAATCCCAGTATCCTCAGCTCAGGCCACTGGGATCCCAGACAAGATGGGACTCATCAGAGGCCTGGTTTGCAAGGTCTAAGAGAGGGATATGCAAGCAACCAAAACAGAAGGACTGGGAATGTCTTTCTTGGAACATTGCTTGGAGGCTCATGCGGGCTTCAGCCTGTAAGCATGACTGTGTAAGAGTCATTTCGAGTCCCCTGGGGTGGCCATAATGGGGTCTGTAGGTGTAATGGAGTGCTCTTTGGAATCCCAATAGAAAAGTGGTGGTTTGAACCCACCAGCTGCTCTTTTGGGGGCCAGAGGAGGCTGTCTGCTGCTGGGAAGATATGCAGCCTCAGAGCTCGAAGGGGCACTTCTACGTAGTTTTCCAAGTTTACTAGCAGTGGATTGTCCAGTCATGCATGGGGTTGGGAGGAGATCAGGTAGGGGTCATATAGGTCTTGCAGCCATACCAGTATGCCCTTCACCGGGGGGAACCCACATGCAGCCACACCTGTCTGCCAGCAGGGCACGGGGTGTTACTCGGGTGTTCAACAGCTTCAGGGGAGCTTCCATCTCAACCCAAACTAGGCAGAATGAACGGAGCCACGGAAAACCCAGAGGATCCCAACACTGAGCTGCAACTAATCACAGGGGCCACCTTGGGCTGGGCAGCGTTTTGTTCCACTGTCCACAGGGTCGCTACCAACGGGTCTAAGGCCAATTTGATGGCAGCCAGCAAAGCCTGCAGCAACACTGTGGTCCACGTTTCTCCTGCTCTCCGCTGGAGTCCGGGCTCCAGGCGAGGGCTGTCTGATGCTCTCAGCTCCTCATCTGGAGTCAGCGGGGGCCCCTGGGAGCTGAGGCTGGGGATGTGGCAGTGGCCCTCTAAGACCTGCACAGGCCAGAGCAATTAGCAGGAGCCACCAAGACCCGTGTGATATTAATTAGCCTTCTCTGACCCGGCACTGCTGGGGACTCAGGGCCTCTCAAGGTGCACTCAGGGACCCTGCCGCTCACAGCGGAGCTCAGCGCCTGACCACGAGAGCTGCGCAAACAGGATGGAGCCGGGCTTCCAAGGGGCCAGGCTGATGATGCAAGGTCTTCCTGTTCACAGCTGCACCCAGCTCTCCTTGGGGCACTGGCTGCAGCCAGGGCGGGAGCTGGCCAGCTACGCAGTCATCTGCTGCTGCTGCTGCTGGGACCCAGAGCAGGCTGTCCTGCTCCCACCGGGCTCTCTTTCTGCTTGTATCTCTCCATGCTCGCTCTCTCTCGGTCACTTTGATCCTGACGTGCTCCCGCCAAGGCCTTCCACTGTCCTGGGAGCAGGTTGCTTGGGCAGGCATGGCCGCCAACAGTCCTGGCCCCTTCCACTCGGCTCTGAGGGGAAGCTGGCTCCAAGGATGCAGGAAAGCATGATTTTTCTGGGTGCCTTTTCCAGTTTAAGTTACACATACCTGCTGTTGCTGCTGCAAGGTAAGGTTGAGTCGGTTCCAATTCTTGGCCACCCCATGCACAGCAGAGCCCCTGCTTCATAGCCAGGTGCCCCTCCATGACAGATGTGGTCCTATGTAATCAACCTGCCACCAAGTTGCTGGTTAATCTCCCCGAGAAATGGTCTCCTGACTTGGATTTAATGTTGGTTTCTGCTGCTGGCAGATGGGGCATTCAGCAGTGGCAGTGGCCAAGTCAGCTTTGGGGAGTGGAAGCCCCAGTTGCTGCGTCCATGCATAACCTCCATCCCTGCCACCATGTCCACTTTGTTCATGTGCCGAGTGGCAGACGAACGAGGAGGACCAGTCTCCTCCACAGTGCGTGTCATCTTATCCACTTGATTGTTAAAGACCTCCTCATTGTCTGGTCCTGCGCCATCCTCACAGTGGTTCTTGGGCAGGAGCCCACTGTAGCAGCCACCGCATCCATCCATCTCTTCAAGGGCCTTCCTCTTTGTTGCCACCCCGCCACTCGACCAAGCACGATGTCTTCTCCAGGGACCGGTCTCCCCTGAGCACGTGACCAAAACTGTGAGATGATGCCTCTTATACAAAAGGTGCAATAGCCAGGCACCCTCTTAGGGACTGAGGATAAAGTCATGAGCCAGAGACAAAATTCTGGGCTGAAAGGTGGAACAAAGTAAGGGACAGACGGAACCAGTCAGTACGCCAGGTTTCAGAGGATGGTGAGCGCGGTAAAGGGAGCTACCGGTGGATTAGAACATCCTGGAGGCAGAAGGTCTGACAGGTGAACAGTCTCAGACGCTGGACAGTCAGGGTGACCGGGGAGACACGACCAGAGAAGCGATTTTATAAGGGATGGACGCCTGGCTTAGGCAAAGTGGAGAGTAAGTACAAAGTCCCTGAAGGCAGGGACCAATTGGGCACCACTGAGGACTAAGCACAGCGGGCATGGAGGAGGTGGCTGGCAGCTGAGCATCAGGTCAGGAAAGTGACGTGCTTTCTGATCTCCTCTCTGCAAATGTTCTTTTCTGCAGAGGGTCTGCATGAGGAGACCCTTCGTCAGAACACCTACATCTGTCCAACATCAAAGTCACCACGAGTGGCCAGCACACCGTGCCAGTTGCCACGGTGACCGCTCCACATGTGTCACAGCAGGCCTGTGCTCCCTATGGGTTCCCAAGGTCTGCTGGGTGGGCTTCAACCCGCAGCTTCTCGGCAACCAAGCTTGCTCAACAGCTGCACCTCCGCAGACCCTGAGGATGGTGAGTCCTCACTGTCGTTAAGTCAATATCAACTTCTAGGGACCATAAAGGACAGGGTAGAATGTCCCCGTTTGAATTTCCAAGACTGTAGCTCTTTACAGGAGTCGGAAGATCCCTCTTTTTCTCAACTCATGGCTGGTGGTTTCGAAATACTTGGCAAGGCTGGTGTTTCCAATCCCCCAGCTGATTCTTGGCAGAAAGACGGGGCTTTCTACTTCTGTCAAGATGACCGGCAGAAACCTCATGGGACAGTTCCGCTCGGTGCTACTGGGCGGCTGAGAGTTGCTTCAAGCTCCATGGCACTGGGTTTCCATAGGAAAGGGGACCGAACACAAGATGAGGACAAGCTCAAGTCCAAAAACAAACGTGACCAAGGGCTTATGTCTATGGACACGGAGGCTCAGAGTTGTCCAGTGCTTTGTCCAAGATCTTGCCACAGGGCACAGTGAGGCTGCAGGCCCAGGCTACCCAGGGGGCAGTGCTGCTTGCCACTAGGGCACAAGGTTCCCCTTTGATTAGCCCATTGCTCGCCACTCTGAACTTTTGGCTGATGTCATGTGTTTTCATTACTCGAAGGCCCCGTGGACCAAGGAGCTTTTCTGAACTTCTGTTGTGAAATACAGATTTTGATACACATGATGTAAGACACTCCCATCCCTCCAGCACAGGAGTATATGGGATATACTTGATGCTCCCAGAGGTTCTTAAATTATTTGGCTTAATGCGCTTTACACAATTGATGTGTGTATGGATTGTGATAAGAGTTGTATGAGCCCCTAATAAAATGATTTAAAAAATTATTTGGCCTATCACTTCCTTTTCAGAAAGCCTGCTGACATCCTGGTATGTGATGGGCTGCTAACTACAAGGTCAGCAGTTTGAAACTACCAGCCACGCCATGGGAACAAGATGAGGTTTCTACTCCCATGAAGAGTTATAATCTCAGGGAACTGACAGAGGCGGTGGGGGACAGTTAGATCCTGTCCTACACGGTCATCATGAATCCACATGGACTTGATAGCAGTGAGACCCTCTTTTCAGGAAAAAAAAAATTCAATATTTTCTTCCTGCCCGGAAATTAAAAACTTTTGAAGAGGAGCTCATTATCCAGGATAAAGTGTTGTTCGGGGCTTTTATAGCCCCCTTGGTATTGCCTACTTTGGGAGACACTCTCCTAGACTGTGGGTACAAGGAAGAGGGACACACGAATCTCTCTGGAGCCGGGGGCCAGGATTAGTGGGGCACAGATGGCCAGGACAGAGGCCAGTGCCATCTGTGGAAGCAGCAGCGATTGCCGGCGTGGCTGCAGGAAGAACACACACGTTGGTGGCTATGTAGATTACTGATACTCTGGGACCCTGAAACACAGGCTGAGCAGAGGGCTCCTCGGAGGAAACCACCTCCCTGTTGGGTTGAGCCAATTCCCTGGGAATGGATGAGGGACACTCACAGAACATCTCCAGGATTCAGCTCTGACCAGGTGGCCGGTCCTAGTGGTCCCTAACAGTAAAGAACACGTTGACATGCTGGTCATTCTAGGGACTTGAAAGTCGTAGCAACCTGAAGGTATGGCTGCTACAGTCGGTATTGATAGCTACGCATTGTTGCTGTGGAGAGATGAGGAGACGGGGACTTTATTGTCCCCAATCGAATAGGAGGTCCTGGATAAATTATTGACCTTCACAAGCCCCAAGTTCATGATCCACGGATAACGACTCTTTGTTACTCACTCCATCTGTAGTCCCCAAGGAGAGCAAAGGCTTCACATGCTTCAAACAGAAAGGTTGGAGGCTGGAGTTCATCCTGGGGTACTTCAGAAGCAAGTTGGGAGCCACTTGTAAAAAGTCAGCCATTGAAAACCCAACAGAGCCCAGCACGTCACTGACACTCCTGGGGTCACCATGCCTTGGAACCGACCCCAGGGAACTGGGTCATCACTCCATGTAAAGATGGGGGAACGTAAGCCAGCAGCATCTAGATGTACAGTTTGTCACCTAAGTTAGCAACCCTGGTGGCACAGCGGGCTACATGTTGAGCTGCTGGGCACTAGGTCAACTGTTCAAACTCACCAGTCACTCTTGGGAGAAAGATGAGGCTGTCTGCTCCCATAAGGTTGTGACGTCCCTGAAGTCCAAAGACATATTCTCTGTCTTATGAGGTCAACTTGAGTTGGAATCCCCGAGAGGGCAGTGGCTTATTGAGATGCATAAGTGGATGAAGCAAGGAGCCCTGGTGGCGTAGTGGTAACTCATGGAGGTGCTAACCATTAGGTCAACAGTTCAAATGGGTTTTTTTTTTAATCATTCTATTTGAGACTGGTACAATTCCCATCACAATCCACACATACATCCATTGCATCAAGCACATATATACATCTGTTGCCATCATCATTTACAAAACATTTGCCTTCTACTTGAGCCCTTAATATCGGCTGCCCATTTTCCCCCCTCCCTCCTCACTCCCCCCTCCCTCATGAACCCTCCATAATTCATAAATTATTATTTTGTCATATGTTACACTCTCCGGCGACTCCCCCCATCCCTCCTCTGCTGTCCATCCCCCAGGGAGATGGTTATACGTAGATTCTTGTGGTTGGTTCCCCCTTTCTACCCCACATTTCCCCTACCCTCCAGGCATCGCCACTCTCACCACCGGTCCTGAAGGAGTCATCTGTCCTGGATTCCCTGTGTTTCCAGTTGCCATCTGTACCAATGTACATCTTCTGGTCTAGCCAGACTTGTAAGGTAGAATTGGGATCATGATAGTGGGGGGAGGAAGCACTTAAGAACTAGAGGAAAGTTATATGTTTCATCGTTGCTACCTTGCACCCTGACTGGCTCATCTCCTCCCCACAACCCTTCAGTAAGGGGGTGTCCGGTTGCCTACCGATGGGCTTTGAGTCTCCACTCTGCACTCACCCACATTTATAATGATATGATTTTTTGTTCTTTGATGCTTGATATCTGATCCCTTTGACAGCTCATGGTCACACAGGCTGATGTGCTTCTTCCATGTGCGCTTTTTTGCTTCTGAGCTAGATGGCCGCTTGTTTATCTTCAAGCCTTGAAGACCCCAGACGTTATATCTTTTGATAGCCGAGCATCATCAGCTTTTTTCACCACATTTCTTTATGCACACGTTTGTCTTCAGTGATCGTATCTGGAAGGTGGGCACCCACTGATATGATATTTAGTTCTTTGATGTCTGATAACTGGTCCCTT
>NW_022103915.1:3367587-3399526 GCF_000313985.2 Echinops telfairi
CAGGCACCATCAGCTTTCTTCACCACATTTGCTTATGCTCACATTTTTCTTCAGCAATCGTGTCAGGAAGGTGTGCATCCTGGAATGCCAATTTAATAGATAAATGTGTTCTTGTATTGAGTAAATGCTTGAGTGGAGGCCCAATGTTCATCTGTTGCCTTAATACTAAACCTATAAATATATGCATGTTGATCTGTTTCCCCACACTCTTATATAAATATATTTACAAATGTACATTCCAGTCTTTAGACCTCTATAAATACACTTTGTCTTTCCTCTATTTCCTTCTACTTTCCTCTTTTCCCACTATCATGCTCAGCCTTCATTTGGGTTTTATACCCCCTAAAAGCATTAGAGTCTCAGAAGCCCACAGGGGCAGTTATACCCAGACCTAGAGCGTTGCCATTAGTCTGAACTGATTTGATGGCAGTCAGTTTGATTTTGCTTGGTAAGTAGATGAAATGAGCATTATTTTTACAAAGATGTATTGATAAAATTCCACATAATACATATCAGTGAGCTGAAATAGTTAATAATCCCTATGAGCTCTAGCCTGCTAACCACAAAGTGGACAGTTCTAACCCACCATCCACTCCTCAGTAGAAAGATGAAGCTGCGTATTGGGGGAAAAAAAATTAGTCTCAGAAACCTGAGAACAAGCCAGTTCACTCTGTCCTAGAGGGTCTCTGTGTGTGGGAGGTACCTGCATGGCCCTGGGTTTATACTTGATATTACATATGCCAATATAGGCAATTCGATTTAAAATGGGTCTCCAAGTGTTATTCTAACTCTGCCCCACTTTCCGGTGGCCCTAGAATCAAATTAGCCGGCCGTTATTATTGCCGTGGGGAGAGATAATTTCAGGAATGATAAGAATGGCAGGCACAGCTAGTGCCGGCTTCTTAATGAAACTTCATCGGGAACCAAAGTAGAAGCCTGCAGACAGCTCAGCACCCAATGTCCCAGGCTCTTTGCAAACCTTCTCTCTGCCTCTGAGGAACACATCCCCTTGCTATATTGGAACTTGGGTCCCATGGCCAGTCACCATTTCACTCCACTGTGTGTGTGTGTGTGTGTGTGTGTGTGTGTGTGTGTGTTTCCTGATAATCCTGAAAATCTGTAGCCATGTCATCAGCCCCTTCTTAATTATACCATATTCTTTACATCTGTCCTGCTAAATAACTCTAATTGAAATAGCACCGCCGTGAATTTTTGTAATGTTCCCCCCAAGACATCCCGAAAGTGGCTCGTGAGAAAACAGACTGGAGTCACAGCTGGAACCACGTCAAGGATCATTTCCATTTTTACATGATTAATTTGAATTTAATATCTTAAATCAAAACCTGATTAATTTAAATAAAATTTTGATGGTGCCCTGCTTCTAATATACATTGCAGTAATTAGATTCGGCTTAATGTGATTTTTTTTTACATAATTAAAAAAAAGGGGGGAAGTCAAGTGTAACCGAGCAGTGGTGATACAATTCTTTCTAAATATATATGGCCCCCCTCCTCCAGTTTGGGACACCACTCAGGTAGAGAGAGGACAGGATGGCTGGCGGGAAGGACTTCCGTGTATGAGGGATGCAAGTGAAGGTATTCAGAGTTCCACAGAGATGGCAAAGCACCACGGCCTAAAATTCGAAGGGTAGAATGGTTTTGTCGCACGTTAAAAGCACCCAGAGTGGCTGGTGACACTGGGGACATAATCCTACCTCATAAAAGCAGAGGTTTATCGAATGTGAGGGCTGGGGGCCCATGGCCCAATGCAGGGCAGGTGCTGATCCCACACAATGATGGAAAACCCTTCTGCGGGGTCCTTCCTGGCCGCCATCTTTGGAAACTCCAGCTGACTCCGGGGACTATGCACTGAGGATCCCGCTCCGATATGACCATCCCCTCGTGGAAAAAGATCCTTCTGCTGCAGGGTGATATGCAGAAGGCACAGAGTGACCTCTTTTGCCATCTGTGTACAAGTCAATGACACGAATTCTTCTCGTCTCGTGAGCACTACCATGACGCATCCCCGAGAGCCTCACTTCACTCCAAAGATGGCCGAGACGCTGAGCCCACTGGTGTTCTTCGTTCCAGAGCATTAACCCCACGGCAGGCTGGCCTTCAACAGAAAGAAGGCTGGGACAGGCCTGCACCATCCGCACCCTCTTGGGTTGGTGTGAGCTTGTGGTGGCAGCCACTGTCCCGCCCATCTACCGGACAAGAAATAAATACTTCCCCTGGTTCTGGACCTCAGGAAGGATGATCGGTTTCAGATAGAGCAGCACAAAGTCTTCTCTCTTACAACTAAGGAGAAGCAACGGGAGGAAAGAGCCCAAGAGAGGGCTTCTGGACCGTGTGAGTTCCCATCGGAGTGTTTCTGCTCATTTTCAGGGTGGGCCCAGGCCAGTCACCGCTCTCAGAGCAGAGTGTCACCAGCAAGGAAAAGAAAATGATTGGGTGAGCTGTGTGTCTCCTACACGGTCCTGCCAAGGCCACGGCCTGGAAAGACAGACCTCAGGAGCCTCCGTGAATCCACGGGGCCCGGGACAGCGGACCTCCTCAGCCCTGCCCTTCTCCTGTCTTCCTTATAGGCGACTCCACTCGTTCTTGAGATGCAAGTGTCCGGGGCTTGTCATCACAAGGCCGAGAATGAGCACCGCGGTCTGTAAGATGTCCTCTGGCCCTCTCTGCCCTCCTCCAAGGTGTAAGTCAACGATGGTGAAGGACGCGCACGCACGCTAGAGGGCGGAGCAGAACCCAGGTGCAACAGGCAGCCTAGCTTGTTGTTCTTCGGCCCCGTTGAGTCAGTTCTGACTCTGAGACCTTCTATGGACAACAGAACAAACCGCGCCCAACCCTGTCCTGTGCTCACAATTGTTATGCTGGGGTCCATCGGTGCAACCTCCGTGTCCATCCATCTGGCCAGCAGTCTTCGTTCTACCTGTTTAGTTCGTTTGAATTAGGGAGGGCTTTGGAATCCATCTGAAGAAAGACCAAAAACAAACAAACAGAAAGGTTGAAAAGCCCAGTCTGTGCTTTTATGCAACTTGAGAACCCTGTCAGCGCTGAGATGTTTCTACCACCACTGGATCCACATGACTTTGCACTCACTGGCCTATGCTCATCCTGCATTTGGCATCATTGCATGGGTTTCCTGAGTCTGATGAGGACTTTATAGATTGGTGTTGAACATAGGGGCTAATAACAGAAATATGGACTTCATCTGGACTGGGCTTGGTTGTTTTCTTAATGCACAGTTGCTCTTGTATCTAAAGCTCTTTCTTATACACATGTGAGTCTCCCTGGGTTTGTTTCTCTGATCCACCCAGACTAGCACGCTATGGGTTGGACATGACTCCACAGCACTCAGCAATGTCCAACGTGCCTTATACAGAATCAAGTCCGTCTGTGATAATACAGAGGACTGCTGGTAGTCATACGAACAACGAACACCTTTCTGAGCAATCAACTGGCATTTCCTACACTCCTTCAGTGTGGAGGCCAGGGAATGGCCAGCTCTCCAGGATGGAGGGACCTTAGAACAATGCCCCAAATCTGTGAAATGGCTCCTACTCTAAAGACTTTTTTCTCTGCTGCCCCGGCTCCTGCCTTCCTTTCATCTCTGTCTCCCAACAAGGCTAACAAAACCAACCAACTCACTGCCACTGGGTCAATGATGATTCATAGCGACCCCCTTGTGGGTTTCCGGGACTGCCACTGTTATAGGAGTAGAAAGCCCAGTGATTGTCCCTCAGAGTTACTAGTGGTTTTGAACTGCCAACCATGCCAATCCCAGCCCAACTCAAAACCACTACACCATCCGGGCTTTATGCCTCCCAACAAGGCAGCGCCATAAAAATGTTTTAAAAACCCAACCCGGAGTTTTTATCCAGAGAAGAGAGAGATTGGTGTGAGCAAACATTGGTGGTTTGGCTCTGTGCAGGGGAGCCTCAAATCTCCGTAGGAGGGAGGATGATGGTAGGCCTTTGTCTCATGCACTTGGACAGGTTATCACAAAGGGCCAATCGAACATGAGAGGGATGTCATGTTTGGCAGAGAGTCGGTGTAAAAGAGAGAGTCCCTGAAGACCTTCAGCGGGATGGGGGATGGGATGGCACAGTGGCTGCGGCCAGGGGCTCAAGCATGGCTTGATGGTGAGAGGCGAGGCGGGGTGAGCTCTGTTTGTCCATGGGGTGGCCGTGCGTTGGAGCTGACTGGTCGGTGAGTGCCTACCAACCACAGAGGGTCCCCCGAAGGCTGTCTTATTGACTATGATTGGCGTTGCCCCGACAACCCCGTGGACAGCTCAACTCTGCGCACTTGGGTCTCGGTGAGTTGGAATGGAGGCCATGCTACCTCACGACCACAACGCACTGCACTGCAAGGGCCAGGGGCCCAGGGAGGGGTGTGTCTTGGAGCATCCCCATGCAAATGTGTGCTAATTCGAAGTGGCTGATGATCCCACTCAGTTGGCTCCCATTTCCGTAGAAGAAGCCATCAAGAGGTCAGAGCATTGCTGCATGTGCAGCTGTGTCTTCCACAGTGAGAGGGAGTGGGGCCTTGAGATTGGATGGTGGCCACGCAGCTCCACGTGTAGGGGAAACACTCGTGTCCATCTGGCTCAGATCCAAATTGCGCTGCACGTTCTTGAAAATCTCTTCCCAAGATGCGGCTTCCCTGTGGCGCTTGCATTATCAAATTAGCATGGCTGTCTACACGGGGACTAATGATTATTATAATTATGATCATTGCTTCTACCTCTCGAACGCCCACGTATGTCATGGGCTGTGCTCACAACCTCCACATGGGATCCGGCATCCTCTTGACAGCCTGCTGAGGAGGCACCATTCAAACCATTTCAGAGATGTGGAAACTGAGGCCCACAGAAAGGAAGCAACTCAGGCGGATCCCTACTCGAGTTTAGGGTAAGATTCAATCCCAGATTTGTTTGCTATTATTGTGTTAGCCTGTGTTCTCTAGAGAAGCAAATTTAGTCGTGTGTGTGTGTGTGTGTGTGTGTGTGTGTGTGTGTGTGCATGTAGAAAGAACTTTATATCCAGACATGGCCCTCACCACTGTAGAAATGGACAAGCCTTGTCCAGTTCAAGTCTGTGGGTCAGATGTCAGCTGGGGGCTTCTCCTGAATCCTGTAGCTGCAGGAGCTGACAAACAGGAAGAAGGGAGATGAAGTAGGAAGAACACAGGCTGGTGAATGAGGAGCAGAATGAATCTGAGATTGAGAGACTGCTAAAGGCTCCTGGGACCGGCAAGAGATATAAGAGGAGATGGATGGACCAATTGCAGGTTCCAGATCCATCAGCAGGAGTGATCTAGTTCCCACACACTGTCAGCCTATATTGAGTTGGACACACCTTAAATGAAACCTGTCTCAAGACTGTGACCAGATTAAGATCCCTAGGCATAGTGGTCACACACTGGACTGCTAACCTCAAGTTAAGACGATCAAAACTATCAGACACTCCTTGGGGGATAGATGAAGCTTCCTGTTCTTGCAAAGAGTTACCATCTCAGAAATCCACAGGGGCAGTTCTACATTGTCCTCTTGGGTCCCTGAGAGTCAGAGTTGACTCCATGGCAGTGAACATTGAGATTCTCCCCACAACTATTTAGCTGCTTCTCAGACAATCCCCCTCATACAATTGACCACACTAGGTGTGAGCATAGCGGGGGAGAATCCTGGACCTACCAAGATGACATAAACCTGTCACAATTGTCCAACTTGACCAAATTGACCAACTTGGCATCTATGTCCACCTATAATTTAGATCATTGCCCAGTGCCATCTCCGGGCACCAGGCCAGAGGTGTCTGAAAATCCCTCAGCCATGGAGTTGCTTGATTCTGTCTCAGCGTGACCCTACACAGGGTTTCTGAGACTGTACCTTCTTATGGGAACTGGCCTGTCTTTTCTCCAGAGGAGAGCCTGGCGGGTTTGAACTGCTCACTATGGTGTTATCAGCCCAATGCCAAATCCACAGCACCGCCAGGGCTCACTGAGCTGTACCCAGGATTGTGCGAATCCAACACTGCGGCACACCTGAAAGGGTCTTGTGTGGACAAGCCTGCCCTGGCCCCTGTCACCACGGCTTCTTCCAAGCCTTCCTGTGGATAGGCGCGAGCAACTCCAAGAGGAATTTCAAGGAAATCACTGATTTATTATTCATCACAAAGGGTCTAGTGCGATGACTTTCTACGCTGACAGCCAGGACTTTCGATGACAATCAACAATTTAATTTCTTTCTAAATTTAGATGCTCCCCTCACCACCATCACCACCACCACCACCTTCTCCTTCTGCATCAAACAAGGAGCTTGGCCCGCTAAAAATAGCTGAGCTGGGAACGTTTGGAGGGAGCATTTTGCCGCTTAGATTTTTTTTTTAATGTCAAAGTTAAAGTCAAAACAAAATTAATCAGGAGGGGGGTTATCTATAATGAATCACCATGCAGCCCAGGAGGACAAGGGAGGGAAGGAACTATGTAAATAAAGGAGGGTGGGCGATGTCTCTTTGCCAGCAGCTGAAGGAATGGGCCTTCAAAGACTGTGGGCTCCAGGAGTAGACGGTCGATCTTCTATCTGCAGCAGCACCAACCAAAACTGCCCAGCTCTTGGGGAACTTTCTTTTTTTCATTATAAGGTAGCAGGATTGGGGTTTGTATGGGCTGCGATTTAGACGGTTAATTGAAAGGAAGCCGTGGTGAACGGGTCCTTGCTACAATATTATGGAAACAATCTTATCTGCTCATACAGAGGGTTTTTATTTCCAATTTGTAAATGCTGGATGCATTTCTACCTGATAAAACATCCTTCAAACACCCCATCCCTGAGTTAAGCCACTTGGCTGTTCTAGACTTTCCCATCTAACCCCTTCTGTCTCTCTACCCCCCCCACCCTGAGAGTTCTCTAGTGCACTCCCCTCCTCCTCTTTCCTGTCTGTTCTGTTAGGAAATTGTATTACTACCCAAAGTCCTTTCCTTAAGCATATTAACTTATTCAGTGGTCATGGGTGGGAATCAAGACATGACTGTAAGCTCCACTGGACAAAGGAGAGAAAACAGGGTCAAAGGGGACCAGTGATTCACCAGAGCCTTGCTGGGAGCAAACGACCTTGCCCAGACCAGAGACAGACATTGTGATCCCCACCAGGCCTAATGTTATTGTCCGGACAATGGGGAGGTGATGTGGGGTCTGGCTGCATCGTGGGGTCCAGGAGAGGGGCATGAGAACCCAAACCACCTAACCAACATAGGACTTGAGTGTGCAGGAAACTCAATTCCAGGAAAGAACAAACCAACTGATATCTTTATTACTTGCTTCAGGAATTCCTGGAGAAAAGCCCACTTAAAGGGACGTCAAACTATTCTATACCTTTATCACACTATTACTCACTCACTCGCTCATGGCCATGGGGTGAATGCCAACTCATAATGACCCCACATGCAAGGGTAAAACTGCCCCTGTGGGTGTCCTAGATGATCATTCTGGAGGGGAATAGGAAGGCCTGTCTTTCACCCTCAGTGGCTGGTGAATTCCAGAGGGGCCAGATTCAACCAACAGCTTCCTCCCCAAGAAGCTCCAAACACCCTCGCCTCGCAACTCACACCTGGCTGGGGCCACCAGTCCGAAACTCCTCGATGCAGCTCTTCCCCTACTTGTCATCTGGCCACTCCCTGGACAGCCCTGCCTTAAATTGTGCTCTACCTGTAGAGGACACTGCTGAGACTCTCCTGAGGGTAGGGACTACCTCAGCATTGTCCCAACAAGGGCATGTCGGGAGGCAGCCGTGGCTTCCTGTGCGTGGAGGTGGGATGATGGGGGATCTGAGTGCCAATCGGGAATTCCCAGTTGCCTTCAGCTGGTTACAGTGCTCCACCGGGCTTTCAATGGCCACATTCCAGAGCAGGCCCACAGAACTCTCATCGGAGGACAGGCGGAGTGTCTGCCCCACCCAGGGGCCGTGTGCTCATGAGAAGAAGGACATCTCTCTGAAGAAGGTCCTCCCCCCAGGACTGTGCATTTCACCGCAGGAGAGACATTCCACTAGAGAGAGATGGCGTGTCTGCCCCAAAGAGGTGGTCTCTGCCTGCCCAGCACGCGCTGTGGGAGAGACACAAAGCACAGTGCTGCCTGCCTCACTCTCGGGGGTGGGGGGGTGGGGGGTGTTTGAGAGGTGCACAGGGAATGGAGGCCTGAGTGGGAGGGATAGCTCCTCCCCTTTGAGTCAGTCACACAGGTACTGAGGTATGGTGATTTCATGCACTATCTAAATCAGTGGTTCACAGGGGTCGCCCGACTCCTAACAGTAGCAAAGTGAGAGTGATGAAGTAGCCACAAAAATCATTTTACGGTTGGGGGTCAGCACAGCCTGAGGAACTGTGTGAAAGGGTCGCGGCCTTACGAAGGTTGAGCACCCCTGGTCTAGATTGAAAGAGGAAAAGACAAGCTGGGCCCCACAGTGGGAGCCTGGCCTGGGGGCTGCATTTCAGTGCTACCGTCATGGTCCTGCCATCTCCTGGTTCTGTGACTTTGTCAGCATCTCTAACGCGTGTGTTTCAAAATCTTCATCAGGGAAATGGACCAACGGGAACAGTAGCTGCCGCAGTGGCTCAGTTCCTGGCACAGGGCAAAGAAGCCCCGAGAGAGCTTTAACCAAACCAAAGTTCATGACTATCAGCTGAGCTCTCGCAAAGCACCCCTACTGTAAGGGAGACCAGAACTGCCTCATAGGGTTCCACAAGCTATAATCTTTAAGGAAGCCAACTGCTTCTTTGCGCCCCCTGATGGGTTTGAACCACTGATCATTTGATTAACATCCCAATCTTAGCCCATGGCATCCCCAGGAATCCTTCCACGATGGCTAGAAAATTCACTGAAATCGAGTCAAGTCCGACTCATTCTGACCCAATAGGGCAAGGTAGCACGGCCTTTGTGTTTTCCTGAGAATGTAATTCTTTATGCGAGTCGGACGGACGCCTTATCTTTCTCCCTGGGAGGGGCTGGTGGATTCGAACTACGGACCTTGAAGTTAGTATCCCAACACAGAACCACTACCTAGCCACCAAGGCTCCTTCCGGAAAGACCAGGTATGCTAGAATAGCTTGTTCTAGGAAGTTAGACGTGATGTGACACCTTAAAAACAAAAGCAAGAAATTCAGTGTCAATCCTCTTGTTCAAAGGAGGAACATACTGCACATTATCTTAAATTCTCCTAGAATCCAGAGTTTCTGGAGTCATCGCATCTGGGTGAAGCCCTGACATGTTTGCCCTGATATAAGATGTAAGTTTTAAACTCAAAACCACCTCTTGGATTCTTGCAACACCAAACAATAGTTCAACTTCATGAGAGAAAAGTATCCACCTAGAGTGTGGTGTCCTTGCAATGTCCATCTCCGTGAGATTGAATGGACACCAGCAAGCCGAAGAAATAGACAGAGCAGCTGGAGGCACTTCGAGTTAACATTAGGGCTGGGCGGCGGGAGCAGCTCAGAAAATGGCCACACAGCTTGAAGAACGTGGTCAATGGCATGTGGACCGTGCACGTAGAAACCATCTAATCAGTTGTCCTTCTGTTGGGTACGGTCATAGTGATAACGACCACAAAATAAATAACACGTTTAAGAAATTCAAGGCCAATTAGGAAAGATGGAGTTCTAGTTTGCTGGTGGCCCACTGAGAGGAGGGGACTCCTGCCCTGCCCTGTCAGGTCCTCTCTCCTTTGGGGTCAAGAGCCACTGACTGACTTCCATGTTCCGAAGAGGCAAGGCTGCATGCCTTACTTGCTGCGGCTCACCTTGGCTTCCCCATCCCAACTCATCCTCACGACCATCACCTTTGCACCTTCATCTCACGCCAGAGCACCGGGAGTATCTCCAGCTTTGTTTCTCTATTATAATAGATGTAAATTAATGTTTTGCCTTTGTTTGCCATGGTAATCATAGAGGCAAGTATATGTTCCTAACAGCTATCTTATTTTCAATTTGCAAAGCATACTGTGCTTAATCCCACGAGGCAGCCCGTGGCTCCAGATATGAATTTTAAAAGATAATTAGCCTGGTGCAGGAGGCTCTGTCTATGACGAGGGGCAGGCACGGAAGGCTGGTCCGAGGGGTTCTCCAGGGGACCCCGGCGGGTCACACTCCCTCCGTGTCTGATTGCTTTCCTTCATCTGGCTGCCTTTGTGCGAACCAGCTGATTTGTTCATGAAAATTTAAATCATGTCCATACTAGATGCTGGGATTTCTTTTTAGGGGGCTGTGATGGGAAGATATCTCACCCCTTGTCACCACCCCCCGCCCACTGCCCCCACAGCTAGTTCTCCTTATGATATTCCTTCCAGGTGCCAATCCACTCTCTCTCGTTCTTCTCTTTTATTTCCTTATTCACTGAAAGAATGCTAACTTTGGTTGTGCACATGTAATGTGTGCTGTGGCTTGTGGCAAGAGGTCTTCTCCACAAGGGGAGGAGGCAAGAGGCCCATCAAGTGACCATTAATAGGAATGCGCCTGCCACAATCTGTGGTCACAAAGACAGATGTCTGTCTTGCCCAGTCCAGCCACTGATGGTACCTGAAACCTTTGTTCCAGCAGGGAATTAGTCAACACACACACACACACACACACACACACACACACACACACACGACTGTATCTGAGGACTTAGTGGCCTGGACCTCACCTGGTCTTGTCTACCTGCTCTTTGGAGGCCCATGACTGAAAGAAAGGACCCACCGTGTGCCTGGTCCTGTGGGGAAAACTGAGTGGACAGTCACAGCTCATGTTCTTTGGGAAGCCTGGGCAGGCCTGAGCCCTGGGCACTTAGGGAAGATAGGCAGGGGGGGTGTTCCCAGGGAGTAGTAGCTGGTCTGCCTGGGGTTGGGCAGGGTAGAGAGAGGACTCAGAAAGGGCATATGGGATTGTCACCTAGAGGAGGCAGCATTGGGCCGGCTTGTACCGCCAGGTAATGTCTGTTTATCTATTAGCTTCTCCTTTGAGTGGTAAGGAGCCCTGGTGGTGGAGAGTTAGGAACTGGGCTCTAATCTGAAAGGCCAGTCGTTTGAAACCACCAGCTGTTCCTCTGGAGAAAGAAGGGGCTATCTATTCCTATAAAGAGTTCCTGGCTCAGGAACCCAGAGGGGCAGTTCGACCTTGCCTTGTGGGGTCACTGGAAACAGGCACTGACTTGATGTCTTTGAGCTGGAGGTCTTGGTTGGTAACTTGCGCTTTGAAATTGGGATCCTCAAAGGCATGTGAAAACGGGTGGCAATTGCTGCTGAGTGTGGCTGTCTGGATTCCATCCAGTGCTCTAGGGAAGAGTAGACGTGTCCTGATGGTTTTCCTAAGCTGCATTGCTTTTCTGGAAGCAGATGGAGATGTGTCCTTCTCCAGTAGAGCCACTGGGTGGGTTTGAATGGTCAACGTGTGTTTCGCCATCAAGTCCAGCAGGTTGGCTTGCTGTCCAGCCAGCACATTGTTAGGTGTCCTTCAATTGGTTCTGACATGGAGCAGCCCTATGCACAACAGAATGAAACACAACCCTGTCTGGCATCATCCTCACCCTTGTTATCAGCCCTGTGATGTGTGGAAGACCAACTATGCCCGGGGCTCTTTGCTCCTCCTGGATCCTCAGGACCTGTGGTGAGATGGCTCTTCTCTACAAGTGAGGACAGGAGTCACCTGCACCTACCCGCTCACCTGGGACTCCTGGTGGGCGTGCCCTTGACAGGCTTGCTAAGAAGGGCATGATCTGTTCTACACAGCTCCACCCAGAGTCCTGGTGGGAAGTGCAGGGAGAAAGGTGGTCCCAATTGTCACGGAAGGAGCCCAATGGCTGGGCATCACTCTCCCTTTGGCTGAGATGCTGGGCTGATCCCCTCCCCATAGTTTACAGTTAACCCCAGTGCCCCTCAATGCCTCCAAGGAGCAGAACCCAGTCCCTCTGTCTGACAAGCTGGGCTTCTGGTCTTTCTGATGTTCTGTTTCCTTCTAATCATGTCGGCCAAGCCAGGAACCTCAGTGTAATGTGAGGACATTGATTTTTCCTTTATCACATGTCCTAGGGGACGTGGCTTCCCCGCAGTGAAAAGTCACTTCCACTTTGCTTCTTGGAAAACATGCCTGTTGCTTGAAGAATGGGTGCATGTGGGCGTGTGTGCACGTGCATGTGTGTAGAGATACATTCATAGATCTCCATGAAAGGAAGCTGCATTCAGGTTTCAGAAGGACTGAGCAGACTTTGAAATGCGTCCTGACTTGTCTCTGGTATTTGCTATTTTGTCACGTGTTTGGGTATTTCCTCCCGGGCATTTCTTATTTTTTATCTACTGGGGCTGCTCAGGGTGCTCAGTATCCAAAGCAACATGAAAATATTTCATCGAAAACTATTCTCTGGGCTCCCAAGAAGGCAGAGCAAAGAGTGGCTTAGAGTAAGGAGTGTCTCGTTCCAGGGGCATCTGGGGGAGGCCCCGGCCCTGGACAGGCACAGGTCGTTAGAAGAGCAATCAGGAACAATTTGCAAGTGTGAGCAAGAGATCTCTGGCCCAGTGCCTTGTCCTCTAAGATGTTAGGAGATCTTATGATTTCAGGGGAAATGGTATTTAGGGCGCACGGAACTATGGGTGAGCACCAATGGGTGAAATGTGTTGGGGCTACAGGGACCCATGCCCTTCCAGGCCATGACGTGTTAGGTGAATGAAATGTCAACCCCGCGAGACATGGACCCTGTGAGACATGGTTCACTGTAAGGTCCCACCAGGCAGGGGTGTCATACTGAGGGCTCGCCTTAGACAAGGTGTCCTCTTTTAAAGCAGCACCTGCTCTCTTGCTGAGCATGGCATTTAAAGGGGGGCAGGATCCAAGTGTGAGTTTCCTGAGGGATACACATTATGAGAGCAGAGCCGGGGTTAGGAGGAACTTCCCAGCCATCACTTCTTGAGAAGAGACTGAATGAACAGCTCGGTGTGAAGACAATGAGCATTCACAAGATGAAAGGCCCGCACTGAAACCGGCGCCTCCTTTCAGCCCCTCCACGTGGTGTACAGAGCGTGCGCGCCCAAGAAACATTCCTTCAAAACATGTTCAAGGTCTTTCTTTGTGTGGTCAGCAGCAAGGTCTCCCACCAGGCCCACGGGAAAGAGGACCTGAGACACTGGGGAGCTTCCTTCTGCGATGTTTGGGGTTGTTCTTCGGATACCCTGTCTCCGGTGAGCGTGTTGTGTCTGTGACTTTGCCCAGACGTCTCTTAGAAAGGTGAACTCAGTCCAAAGCATACCGGTGCTCATGGCACCAACCCCACATCCTGCCCACCCCTCCATCGTGGGTGAGCGTTCACCGAGCAGGTTAAAGAGGCTAGTGTCCCCAGGACAGTGGAGGATTCTCGGGTTTATGGAAATACTGCCGGACTGCCCAGATGTGTAGTGAGCATAGTGTGAGCTATGTAGGACACGTTTGTAATATTTCTGAGCTCAGAGGAAGAAGACAACTCGGGTCACTCTGATTATCATCTGAGAAGACTTGAAGACCAATTCATTGTCACTCTGTATTAGAATGTGTCCTTCTTTTACTCGCTCCCGTTACGCACACACAGACTCATACAAATCTTCCCTTCCCTTGAACAAATTTCTCTCTCTCTCTTTTTCTCCTAACATGCCACAAAGCCAGATCATGGCAAACCAAACCCTTGGTTATGAGTAGCTGAACACCTACCAGAGGACAGATTAATGGCTCCCTTTTTCCCCAAAAGAAAATTGGCTGCTACTAAAACCCAGCACCTTGAATGTGACCAATAAATGTACAAAGGTGCCGAATACAGAGATATATCAAAATATAACTTCCCTGCTCTTGAGTCTGTAGTCTTAGGTTTCTCGCGTTTTGGAAGGCCGTCTAAAGAGAAACAGGTTATGAAAGCACAAAGCCAATCGTGATCCCTGATGATGTTGGAAAATCCAGCACTCTAGGCAAGAGAGCTGTGGTAGCAGCGTCTGGGCTGGCTGAGAGCGGAGGTGGGCTGGTACCTGGCAGTGGGAAGCTTCCGTGGTGGATAGAATAGCCCCAAGTACTGCATGGCATGCACTGAGCTTTAAATCGTGTTTAAAGAACAAAACCCAGTTCTCTGATCAGTTGTAATGTTTTACTGTGCTTTCCAAGAGCCATTTCAGTTTGGGATGATTAGGTTCTCACTAGCCATGGAGGAGGGGGGATTACTTTGCTGTAGACTTTTCCAGAAGACTAGATTTACTCATTGCAAGGATTGACCTTCTTTCTGAGCTGATGCCCTTTCAAGCTTGACATTGGTGGGTCTCCGTGATGCTCATTCGAGGACCATGTCTTATGGTCCATGGACCATGTCTTATTTTACCGTTGTCTTATGTTGATCATGAAGCTTGAGCTTTACTGTGAAGGAACAATGTTTACTACATACCAATCCCAAAGGTCCATCCACACTGAGAAGTGGACACAAGGTAAATGCGTAAGAAAGAGAAAGAGGATCAAGTCATCTTAAAAATATGTCCAGAACACATTTCTGAGTAACTTCCCTGGTGACGCTGAGTTAGACGCCATGACAGCTGAGGGGAGGAAGAAGGAACACCCACTGTAGGGTCCCCACTTGTAGGCTTCAGTCCATGATTGCAACAATTGTGGAGTTGACTCAACAAACTCTTATAAGTGCTGCTACCGCAACTAACACGTCACGTGTTAGGCCCACAGTGAAAACGAGCATCTCTCCTTGACCTTGAGGGTCTGGATGCTGAAGGAAGAGTCCGCACGACTCTCCCAGGACCATCACTAAGAGAACATACTGTGGCCAAGAGTGGGCTGTGCCTGTCGTTGCTGACATTCTCTATTCCAGAACTTTCACTTCTCCGTTGACACTTGATCCACTAACTTCCTGTCGAAATTCAAGAGAAAGCGCTCCCTAGTTTTGGGCTTCCCTGTAGTCATATTTTTAAATCACGACCAACTCTAGAGACAAGGCTTTCCTCATACTGAGCTTCTAATCATCTCCCTATCCATCTAAACTTACTGACTATACACCTCAGTACCACAAAACTCCAGGCATTTGCACCTCTACCGAAGGCCAGAGAAGAAGTCTCCCTGTGGAAAAAAGTGGCAGTCATCTTTCACATTGGAGATCCTGACTTGGGATACTGGGCATGAGTACCTCAAGCCTGGAGTGGGCAGCATGTTTCGGAAGTGCTCCTCTGGGATAAGGAGAGAGGATAGCTTTTCTGTGGGGACAGGAGGGAAGCACTGTGTCTGAGGATCCACCAGGGATTGAATGGGGTGTTCTCTGAGCATGGGAGCTCCTAGACACCCTGTTGACAGGGTTTCTCTTTAGAAGGAAGAGGGGATGTGTCCACTTGCACCTGTGCTCTCTTGCCATTGACATTTCACTTCTAAAAGGCAAAGAGCAGCGACATCTTCAGAAGGTCATTGTTAGATAAATAAGCGGGGGTGGGGGGGACAACACCACAGGTGAGCTGACCTTCAGTTTCTGCCGGCTGCCTTCACGTCCTTGCCTGGTCAGACTCTCAGCTTGTGGGTCTATTTGCTCTTGGACTTCGCAGCAATCCAGAGGAGCTCCTTGTAGTACAAGAAGAAGAGGCCCTTCCTCAGAGCCTCTCTTCACAGTCTGCAAAGTAGTTTCATGCGAATGGCACTGCCAGCCTTGCTGTTGCTTTGAAGGTGGGGGAGCAAAGCTAGCTGTTATCTTTCTCTCTCTTTGGGGTTCTTACTGTGTTTCGGGGACATTTCCCAGAGTCAACACACCATAAATGGCAGCCCCGGTCTCCGACATCCTCATTGTTCAAGTTGTTTTTTAAAATTTTTTCCTCTGAAGCTTTGCTCACCAGGCAAGTTCAACCTCACTGACACTACTATGAAATGGAACTATATGAACTTGGTCTGATCATCTCTGCCAAACCTAACTTCTGGAATGGACACTCCGATTCTGTGCTCACCTACTTCCTGATAGACCTTAGTGGAGGCTACCGACTCCCCCAATCCCTTCCCTCATGCACCTCCAGGGACATGCTTCAGATCCAGAGGGTCCATTACTCTCCTCTCTCCATTGGTATGCGGTCCCAGGACCCAGCACCTGTATGGAGACACACTAACTACCCTGTCATGAAGCACACGTCATCACCCAACCCTCTGTATCACTTACCACTTACTCTGTTCTCCATAGGTATGGTCTATCCCACTCCTCACAGTTTAGCATCCCTCTAAGACATGCCAGTAGGCTGTCATGCAAGGAATTGCCTATGGAGGACTGTGGTGACAAGCATTGTGTAGAAAGAGAAATGGGGGACAATGAATCAGTTATCTCCTGGTCTCATGGCTTCAAGCTTTGTTCTGAGCTTCTCTATTCATTTTGAAATATATCCCTATTTATATGGATAAATATGTAAATTATATTAGATTACATATGGAGATGCTTAGAAAGGCATAGAGCACTCAGAAGAAAAGGCTGAAGATGTGAGACGTGGAGAGAACTGATTCATCATATATATGTCTATATATTATATTATATATATAATAAAGGTGGGATGCTTATAGTGTGTATTTCATTTTCTTTTTATTTGTTTTTGCTGAGCATACACACTGAAGAATATACACTGATCAACAAAGAGTGTGCACGTACATTTCAATGGCACAGATTCGATCTTCTCACTCTGCTCTTCCGAGCGGTGCCCCCATCCACAGGAACTCACTGCCCCTTCAGGTTCCTGGGAGAGAGATTGGCTCTCTATTCCCATTAACAGTGAGGATGTGGGGCACGCACTGGGTAGTTCTACCCAGTCCTACGGGCTCGCAGTGAGTTGTCATTGACTCAATGGCAGTGAGTTAAGATTCTTGTCTAATCTTCCAGGTTGTGCTCAATCCGATCCGATATTGATAGTTCTCAAGAGAACAAAGTGTCCAGGGCACATATTTTTACTATTTAAAATAAACTATATTTGGCTGTGAGGTGCCCTGGTGGCTCTGTGTGCCAGCAAGGCTGATGGTTTAAACCTGAGTTGGAGTGGGAGGAGGAGCCTACCTGGTGCAAAGCAGGTGCTCTACAAGAGCTCTGTGAGGCTGGAGCTGGGCAGCTAAACAATGAGGTGAATTGGCAGTCATGTAACCATGTGGTCATCCTCCAGCAGCAACTTCTCGGGACAAATGTGCAACCATCGCTCCTCTGAAGGTTCGCAGCCTTGGGAACCGTCTAGAGCAGCGGTTCTCAACCTTCCTCACGCTGCCACCCTTTCATAGAGTTCCGCAGGCTGTGGGGACCCCCCAACCATACAATTACTTTCTTTGCTACTTGATCACTATCATTTTGCTACTGTTAAGAATCAGGAAGCCCCCATGACAGGGTCATTCAGTCAATCTGAATGAGAACTGCTTTGACAGCAAAGGATAGATTTGGTTTTATGGAGCCCTGGTACCACTGTGGGTTAAGCATTGGGTTCCTAACTCAAGGTCAATGGTTCCAACCCACCCAGCCAGTCCAAGGAAGAAAGATGAGGATGTCAATTCCTATGAAAGATTAACCTTCTCAGAAATCCTACAGAGAGATTCTACTTTGTCTTATAGGGTTGCAATGACATGGAATAGACTCAATGAAAGGGGTGCGATTTGATTTTTAAAACATTTGCAAGAACCCATCCGTGGTGAATGCAAATGGTATCGACACACATGAAGCAATAGAGGCAGAATGAAAGTCCGGAGTAAGAGGAGAAAATGGAATATGGAGCAAATGGCCTCCAAGGACAACTTCCTCCTTAGCTTGGAGACAGGAACTGGACACTAAACACCTTGATCAAAGATTCCATAGAATAATCCTGGTCAAAAGGGGAAAGTTGCGGAACAGAACTCCAATGGGATGCACACTTTCTGGAGCCATGAAGGCTGGGTCAACCCTTCCCTGAAGCTATTATCCTGAGATGACCCTTAAACCTTACCCCCAAAATAACCCTTGAATTCTTCTTACAACCCAAACATAGTAGTCATTTTTTAAATTTCTGTGCCTAAACTAATTTGCTGTCTCATCCTTCCCCGGGTAGGTCCCATATTTCAATAGCACGGGACCCTGGAGCTCAACTGGTGTCGTAGGGGTATCAGCACAGACAGGGGAAAGGTCAGGAGGAGCTCATGTCTCTAGGCATCTTGGCTGGAAAGGCCTTATGTGGAGCAAACTCTGACCTGGGCCCCTGAGACATTTCCTGAGACTTCCCACCTACAAGGCTTCCTGACCACATCCTAGACTTCACCTCTGACCCTGCATTCACTGAGAGAGAGCTGGGGGTCTGAAATTTGGGGGGAAGGAGGCAGGCTAGGCCCAAGTGGAACATAGAGAGCATCCCTGGGCTGCTGGACACTAATTTTAGTAAATGACCCCAGGAGCATTCACCTCTTCTCTGGTGAGACAGGTGCCTGGGTTTGAAGAGAGGTTTGGGCACACGCGTTGGCAGACATAGGGGGTGGGGATGTGGGAAAGAAAGAGCTCCAAGTCTATATTTTCTCCTGAGCGCTCAATAAGCAGCCAAGAGCGTTACGTATCAAAGGAAGAAGAAGAAATGAAAACAAGCAGTGAAAGACAACATCCGTTCTCATTTCAGTTTCCTGGAAGCGGAATGTGGTCGGGCAGATGGTGCGCTTTTGTTTGACACAGAGAAACGATAAGACATAAATAGGCAAGGCCGTGCTCAGCCGAGAAGGCTGGGGAGGGGGCTTCTCTCTGAGGCGGTCGTCTCCAGCCTTATCCGGGGCTTTCTTCTTTGGGGCTCAGTTGGCAGTGCCTGCTGAAGCTCACCTGCCCTGCCCTGCTTTAGACCTCCAGTTCTTGGTTTGGGTGGAAGAGTTCTTCACAATGTTCCAGAAATAGGCTCTAGACAGGGGTCCTCAAACTATGGCCTGTGGGCCACCTGCGGCCTGTTGAGGACGTTTATCCGGCCCGCTGGGTGTTTTTGCCCCGTTTGTTTTGTTACTTCAAGATGAGATATGTGCAGTGGGCATAGGAATGTGTTCATAGCTTTTTTTTAAAACTATAGTCCGGCCCTCTAATGGGTTTGAGGGACAGTGAACTAGCCCCCTGTTTAAAAAGTTTAAGGGCCGTGCTCTAGGGTGTCTGAGCATGCGCGCACATTTATGACAAGGTCCCAAGGGCTGTACATGTTCCTGGAGGGCCTCCCGTGCCGTCCGTGAACCTGGCAGAAGGCCCCACAACGATTGCCTCCTGGTCTCTTCACGCCATGCCATCCATGTCTTGCTTGCAAACTCATCCACAGGTCCACACAAGTGTACATAATATCCTCACCGTGTTGGCATTTATCAGAGGCTCTTCAATGACTTTCGCATAAACAGATTTTTTTTCCCTCACTGACAGGAGCAGCTACAAGCAGCCTCATTTCAGAGCCATAAGGAAAGCCTCACAACTGGACCAGTAGGTCACATCGTGATAAATGGGGAAAGGCTGAAGTTGTCAAGGGTTTTGTCTTACTTGGATCCACAATCAATGGTCACAGGAGCCGCAGTCAAGAGGCTGAAAGGCACATTGCACTGGATATATCTATTGAAGAGCAAGGATGCTACTTTGTGGACTAAGGTGCCCCTGTCCCAAGCCCTGGTATTCTCCATTGCACCATATACAGATTAATGTTGGACATTGAATTAAGAAACCCATAGAAGAATCTATGCATTTGTTAGCACCAGAGAAAAATATTGAAAATACTGCCCGTAAAACATACACCTATGTATCTTAAGAAATACCGCCAGAATGCGCCTCTGAGGCAAGGAAGGGGAGACTTTGTCTTACATACATGGGACATGTGGTCAAGAGAGACCCGTCCCTGGAGAAGGGCAAATGTTTCCATTGTATATTTTTAAATCATTACATTGGTGGCTCTCACAGCTCTTATAGAAATCCTTACATAATTCATATCAAGTGGATGTGTACATATGTGCCATCATATTTTCCAAAACATTTTCTACTTGAGTCTTTGGCATAAACTCCTCATTTTTACCCTCCCACCCTCTTGAATCCTTGATCAATGATATATTGTTGTTACTATTTTGTATTTTACACTATCTGTTATCTCTGTTCACCCACATTTCTGTTATTTGTCTCCTTGAGGTGGTGGTGCTAAATATCCAATCTATATTAGATGAGTTCCACATATCTCCCCCTTCGCGTTCCCCAGCCATCCTCCTTCCCTCATGCTATTGCTGCTCCCACTACTGTTCCTGAGGGGTTTATCTGTCCTGAATCCCATGTGTTGAGAACTCTTATCTGTACCAATGTGTGTTCTCTAGTCTACCAGAATTGTAAGGTGGAAATCGGTCATGATAGTGGGGGGTGCAGGGGTGGGCCATTCAGGAATTAGAGGAATGATGTGCATTTCATTGGTGCTATACTGCACCTTGTTTAAATCATCCCTTCCTTGTAACCCTTCTGTGAGGGAATATATAATTGTCTGTAGATGGTCTTTGGGTCTCCACTCCAAGCCCCCCCTCATTTACATCAATATAGTTGTTTTGCATCTTTTGATACCTGATACCTGATTGTTTCAGCATCTCATGATCACACAGGCTGGTGTGCTTCTTCCACGTGGGCTTATTTGCTTTCCTGCTGGATGGCTGCTAGTTTAACGTCAATCCTTTAAGACCCCCAAAGACTCTATACCTTTTGATAGCCAGGCACCATCCGCTCTCTCCACTACATTTGCTTATGCATACATTTAGTCTTCAGCGGTTGTGTTGGGAAGGTGAGTATCAAAGAGCTCCAGAATCAGCAGACAGACAGACCTGGAACTATCTTTTATTTGTTTTTTTCTAATAGCTTGAACAAACTCTTTAAAATGAGGGGAAATGAAACAGAAAAAGGCCGTTGACAAGATGGATTGGCACAGTGGCTGCAAAAATAGGTTCAACTATGGCAACAATGATGAGGATGGCACAGGACTGCAGTGTTTCATTCTGTTGTGCACGGATAGGGTTGCTATGGGTTGGAGCTGACTTGATGGCCCCCAACAGCAATAACAATAAATGCTGTCACGAGTTCCTGGATGCAAGCAATAGAGTGATCTCTTTCTTCACTGAGAACTCAGGAGTCAACCACCATAGAACATTTAAGATCCTTACAAATGCATACTCAGAAACGTTCTTGAGAGCAAGCGATAGGAACGCAAGGCAGACAACAATGAATGCTGTAAGTCAAGGTTCTGAACCAAACAAGAGTCAGAGACATGGTGAAGTTTAGGGGCGGGGGGTTAGATACTAATCACATGCTGCAGAGACCCCAATTGACTGCCCATATTCACACGTGTGATGGAAGAGTTGACCATATAGATTTTAGAGATGATTGTGAAAATATTTGTTTTCATTTATTTTGTGGTCCATCTTAGCATTTGATGACCTGAGATGCATTGCCAAAGATGAAATCCCACCTTAGAATATTGCACAGGTTAAACATTTTCTTCTACCCTCTTCCAACATGTGCCTTTCACGCCAGCACTAAGCAGTTCATCAATATAGGTCATCTATATCAGCTGCTAGGGTCATGATGGAAGGGGAACATACTTTTTTTTTTTTTAAGTCTTTAAACAGAGAAAGCTTGCTGAAATACATTGTTGAGGAAAAATGAATTTTGAAGAGACTGTACACACACGGAAAATTCAACTTCAAGAGTGGCAGAGCAATAAGGGGAGTAGAGCAGGGAGCTCCCGAGGAAGTAGAAAGGATAGACTTGGGGCCAGAGGGTGGCACCCCATCGGACTTGACTGGAGGACACGCCTAGAGGTCAAAAATCAGACTTTGATATATTTACAGGTTTTTCTTTCTTTTTAAATTTTTTTGGATTTTTTCTTTTTCTAAAAATTAATTTATTTTTCTCTGGGTCATTGGTTTTCTTTTTGTTGTTATTGTTGTGTTCTCTTTTGTTGCTTTGTCTTGCTGTGCCTTGTTTTTTGGTGCATATTATTATCTCTGAAGATCTATCTAGATAAAGTAGGCTGGATGAACAGTCTGGAGGAGAAAACAATGGGACCGATGGTTCCAGGGGGACATGGGAGGAGAGGGGGAAGCACGGGTAAGGAGGTGGTGTTGACCAACCCAGGGAGAGGAGAGCAGCAAGTGATCCAAAATTAGTGGCAAGGAGGGTGTGAGAGGCCTGTAGGGATTCAGCAAGGGCAATGTAACTGAGAGAAATCACTGAAACCCAAATGAAGGCTGAGTATGATAGTGGAACAAGAGGAAAGTAAAAGGAAATAGAGGAAAGAACAAGGAGGCAAAGGGTACTTATAGAGGTCTAAATACAGGCATGTACATATGTAAATATATTTATATAGGATGGTGGGGAAATAGATCTGCATACATATATTTATAGGTTTAGTATTAAGGCAGCAGATGGACATTGGACCTATACTCATGTACTTGCTCAATGCAAGAATACCTTGTTCCATCAAATTAGCCTTCCATGATGCACACCTTCCCGACACAATTGCTGAAGACAAATGTGTACATAAGCAAATGTGGTGAAGAAAGCTGATGGTGCCTGTCTATCAAAAGATATAGCATCTGGGGTCTTAAAGGCTTGCAGGTAAATAAGCAGCCATCTAGCTCACAAGCATCAATGCCCACATGGAAGAAACACACCAGCCTGTGTGACCACAGGTGTAGAAGAGACCTACAGGTATCAGGCACCAAAGAACAAAAAATCATATCATTGTAAATGAGGGTGAGTGCAGAGTGGAGACCCAAAGCCCATCTGTAAGCAACTGGACACCCCCTTACAGAAGGGTCATGGGGAAGAGATGAGCCAGTCAGGGTGCAGGTTATCAATGGTGAAACATACAATTTTCCTCTAGTTCTTAAATGCTTCCTCCCCCCACTATTATGCTCCCAATTCTACCTAACAAACCTGGCTAGACCAGAGGATGTACATTGGTACAGATAGGAACTGGAAACAGGACATCCAGGATGGATGATCCCTTCAGGACCAGTGGTGAGAGTGGGGATACCTGGAGGATGGAGGGAAGGTTGGGTAGAAAGAGGGGACCGATTACAAGGATCTACATATAACTTCCTCCCTGAGGGATTGATAAGAGAAAAGTGGGTGAAGGGAGACATTGGACAGTGTAAGATATGACAAAATAATAATTTATAAACTATCAAGGATTCATGAGGGAGAGGGAGCGGGGAGGGAGGGGGAAAATGAGGAGCTGATATCAAGGACTCAAGTAGAAATCAAATGTTTTGAGAATGATGATGGCAACAAATGTACAAATGGGCTTGACACAATGGATGGATGGATGGATTGTGATAAGAATTGTGTAAGCGCCCAATAAGATGATTACACAAAAAAGTGGTAGGTCGACCATTCTTCACCTGGGTAATAGGTGACAACTGATGGCAGACTGTGACCCTGTACATAAGTCACCAATGCCAGCAAACATTGGGATCAGTAAAACAGGCACACATCATCTTTCTTCCCTCTCTGAGGAATGCTGTTTTCTTTTCTTGGTAAATAAATTTCCAGGAGAGTCTCAAAGTCAAAGTTAGTGCACCTTTCTACCTCCTAGTCCATAAAGTACAACTGATAACACTGGGATCAGGTTGAAATGGTCTTTTCAAATGGGATGCCAAAAGACCTGGTTTTCTGGAATGTAGAGGAAAACCATGGGTAGAGGATATCGCCTGGAATTCTCAAGGTTCTTTCTCCTAAGGAAATAATGTGAAAACAGCATACTGGTTATTTCTCTAAAACACGTGACGCTGAATGTTCAGCCAACCATTGGGGACTCATCAGAGATCCAACGAAGGGATCCCTGAAATGGTGTCCACATAGGGAGGCCAATCCCATCATGAGACAAAGGCAGGCCCTCAGAATCTTGCAATGTTGATTGGCATGTGTTCTTGAGGACAACACAATCAATGAGGCTAAGCAAGCACACTTGCCCACACGGTATAAAACAAAAAATAGCACCAGCACATGTTCTTGCTGACTGTCCATTTAGGCAATGATCGCAGGGAAACGGAAGTCATTGCTCACTTCCTCGAAAGTGAGGGAAGTGTGAAATGATGTTTCTTTCCCTAAAATAATCTTCTATGACTACCTAGTCTTCATCTTACAGATGATGGATCCTAAACCTTTGCCCTGAGGAAGTTGAAATATCTATATTAAAATATATATTTGATGAGATTCCGAAAATATAAGCTCTGGTGGAGAGGTTATGTGTTGGGCTGTGATCTGCATGGTCAGCAGTTTGAAACCACCAATCAACCCTGTGGGAGAAAGACTGGGCTTTCTTCTCCCGTCCACAGTTACGGTCTCGGGAGCCCACAGGGGGCGCCGTGAGTCAGCATTGACTCCGTGGCCATGATAGAGAGCCTTGGGTCAGTCTTGGTCACCAGCCCTGAACCTGTCTCCTCCATTGTGAATTGGAATAAAAAGATCCATCTTGCTTAACGTCAACGGTCTTTGTGTCAAGTACATCGAAAGACTGAACTCTAGTTCAGTCACACAAATATTGAGTACCTGCTCTGTGCCAGGAATCATGTTAGACAGTGAAGTAATGAACAAAGCTCAAAGACAGGCTCTTTTCCCTCCGGGTGACTTACGTCATTAAAAATACACCCTCATGCTTAATAGACTCAATGGGGTGGGGGTTCCTTACAGGGCTGTGGACGAAGAAGGAAGATCAGAATTCCAAGAGGAAGCTATGTCTCAACCGAGGGGAGGAAAAGCGAGCTTGTCCCATTCAGTGTGCATGATCACAAAGGCTTATTTGGGATTTGTATTAATATTAGCCTTAGGAGCAGAATTGATATGCTATAGTATGAAGATCGGTATAATCTTGGTGTCCTTGTCTGGCAGTACACCAAGCATCTTCCAATATGGGCAATGAAGCAGGAAGCATATTGTCTGATCTTATTTAACTCCTCACCAACTTGGATACTTAAGATCTAGGAAACTCAGGGCGGCCAGTAGGATGGCTGTGGTTAGAACCACCCACTCCTTGTTGGCATCCTCCCTGCTGCAGTTCTGGAAGGGAGGAAGAGAAGGAGAAATTGCAGGCACCCACACCTCCCAAAGGAAGAAACATGTCAATTGTACCCACTCATGTCAGCTCTCTTTAGTGACAGGCAGAAGAATACCAACTCTGATGGCCTGGATGCCAGGAAGAAAGATGTGCCAGAACTGCCCACACTCCTCCAGGAGATAGAGGGTGGGTGGGGGTCAGGAGGCTCCTCACAATGAGTCAATGATCTGAGGAAAGAGAGAGGGGCTAAGTCTGCTGTATGGAGCCAACAACTATCTTCTTCTTACTATTTTTTCCTTTTCCCTTCTGGACTGGTAGAACTTTGAAGATGGAAAGGCCAGGACTTACCATTGAAACTCTGATGAAACACAAGTCTTGGCACAAACTAGATCTGTGCTGTCAGGTTCAGTCTAAGTCACGGTCACTTTATGCACAACATAATGACATGCTGCCCAGTCCTGCATGGTCTTCCCAATGTTGGCTGTTGGAGCGTCCCCTTGCAGCTACTGTGCTAACCCAGTTCACCAAAGCCTCCTACACCCTCACTGGCCCTGCACTCTACCAATCCTCCTCCAGCGATTGATCCCTTTTGATGATAGGTCTGAAGCACATTGAGTTGGACAATGCTCTGGTGTGATCATCAAGATTTTCGTTGATTAGTGTTAGGAAAAATCTCCTAAGCCTTTCAACCCAGTCGGTCTTATTCTAGAATATCCACCCAAACCTGTTCACTCTCGATGGTCCTTATGGTAATTAAGATGAGTGACAGAGGATTCAGCTATATGGCCACCTGTATGACATCACACTCCAACAAAGGGCTAGACAGGTGTCTTGAAGTTGTTGTGAGGTGCCTGAGTTGGTTCCGACCCACAGTGACACTGTGTACAAGAGGACAAAACAGTGGCCAGTCACCCTCAGGCTGTTCCTATGTTTGAACCCATTGCTGTAGCCGCTGTGTGAATCCATCTCTTTGAGCGTGTTCCTTTTTCACGGCCTCTCTGCTTCACCAAGCATGATGTTCTTTTCCAGGAAATGGTCTCTCCTGATCACACGCCCAATGAATGCGAGATGCAGTCTAGACAGCTTCACCTCTAGGGAGCATTCGGGCTGTGCTTTCCAGAGAGATTTGCTGGTTCTTTTGGCAGCCCATGACACCGCAAGTGTGGTTCACCAGCCACGTAGACACTCAGTCAATGTGGTCACAGTTGGGTTAAAAGTGACCCATGGTGAATAGGAAGACGAGTTAGCAACAGATCTTGGAGGAACATTTTATTGTCAAATAATGACCTCATTGTTTAAAAAATATTGATTGATATGCATTACCCCACATTAAACAATGCTAAATGGTCACCGAAGGAGCTGAACAAACACACAGAAGAAAGTCAAAACCCACATGCACATAAACCCTGATACTTGGACAAAGACAGCCATTGGCCTCAGTGTGGGAGTAGGACGGACATGGATCAGACAGTACAAAGATTGACGCCATGTTTCTCTGTATGCACGTAACAGGCTGGCCTGTGAGCAGCCCAAGGATATCCTGATGTGGCCTCTGCCCCTAGGGCATTTGGGACTGGGGACATGAGAAGAGTAGGGGCCACGTTCTAATAAAAAATGGACAACACTGAAAAGTGACACAGATTCCCAAAAACTTTGGGGGATAACCAGGAAAGCCCTCTGGGCGGGAAGCTTCCTGGTGCACAATTGCCTTTAGATTGTGACTTCTGAAGATGTGTCTGAGGGAGTGAAGGCCAAGAGGGAGACTAGAGATGGCTATAGAGTGCCAGGGCTCTGGATGGACAGGCCCACTCACCAGGGCCATGCCTGCAACATGCTAGATGGTTTAACAAAACCATGGAGAACTGATTTCAAAACCCAAACTCAACATCATAGTCTATTCCAACACATAGTGAATTTACAGGACAGGGTAGAACATCCCCTCTGGCTTTCCAAGGCGAATTCTTTACGGGAGCAGAAAGCCTCCTCTTTCTCCCCTGGAGTAGCTATTGGTTTTGAACTCCTAACCTTGTGGTTAGCAACCCAATGTGTGCCTCACTATGCCACCAGGGCTGTACCACTGTTCACCAGCCCCTGGTGGTACATATAATTGCCTTTAGAAGCTGGTCAGAGAAGAGAAGCCAGTCAGAAAAAAGCAGAGATAGATATAGATGCAGATGTAGATAAAGATACACATATAGATGGTAGAGATGATGCGGATATAGATACAGATACTAATGGAGTGATGCAGAGCTAAAGGAACCCTGGAGGCTCAGTAGGCAATATGATGGGCTGCTAACTGCACGTTCAGTGGCTCCAAAGCACCAGCCTCGTAGCAGGAGAGGGAAGAGGAGGACTTCTACTCCCATGAAGACTTACAATTTCAGAAACTCCCAGGGGTGGTTCCGCTTCATCCTGTTAGGTTGTTAAGGGTCAGAATCAATTCCATTTCGGTAAGCAAAAGCAGAGAGTTAAAGCACATAACTGACTTTGGTCATTTTTACTGGTAAAATTTGCGATGGTTGAAAGGAATAACTGAAGGGGATAACATTTCAAAATCACAGAAATATGGAGCTAAGGATAAGAACAAATAGATAACTACTGGTACCCCCTCCCCCACTTACCCAACATCTCTCATTTACAACAATATTAATTTTTTTACATTCTTTTTTAAAAATTATTTTATTGGGGGCTCATACAACTCTTATCAAAATCCATCCATGCATCCATTGTGTGAAGCACATTTGTACATTTATTGCCATCATCATTCTCAAAACATTTTCTTTCTACTTGAACCCTTGGGATCAGCTCCTCATTTCCCCCCCTCCATCCCCGACCCTCCCTCCTTCACGAACCCTTTCTTGGTCAAGTCGTGGGGCGGTGAGCGAGTGGAAGGCCCTCAAGGAGATGGCTTGCCCAGTGGCCGCAGCAACAATTGTGAGGATGGCACAGCGCCAGGCAGGTCCCTTCTGTTGTGCACGGGGTCGCTAGGGACCAGAAAGGGCTCCATGACGTTTCACACCAACAACGGACACCTTACATAGAAACAAAAGCTGAACTCACTGCTGGACCACGGTGGCAATCAGAACACCCCTCGATGGCCGTCCCGGTGGACACCCCATGTGAGCTACTATCACAACCCCTGCACCCCGCAACTCTGAACCCCCCGCTCCTCAGCAAGCTTGACTTGGTAGCTCATTGGATTGCAGCACCCCCTGGGCAGCAGACCCCAGCCTGATCAGACGCCAGCTCTCCCCTTGCCCAGCTTTGTTGGCACAGGCCTGCCTCTCTCTGCAGAAATAGTGCTAAACTGCAGGGTGTGCCCCGGCGTCCCCTGGGAGGGGAGAATGAACTGGACCATATCACCTCCAGGTGCCAGAGGCCAGTGATGGATGGGGAACATTCCGAATCCCAAGTCCACGTGGACCTGAGGTTCTGAAGAACACCTCAGTTGGATCCAGATCGCAAGGCCCTCCGAGTTCGGTGGGTGGCTTGGACCAAAAGAACCAAGTGTTGCCCGGAGGGCCACTGGTAGCGCTCTGTTCTGACACTTGCACATGCTTGGGCACAGAGGGCAGTAAGATGTGGGTCCCTGACGGGGCATTGGGAGTGATGGCCAGAACAGAAGTCCACATCCCATGTGGAGAATTTCACATTCAAGTCCACCTGGGATGTTGACTCCAGTCTCCACTGACGTCCTGCAGAGTGAGAGCACTCTGGAGGGGAGACATTGGCTCTCTCCTTTCTTCAAGAGGTAGGGCTGGGACCCCGGGCTGTCTGGCTTCCAGACCTGTGACCCCTCCCCCGCCCCCATCCCAGGTGGGCAGTGAGTGGCCAGGACAGTCTTTGTCGCATCTGAGTGTTATCATCCATCCACACGGAGCACACCAGGAAGGCTTGCTCACTGCTGACCCTGAGACTAGGGCAGCATATAGCAGGAACTCCATGAGAGGTGACTCCTGTCCCCTGTAAGTCCCCTCCCTCCTCCCTCACTTCCTCCTGTGGTTAGGCAGAAATGCCTAGCCTCACAGAGGCAGCCAGGTCTCCCTCAGACTTATCCTGTCAAATTGGTGCTTCTGCAAAGTTGGTCTCTGAGCTGCTCCAGCAGCTCTGGGGTCTTTGGTGGGTGGCCCCATGCTTTGCTCTGTGTCCTGGATGGTTGGCAGGGATGTGGATCTCTGAGGTTGCTTTTCAGGGAAGATGACCACCGGGGCTTTGGGACTACAGCGCTCGATTGTGCATTGTGCTTTCATGAGCCAGAGAGAGAGAACTTGTCTTCCAGGTGAAGCAAATAGCCTTTGCAGAGAGGGTGTGAATTTGGGGACCCTGTTGAAGGGGTCTGGGTCTGTTTCCTTCTTTGCCACCCAGGACTACAAACTCAGGGGATTTGGGAACCCTTGTGAACACTGCTATTTGTTGAATCTTCTGCTTCCCCTCCTCCTTCTCCTCCTCCCCTCCTCCTTTTTTTTTTCTTTCCATCCAAGTGGGATGGGAGATGCTCACACCTCTCCCAAGAATATCTCTGCTCATAGCTCTCTGTCACTCCCTCATGATATTCAGGGTTTTCTTATTTCTCTGCTGCCGGGACCCCTGACTGCGCCACCAGGCCTCTGTGCATGGGAAGACCCCACAGTTTAGTCCTCAGCTGGGCTGAGGTGCTCTCTCCTTCTCCTCCCACTGCTTCCAGATGGACAGCTCATCCACACCTACATTTACAAGGACTCCCATCTTCTCTTAATCTCCTGCCTCCACCCATGCTGTTGTGTTAGTCTAAGCAAACTAGGGAAGCAAATCCACAGAAACCCAGAGAGTTGTATATAAAGGGTAGGTGTACATTAGGAAAGCATCCCAACCCAGTGCTGTCCAAGCCCATAAGTCCAATATTAACCCATACACCCATATGTCCGACACCCATCTACAAAGGCCTCCTCAATCTCACAAAACACACGCAATGATGCCAACTGCAGGAGGAAAGCCGAATCAGTGAGCATGTAAGCATCTCAGCACTGGCAGGGGTTTCCATGCAGCTGCTCCAGCATCCAGGGCTGCATCAGGGTAGGTCCATGTGGCTTCTCCTCAGGGATGTCTTTCAGGAAGTCAGCCTTATTAGCTGAACTAAGGCAGTTGCACCCTGGTGCAACCATCAGAGAGCAAGAGACCCAATACCTACAAAGGCGAGGCTCACAGAGCCCTTCAATTAATTCCGCCCTTCAATTAATCCCATATGTGTTTATCGGCCAGGTTGGCACAAACCTTAACTATCTCAACTGTCTTGCAGGAGCAAGCCTAAATAACGACTGCAATTACTGTCCAGATGACCCCCCCACCCCATTGTGTTACCCCAGCTGGCAGGGCCCTGTCTCAGTCAGAGAACAACTGGGTTTTCTTTTTTTTTTTTTTTTAATACTTTTACTGGGGGCTCTTACATCTCTGATCACAATCCATACATTCCTCCAGCATGTCAAGCACATTTGCACATATGCCGCCATCATGATTTTCAAAGCACTTCCCACTTGAGCCCCTGATATCAGCTCCCCATTTCTTCTCCCTCCCTTCCCTGCCCTCCCTCCCTCATGAAACCTTGATAAATTATAGATCATTATTTCTATATTTTACATCATCTTCTGTCACCCCTCACCTACTTTTCCGTTATTCGTCCCCCTGAGAGGGGATTCTGGTTGATCCCTGTGATCAATTCCCCCTCTCTCCCCTCACCCTCCCCTAACCCTCCTGGTTTCTCTACTCTCACTGTTGGCCCTGAGGGGTTTGTCTATCCTGGGTTCCCTGTGTTGCGGGCTCTTATCTGTAACAGTATGCATGCTCTGGTCTAATCTGATTTGTGAGGTAGAATTGATAGTCATGATAGTGGGGTGATGGAAGCACCAATGAACTAGAGGAAAGTTTTGTGTTTAGTGGTGCTATACTGCACCCTGACTGGCTCATCTCTTCCCTGTGACCCCTCTGTGAGGGGAAGTCCAATTGTCTACAGAGGGGCTTTGGGTTTTCCCTCTATCCCCCCCCCCCCATCTACCTGGGGTATGGTTTTGTTCTGGGTCTTAGATGCCTGATACCTGATCCCATCGATGCCTCCTGATCACACAGGTCGGTGTGCTTCTTCCATGTGGGCTTCATTGCTTCCAAGCTAGATGGCCACTTGTTTACCTTCAAGCCTTTAAGACGTCAGATGCTATATCTTTTGAATGCCAGGTACCATCAGCTTTCTTCACCACATTTGCTTATGCACACATTTTTCAATGGTTGAGTTTCGAGAATTGGATCACCAGGCCTTTATCCCAAGCAGCCTCTGGGCAGAGATGTAAATTTGAACTTGAAGTTGGCAGGCCAGTGTGCCAGCCATTTGAACCACCCCCAGACCCTAAATCAGGTGTCATGAAGCTAAACCTGAGTCAGTGGGACCCCATGGGGCTCAGAGTAGCATGACGCTCTGATGGGTGATGCCCACACCACCTGTCCTTTCTACAGAGGTGCTTCTGGGTGGGTTGGAACCTTGAGTCTTTTGATGACTACTCATGTACCATAACCATCTGTTTCTCCTGTGAATCCTCTATGAGGAGTCCTGAAAGTGCACCTGGGGGTTATTCTTGACTCCCCACCTCTCCAGATTTCTCCACTGTGGGTTCTAGATCATGTCTATGTCCCTGACAGGTCCCCCATTCCTGAACGCACACTCAGGTATCCCCGGATTTCTATTTCCAGTTATTGCTACTCCTCTGGACATCATCATGGGGCCAAACACAGGGCCCGTCCTTGTGTCCTGGCTATGGCAGGTTGGTTGGTTGGTTGGTTGGTTGGTTGGTTGGTTGGTTGGTTGGTTGGTTGGTTGGCAGGTTGGTTGGTTGGTTGGCAGGTTGGTTGGTTGGTGGGTTGGTGGGTTGGTTGGTTGGC
>NW_022103915.1:3399626-3414929 GCF_000313985.2 Echinops telfairi
AGGTTGGCTGGTTGGTTGGTTGGTTGGTTGGTTGGTTGGTTGGTTGGTTGGTTGGTTGGCAGGTTGGTTGGTTGGTTGGTGGGTGGGTTGGTGGGTTGGTTGGTTGGTTGGTTGGCAGGTTGGTTGGTTGGTTTAAATACATTTTCCCAGATCCCATTGTGGACCTACTGAGCAAGGAGTGGGAGGGGAAGCCCGTCTGGTTGAGAAGCAGGAGCCTCCTATGCTTATTAAGGCTGATAACCAATTACTATAGGGCAGTGGTTCTCAACCTGAGGATTACAACCCCTTTGGGGGTCAAACAACCCTTTCACAGCAGTTGCCTGATTCATCACAGTAGCAAACTGACAGTTATGAAGTAGCAACAAAAATAATTTTATGGTTGGGGGCTCACCATAACATGAGGAACTGTATTAAAGGGTAGTGGCATTAGGAAGTTTGAGAACCACTGCTCCAAAGAGCCTTGTGCCCCATTGAGAACCCCCATCGACATATAAACCCGACCCAACCCCGCTCCACCCAGTCAGTTCGGACTGCACAAGCCGATGGCACAGAGCAGGATTGTCCCATAGGGTTTCTCAGCCTGTCGATCTCTGAGGGAGCACACAGCCTCATCTGCAGGGAGGCTGGGAGAACTGACCAAAGGTGCACGGGTGGCAGGTGGTGGCACTTCCTGGCACAGATACGGCTACTCCTATGGTTTGCTCTGGTGCCACAGTGGTTATATATCATACAGCTAACTGCACGACCAGCAGTTTAAGCTACCAGCTGCACCGCTGGACAATGATGGGACTTCCTATCCCCATCAGGTGTGGCAGTCTCCGAACCCCACAGGGGCACGTCTGCTTTGTCCTACAGGGTTGCTTTGAGTCAGCACTGATTCAATGGCAGAGATGTTTTTCTTCACTTGCATCAGACATAGCTGTGCCCTTGCATTTCCAAGGTGCAAATGAACAGGGGATTGATAATTGCATAGAAGAGGGACTGTATGTGCCTGCGTGGGAGAGACAGAGAGAGAGAGTGTGTGTGTTTGTGTGCGTGTGTCTGTATACATGTTTGTGTCTTTGTAGCGAGGAGAGATCTAGTAAAGCTCATACTGGGGTCCCTTGAGGCCCACACACATCATGCCTTGTTGCCATGTTGGGCCAATTTCATTGGAAAAGCCAGACAAGATGGGCCAAAATAAAGCCTGGCTGTTTAGTTTTGATTGACAAGCCGTCAGAGACAGCCCCATGGATTCCAACTGCCTAGTTTTGGGGGACTCTGGGGAAGACCCAGGGCCGGGCAGTATTTAGCCTCACTGTACAAGGGGTCACCATCCTGGGGGCCGCAAATCAACAGCCTGGGACCGCAGCAGGTTTCAGATTGAAGTGAGGGTCTCATTGTCTCCAGAGCACCATCACGGACAGCAAAGACCCCACTAGGGCACTCCCCCAGGGTTGACCCTCCAGCACCCCTCTGGTCCCTGAGGCAGCCCCAGAAAAGAACCTGATGGCTTTCCTGGGAAGGCCAGCACTCTTCCATCCTGAAGCCACCCCCCAACTCATTCATGGCCTGAGGATTCAGCTCCATAGACCCTGTGGAAAGTGTGCAGGCACCAGGTGAAGGGTCAGAGCCCTGGTGTCCCCGGCTTGCTGTGGGGACTTTCCTGGCCCAGAGGTCAGTGTCTGGAGGAAGCCAGTAGCCAGCCGCTGTCCGGGCTGCTCAACGGCAGGCAGGGCCAACAAAGTGCTGTGTCATCCTTTTCTCTGGCACTCAGGAGTGAGCTGGGTGCAGGGAGGGGGGGCGGGGGGTGGTGGTTAGCTTTGTGGTCAGCCAGCAGTTTTATGAAGGTCCTTGAGGTGCAACAAGTACCAGGTGGCCCCGGCGTGGTTTAACTGTCTGGAGGCCCGGGCTCTTTAATTGGCCGCCTAGTAACGTCGGTGGGGCCTGGCTGTGAGAAATGTTCAGTTGGCAGGGAGCTTACATAAGGCACAGAGGTGGGCTGCTTGGCCCCAGCTGAGAACCCTTGTATCACCTGTGGCCCCTCTGTGAGGCCGGAAGGCTGAGACGGCACTGGGAGGGGTAAGGGCAGGGGCTCATCTCTAAGCCTCCACACAAGTCCCACTTTGCTGATGGGGAGACTGAGGACAATGCACTGCGGAACAGGGTCCTATGGACCCCTCTGAGAGCTGGCCCTTCAGGGGGCTCTTTCTGTTGAGTCTCTCCACAGCCCACAGGTCGAGGTCTAACCCAGTCCAGGTAACAACAATGCTGGTTACCAGACCAATCTCTTAATCTCTAGAATGCCTCTCTGGATGCCACGGAGGGAGATGGCCATGTGAGCTCTTGGGGCTCTTCCCAGGACAAATATGGGGCACAAAATAGCTCACACTGCCTCTCACAAGCCCTCGGGAAGCTTTAGGTGGGGGGCTCATGTCACCTGTCCTCCCTCTTGGTCTCAGCCCCTGTTTTTCTCTTTGAGAATCCACTGCAGACCAGGGACAAGGGCAGGCCCAGGTGCCGAGGGTAGAAGATTGAAATGTGCACGCTCGCGCAAGCAAGCTGCCACAGTCACTGAATCACACGCCTGTGCAAAAATCTCGCATGCACACACTCAAGAATACCCACATGGGCCTGTGCACATACACTCACACAGCTTCCACACCTGCCTGGAGAGGTCAGTCTCATGGGGTCATCAAACAGACGCAGGCACCAGGCAGCACTGGGTCAGGCAGTTCTCTGTATGCAAACCACAAAAACCCACCTCACTGCCACAGAGTTGATTCCGACCCAGGGCAACACTCTCAGACAGGGCAGAATTGCCCCTGTGGGTTTCTGAGACTGTCACTCTCCACGGGAGTAGAAAGCGCCATCTTTCTACTGAGGAGCATCTGGTGGTTTCAAACTGTGGACCTTGCAGTGAGCTGCCCAGCACATAACCAACAATGCCCCCATTATCATTCTTTTCACTACCATCTCCTGCGCATGGATCTTTCTGTTGGTGTGCCCTCCCGGATGGATCTTGCACAAGATCTTGATGGCAGGACCCTGTCGTATCCAGCACAATGGATTCTCCCAAGGTGTGCACACTGAGAGTCTAATAGATGCCACGCCCTGGGCCAGTGAAGGCTTACAAGTCACACACTGCCATCCAGCTAACAACCCCCATTCCCTGCGACGTGGACGCCCACCCCCATGTGCATGAATGGACACTGTGCTGACGGGCGGGCAGATGGCTTTGGGAATGGGAAGGAGACTGGGGAAAGGTTCAGGGTAGAAATCCCCCTGAGATTGAAGAGCTGGGCCCCCCACAGGAGCACAGGGATGGAGGGGTCATGGTGAAACTGTGAGTGTGTGTGAATAACGAAGATCAAAGACAGATGGCTGCCTGGGGTCATGATGCTGGTGAAGAATATGAAATAGACCACAGACGTCCACAAGAATGACCACTCGACACGTAGAAGTGTAGCCAGAAGGCGCCTTCATCTCGTGCTGTTGGAGACTCCAGTCCTAGGAAAGGACAGTGGTCTTGGCGAGGGGTCAGTGAAGACCAGCAAGCTCCTCACTGAGGTGGATCGACACAGTAACTGCCCTCCCACCCTGGACGGGAACAGAGCAAGATCAGAGTGCAGGCCTGAGCGGAGGTGTTTTCTTCTGTCCTCTATGTGGCCATCAAGAGGAGGAAGGGCCCCAGAGGCCAGCAGCAACAGCCAGGACAAGGCCTCTGGGTTCAGGAGCAGAAGCCCCCTTTCCCAGCGGTGGCCCCTGTGACCTTGAGTGCACCTGTAAGCACAGCTCCACCCCATGGAGGTCACTTGAGCATCACACCGGGTCTTGGGTTTAATGCAAGTGACCCCCATCATAGAACAGTCCCCAGTGTAACCAAGCAATTATTAGAAGTGTGGGTGAAGTGATAAGCACCCCGCACATGTGTTTGCCACTATGGACGTGCACGTAAACACGGTGGCACTGAAGCCCCAAAAGGCCATCAACAGAGGAGGGACAATTATATGACCTGCCCTTTGGGAGCCCAGTACCCTTCTGTCTGCAAGGAGATCCTTGAGGACCCACTCTTCCAGCTCTATGGTCATCGGGATGGCCTTGAGGCCATACCCCTACCCCCTCCACTGCCTGTGCCACCCCAGTGTGGACACGGTCTCCGTTTCCTCCAGGGCTGTCCCAGGGAAGGGGCCACTCCCAGACCCATACTGTCCCAGGTCCCCTGAGCCGGACAGTAATCCAGCCCACCAATTACTTGAAATTAGAGTCAGTAATTTGAACCCATCTGCTGGGGGCCTGACCACAAACCACCTCTTAGTGAGCCCCGGCTGGATCTCGTTTCTCCCCCGTGCCCGCCTGGCTTCATGACGGCGGCCATGGGAAGCGAGGAAATCAGAGGTTACCCAGGTCTTCCGTTGATGCTTTGTCATTAGCGCGGTTATTCAAACCCTCCCTCCCTGGAGGCTTCAAGGAACAGGACCTGGCCGTGAGACTCCCTCTCAGAAGCAGCGGCTGCCAGGCACCCCCAGATGGAGCAGAGGCCTCTGCAGCTTGGCCTGCCATCCACGAGGCCAGGCCACCGCTTCCTGTGGAGACTTGCTAGCAACTAGCTCAGAGACATCACAGATGGCTCTCAGGGCCAAGGGTGGTTGGCAGCAAAGGCTAGACAGTGGCAGGGGGCCATCCAGGCCTGGGAGCCTAGACCAGTCTCTTCCTAGATGGTAGGTGGTTTCTGAAATGGTGGCATCTCGAGACGCAGGCTGAGCATTGACTCTGTGGGTTTTCAGGCCCAAGACTCAGATCCCCAGAAGAGTCCCAGGTTTCTAGAGAAGGTGAGGTATCTACAGAGCTGTGGAAGGTCGGAGGAGAGGTTCAGACATCAGAGGGGACATCGGGCCCTACAGAGGTTGTGTCCCCCTCTTACAAAGCCTTCTGGAAGGACAGGAAACCACCCATGGACACAGGTGTATCCAGAATAAGTGCCAATGAAGGGGAAGAAAGACCACCCAGGAGTCTGGCACCGTTCACAAGGATGAGCTTGTCCAGAGCTCCTGGTCACATTGCCTTCTCCAGATGCTGTGGGGCAGCTGGGGGTGCCCAAGGGGGGGCACCCAGGCCTCCCACTCTTCATGGGAGTTTTCTTCAGCCCCTGCCATTGGTCGAGTTGAATGAGGAAAAGTGCCCCTTTCGGTCTCCAAGGTGGTCATTTTGCCCCAAGCTGGCCTCCACCTCATTCCCGGGGCCAGGAGCTGGTTGCCGAAGCGCTGTGTCCCCAGAGGTCCGCGGTGCTGTCTTCAGGGTGAAGGGGACCTTCACAGCCAGCCAAGACTTGTTCTAGCTACACGGCGTTTACATGGAGCGTGTTCTGCGGGGAAAGGACAACAGGCTGCCTGGCTTGGGGAGGGCGGAGCTGAGAGAGTTTGTGAACGATTCGATGGAGAAGCCGGGGTTCTGTCATTGTCATAGGACGGCAGAATATCACCCAGCCCTCACCTAGACGGCCAGTGGAGAGGGCTCCTGGAGACATCAAAGCCACAGCTCCATCTTTCGAAGGCCTTCCCGTCCGAAAGCCGTGTGATCACGGCAGGGCAAACGTGTGCTCTTGGACAGTTATAAATGTGTGCGTGAGGCTTCCGTCATCCACACGCAATGTCCCGCTTCCACGTGCACAGGAGCCCTTTGCAAACACCATGGCTGTGGGTCGGGCGCGCCCCGGTTCTCAAAGCAGCCTCATGCTGGTTGGGAGAGGGGCGGCCAGGCTGAGAGGGGGAGGCCCTCCACAAGAGGGCCGGACACCGCTGGCTGCCGCAAGGAGCTCGAAGAGAGAGCAGTTGAGAAGAGGGTGCAGGCCTGCGTGCTCTTTTCTTCGGTGGTGCATGGGCGTCGTGACTGGCTGGGACTCCCTGGATGGCTTCTCCCAACAACATGCATGTTTTTCTGCTGACAATCACTTACCATTTACATCCTGAATGAACTGTGGGGGAGGTTTCCAGCTGTTGACTCGACAGATAGCAGTTCAAACCCACCAGCCCATCCGTGGGAGAATGATGAGGCTGTCTGCTCCCGTAGAGACTGACAGCTTTGGAAACCCCACCAGGGTCTCTGTGAGTCGGGATGTACTGTATCTATTTCCCTTTGTTCTATTACCCACTAATTATGCATATGCTCACTTGTGTACCATCAGGTGCTGTTTGTGTGCGTGTTTACCTGCGTGTGATTAGGTGCGATTACGTACTGATTTACTTGTCTGTGATAATGGAATGTTTATGTGCACACGGCCCTATCACTGTGATGCTGTGTCTGTGTACCTGTTGGGAAAACAAGCGAGAGAAAGCTGAAATTGTCAAGTGGGCCCGGACGCACGGTGTATCAGGGTAGAACTCCGCCCCAGCTGGTTTCCCACGGCTGCTCTTTTTACAGAGAGACCTTTAGGCCTTTCGTTTCAGGGGCCTCTGGGCAAGCATGGAGAATGTGGGTCGGCTGCTGGCAGGGCCCTGTCCCTGTCCCTGTGTGTCCCTGCGCCACCTTGCCCAGGAGAGGAGCAGGTTCTGCCGGCCTCATCTCCTGCCCAGGTCTTGACGCATGGGTCCTAATGAGCCCACAGGAAGCTGGGTTATTGTCCAAGTATCCTGCTGAGAGTCGACCTCTGCCTTGCAGGAACGTGGCCCCTGTGGGAGGTCCTGGTCTTGGGTCTGCTTCCTTTTGTCCCTGAAGCTGAGCAATGCCAGAAGCCTCCGGTCTTCCCACCTTTAAAGACAGGACCCAGTTCGCCCGTGTCTCCTATGACATAGCTTAAATCTCTCCATGGTCGCCAGAGGAAAACCACCCTGCGGCTCCACCCTAGGAAAAAGCCTCCCAAAGCCTGCTCCGAGCTCCAGCTCCTCGCCATCCTCTTGGGAACGCTGGTCCAACATCGACGTGCTTACATCGGGCCATGTGCACACTGGGGGAGATGTTCTTGGCCCAGCCCAGGCCATTGAGAACTCTCATTCCTAGACACCTCATCAGGGCAGTTTCCAAGGTCACTCTTTGGGCTTTACTGATATAACCAGAGAGCAGAGATTCGAACACTCAGTCTTATGCAAAGACGTCATTAAAACAGAAAGGGACTTACAAACAACGTGCCTCCCCCCCCCCGCCCCCGCCTTTTTTTTTCTGCAGAAAAGGGTATCTCTTTTCAGAAAACTAAGGGGTGGTGCAGAAAGAAGTGCCCCATAGGCAGAGACTGGGGTGGTGAGGCAGGGTCTTGTGTCACAATACCAAGGGCCCGGGCCTGTTTGGGGCCTCTCTGAGGTCAGGGCAGAGTGTGGGCTCTTTTCTCCTGTTGCTGCAAGTGCATGGACTCCGGGATGCGGGACCAGGTACAACCGGGGCCACCCTGAGCTTGCGTTTTCTTTTCTTTTTTTAAATCATTTTATTGGGGGCTCAGAGAACCCTTATCACCACCCATCCATCCATCCATCCATCCATCCATCCATCCATCCATCCAATGTGGCAAGCACATTTGTACATTTGTTGCTATCATCATTCTCAAAACATTTTCTTTCTACTTGAGCCCTTGGTATCAGCTCCTCATTTTTTCTCCTCCCACCCTCATGAATCCTTGATAATTTATAAATTATTTTTATTTTCTCATGTCTTACACTGACCAATGTCTCCCTTCACCTGCTATTAGGCTCTCTGTCTCCTCCCAGGGGACAGCTAGATCATTGTGATCGGTTCCCCTTTTCTCCCCCACCTTCCCTTTATTCCCCTTGTATGTCGACTCTCAATATTGGTGCTGAGCGGTTAATCTGTCCTGGATTCCCTGGGTTCCAGCTCTCATCTGTACCCATGTACATGCTCTGGTCTAGCCTGATTTATAAGGTAGAATTGGAGTCATGACAGTGGGGGTGGGGTGGGGGGAGGAAGCAATAAACAACTAGAGGGAAGTTGTATGTTTCACTGTACCCTGACTGACTCATCTTCTCCCTGTGACCCTTCTGTAAGGGGATGTCCAACTGTCTACAGATGGGCTGTGGGTCTCCACTCTGAGCTCCCCCTCATTCACAATGATAAGACTTTGTTCTGGGTCTTTAATGCCTGATACTGATCCCATTGATACCTCATGATCACACAGGCTGGTGTGCTTCTTCCATGTGGGCTTTGTTGATTCTCAGCTAGATGGCTGCTTATTTATCTTCAAGACTTTAAGACCCTAGATGCTATATCCTTTTATAGGCAGGCACCATCATCTTTCTTCACCACATTTGCTTATTCACCCACTTTGTCTTCAGCAATTGTGTTGGGAAGGTGAGGCTCGTGGGATGCCAGGTTATTAGAACAAAGTGTTCTTGCATTGAGGGAGTACTTAAGTAAGGGCCAATATCCATCTGCTACCTTAATACTGAACCTTTAAATAGAGTTGCATAGATCTGTTTCCCCATCGTCATATATAAATATGTTTATATATGTGCATGCCTATATTTAGCCCTCTATAAATATCCTTTGCCTCTTAGTTCTTTCCTCTACTTCCTTTTAATTTTCTCTTGTCCCACTATCATGTTCAGCCTTCATTTGGATTTCAGTAATTCCCCTCAGTTATATTGCCCTTGATCAAGCCCTACCAGCCCTCCTATACTCTCCTCACCATCAATTTTAGATCACTTGTTGTTCTACACTGAGATTTTTAGATCTGCACAGCAAGTAGACCAGTTACCATCAACTCAACTCTGAGCCATGGTGATGCTAAGTGTGTGACTGTAGGCCTGTTCCCCACATTGTTCCCAATAGCTGATCTTTTGGAATTAGATCTCTGGGACATCTTTCCTCCCAAGGTAGGTCTGGTTTAACTTGAATTCTCACATGAGGCTGGAGAAGAAAGTCTCCAGCGTTCAGCACGTCAACTGAACCCAAGCTGGGTGGTAGCAGCTGAGGTCAGAGCAATGGCCCAAGACGGAGACAGTGGCCAGTGCTGGAACTGGAACAAAGTCATCGATGGAGTCTGAGTTGGGGCAGATGAAACTGGATCCCAAGCTGTGGAATCTAAAACTGGAGGAGATTCTTTCAGTACCTGGAAGGGTCCTGGAGATGCCCTGAATCGGTAGTTGAGTTAGTTGAATCCAGGATGTTGGGAATAGAGAGTAGTCCAAGTGGGAATGGCGAGTATGCCGAGGAAAGGTGCTCTTGGGCAGGCATCTTGAAGGCGGGAGGTTAGACCAGAGCAGCCAAGGAGTGCATAGTGCATGGTTATCACATAGCAGGAAAGACACTGCCGTGGCATGCGCAAGGGGAACTGCGTACATGTGGCCTGAAGGCATGGTGGGGTGTGGCAGTGGGGACAGAAACCCTTTTCATTTCCCTCGCCTGACTTGACCACTCAAATGCAAGGAGGTTGGCTTGGACATTTGACTCTTACCTGCAGTGATCCCAGCTTGCAGCCTCAGCCAGAATCTGTCTAAGAATAAGAGGACGAAGAAATCCATCCCATGAGACACAGAGCGGGAGGTGGCCACATGTATTTTATCTTGGCAGTGGCATCCACGAAGGAGAGACCCTGGCTCCCCATTTCTAATTATTGACATATGCCCAGGATTCTGGACTAGGCATGCTCTTCGTTTGTGTGTCATTGCTCTGAGCCCCAAACTGAACCCCCAAACTGGGCCAACATACTTAAGATGCCACATGGCCACAGCAGGTCTAATAAGGAGGTCTGTCCACACAGGGTGTCGTGTTCTCGGTGCAGCAGCCTTGGAAAGTCAGCTCACTGAGCTGAGCCATGGGATCTGGTGCTGTGCAATGGGTGTGAGGAGACAGGCTTCCCCAGGGATTGTTGTAAGTGCCACAAGAGGCTACTCCTTTCCCCAGAAACCAGGGAGTGCTGCCTGAAGGTGCGGCACAGCTTCCTGCCTTCTCCCCTTTTGTATCTTTCGAAGCAGGGAGAACATGGAAATTTTTCTGAAGCAGTCCAGTCTCCCTGGTGCATTGGCCGTGAGCTCTGTGTAAGCAGTGGCCTATGTGATTCTCGACAGTGTCTCACGGGGCAGGCTCCATGCTCTCAACGGGGGTGGAACCTCAAGCCCTGGGACCTCTGAAGCTCATTTAGTCCTGCCTCCAGGGTGTGCAGGTGAGCTCTGCAGCCGCAACTGATGTCCACACACTTTATTCCCAGCCTTTGCCAGGCCCTGAGCCTGCTGGCCGAGCTCCTTCCATACACACCAGCTAGGAGAGTCTGCCGCAGACCCGCAGGACACGCTCAGGAGCCCACAAGACCAGTGCTGAGTTTGGGGCAGGTCCAGTGCAGGCACCACTTGCAAACATACCCTCAGTCCCCATGGTGGAGCTCTTGATGCCTGTGTGGCAGATGAGGCAAGACAGCACCAGAAGGCTCTTCTGGCTTGTCCAAATCCACCTAGCAAGGCCACAGCAGAGGCAGGAAATGATATGAGACCCCAAGCTCTGTCTCATCCAGCAGGGTCATCCTGTACCTGGCTCAGAACTGTGTTACAGCTGGGGGCACAGAGGGCTAAAAAGGTATGTCTCAGGGTCAGCTGAGAGTGATTCGCCATGGAGCGAGAGTTCCTGGCCCCGGAAGGAGCAGAGACAGCATGCTTGGGCTCAGAGAGAAAAGGGGAGCCCCACACCTTGAAAGACAGCTCATCTTTGCAGGAAAGGTCTGGGTTAGTGGGGTCGGGTGTTTTAGGGGCTTGGCGATATATATTTAGCATGCTTCCAAATCAGAATTGGGTTGGTCGACTGGACTCAGACAGTCAGACTGTCTGCTACGCTAGGAATGACAAGGGGGAGAGAGCAGCGTCACATTCCACTGTCAAAAGGAACCTTTCAAGAGCCCTCCGGAAGCAAAACACTGTCAGCCATGGGCTTCTGTCCATGCGCCTAAGAGCGGGACCATTTGATAAGGCTAGTATTCAAATGTACCCACAAACCACCAATGCCAGCGCTGAAGAAACTGGAGGTTTTGACCAACTCCCACAGTGAGAAGTTGATGAAATATGCGATCCAGGGGCCTTGATAATTGCCCTGAAGCTTAGAACCTGAGACTGGGAGAGGGAACTGGAAAATGTGGCCTTGGTGGGAGAAATGGCACCGAGCACATAATACTAGAACTTTGCCACAGTTACTAACCACGTGTTCACTGCAAGGGTCTTTTCTCAGCAGCATAACGGCAATTGCACACTTGCACCTCGCCAGATGGGACACACAACGACACCCGTGCAAACAGAGGCTAGAGGCTCTCTCCAGTGCCTCAACCAGAGCAAGGTCAGGGGCCAGCTGCTGAGAAGGCCATCCATTACTGAGAAGCAGGTTCAAGTTGAGACTGAAGGACAATGAAAGCAAGTCCAGAGAGCCTCAGTACAACCTTGAGAATATGCCACCAGAATTCAGAAGAGCAGGCTGGAGACATTGACCACTAACGGCCCGAGATAAGACGAGTTGCGGACAGGAAGGCCCTCCTACGTGAAGGAAGCCGAAGGTCATGAAATTGAAAGGAAAGAAGCAACCGAAGTGGATGTCAGAAGAGACCGTGGAACTTGCGCATGTCTTCTAAGGAGGGCCCAAATGCCCCCTAAAGAAGAGTGGGGGTCTTGCAGGGCTAGCAGTTCTACCACTCAACTGGTGAATGCCTCAGCCTTCGATCCAATTCTGCACTCTTCTGAACAACACTGCGATGTGGAGGGGGCTGCAGGGATCCCTTCCATTGCCACCTCCATGCCCACCCTTAGCTGAATGGTCTCGTCTCTCTCTGCTCCCGAAGCCACAATCAGCCTGGGCTTCTTCGGGCCTGTGAACACACAGCTTCCAAATCCCTGAGCCTCACCCTCTGCCATGTCCTTCCTGGTGCTCTGGCATGCTGCCTTGCCAGACACGGTCACCATGAGCTGCACGCGGGGCACCCAAGACATCGGTGGGGAAGGGGGAGGGGGCCAGCAGGGACCAGGCAGTCCCTGAGTGAGGGGAGGGGGGCGTTTCAGATTAGTTTCACAGGATGCATTCTCTGTCTTGGGTGCCCTCCTGAGGGGCTCCCACAGAAGCAACACAGGACAGAAGAGAAAGAGAAAGGAAATCAAGAAGAAAGGGAGGTGACAGAGGGGAGGGGGGAGGGAGAGAGGAAGGGAAAGAGGAGGAGGAGAGAGGAAGCAGAGGGCATAAGGAAGGGAGGGAGAGCAAGAGAGAGAGAGAAGCAAGGGAAAAGAAAACTATCAGGCGCCGCAAAGAAGAGGGGAGGGGAAGGAAATGATGGGTGCGGAGGGAGAGGAGAGATGACCGTGCCTGTGTGTCTCCTGCCCACTCCAGTTGAGAGGTTTAGATTCCTTTAGAGATCAAAAGAAGAGGGTCTGCGACATGAGGGGACCAGGCAGCGGATCTGCTCCAGCCACCTGTGAAAATGTCCTCCGAACCGATTTGAGCATGTGTCCGTGCGTGCGTGCGTGTGTGTGTGTGTGTGTGTGTGTGTGTGTGGGTGTGTGTGTGTGATGATTCAGCATCGTCTCTGGACACCTGTCTGCCCAGCAGACATACCTGAACAGCGTCCACGGCACACCTGAGCATGGACTCTGTCATCATCTCAGGGCCTCTTGGCCTACCTTCCTTGTCCTCTCCAAGAGCTACAGGTCTCCCTACTTCTCCTCCTTCCTCATCAGAGTGGATGCAGGGGATCTCCTCTCTGCTTCCAGCCTACATGCCTGGGACTATCCATTGGTGAGGGCTTCCTGGCCATTGCCGATCAGATCTCACGAGAGCTGGCAAGAGAGCTTACCAGCTAGCATGCACTTTGCCACGTGCCAGAGAAGCCTGTGTAGGTCAGGCGGGGCTCTCTCCCAGCCCTGCACGCGTGTAGCAACACCCCTAATTTCTAAACCCCCAAGACGCTGAGCCAGGCCCTCCCTCCTTTCTCTGGAGAAGGCCGTGTATATTTGGATTGAGCTTTAACCCACCTGTTCCTGATGTATTTACAATTAAACCATCAAAATATTATTTTAAGGGCTGTTTGATGTCTAGGAAACCTTTCGAGGTCTTTTAAATATAATTTTGAAAGCCTCTATCCTTAAAAGCGGAAGCTTGGCTGTGAGTGAGGGGTGTCAGTCTGCAAATGTCAGTGCTCTGCAGCCAGGTACTAAGCCCCTTTTCCCTCAGGACCAACTGCCTTCCAGACCCCACAACTGCCCTGTGGGACACCCAGGGGCCCCGGGCCAGCCATTCAGGGTCAGTTCTTGGTCCTGAATTTTCCATCAACAGCTCAGGTCCCGTTGGAGGGAAGAGCAGGGACTGATGTGGGTGGCACCAGGGTACTGAGGTGGCTACTCTGTAGTGAAGACCTCTTGGGAGGCTTGTAGCCCAATGCCTATGGTGGGTGGATCTGGGGGATGGTCAAGGGACTCCCGTGGGCATCTGATTCTATGAGACTGGGGCTCAGCCTCCTGGGATCCCAACGTGCCCCCCCCCCCTTATCCATATGACAGCCTCTCATCGGTGGCACTCAAAGCTCCCCATCACTGTGAGAGCAAAGTTAGAATAAGTCTCAAGTTGGGGTGGTCACACATTACAAGGGTGCCCCCAATATCTTGATCACCACTGTGGGTCCTCCAGAAAGACAAATATGTGGAACACCCCGCTGAGCCCGGGAACAGTCTTCCTTATGATTAGGCTGTTGGCCACTCGTCATCAATCACTTCATGGGCCTCTCCCCAGGCACTGGGCAGAAGGCAAGCCTACGGTTACTCCTCGGCCCTTCGTCGGTCAATGACGGCAGAGATGAGCCCAGAGTGACCACAGAGGCCAGAAAGAAGCTCCTTGGTCACCCCACAGACATGTGCATTGCAGCTGGGTACCTGGCAGCAAGGCCTAGATGAGACCATGATGCCCATCGTCCTACGGGTGCCTTCTCAGCAGTAGACCTGGCTTCCTCTCCTGGCCGATGCACTCACCTGCCAGTGGTGCCCGGCCTATTGCTCTGATGTCCTGAAAACTTCAGCTGAGCATCCTAAGTCGGGCTGGGGAGAAACGCCTGGAAGTCTACTTCCCCCAGTGAGCCAATAAAATCCCTACGGAGCACAGCCTGACTGGGGGACAGCCCAGGATTGGGCAGCACTGCATTACAACACGTGGACCTTCCACAAGTCAGGAGTCTGCTCCATAGCAGCCGGGGGGCCAGTGGGGGAGAGGGGAGCAACAAGGCCATGGAGTTGTTTGGATTGTCATTACACCCATTAGAATAAGTGAGGCAGTGGATTCTGTTTCTCAGGGACACTCACTACTCATCCACCCGTCTTGGCCAGCGTGGCTGCTGAGCACAGCCCTCTTTGCAGAGAGCTCTGGGGACACAGTGAGCGGAAAGCTCTCTGTGAGCCCCGTGCTGGAAATTCTGGATGGGGCACAGCTGTGTGCTCTTCTGCCCACACCCTCCATGACCTGCTGTCCGAATGAGCACCCGGTCCCCTTGGCACCCCCTCCCTCTGTCTTCTTTCCTTGTCCAGGGGAAACCAGTGTCTAAACTCTGCCAGTCCCAGTCTGCCTCTTTCTCAGCTTCTGAAATGTGCCGGGTGAAGCAGAACTGCCACGTGCTCGGCCCTGCTGTTTTTCAGGTAATCATCTGCAAACTGGGAGGAGGGGGTGGGGGGACCCTGGGGAGGAAGGAGGGGACTTCGGGAAGGTGAGACACAGCAGGCTGATTAAGAGACTGCCACCGAGGGAGGCAGACATCTGGGCCCAGACAGATACAGTTCCACCGATACAATCTGAGCCACTATCCTTGAGCGAGATAAACAACTTGCAAGAACAGAGTGCTGGAGGAAGTGCCCGCTGAGAAAGTGGGGCTCTGAGGCCAGGCGTGCAGCCCCTGCGGTCAGAGCAGGCCAGGAAGTTGGGGGAGGGGCGGGAGGCAGCCCCAGCAGGCAGGTGCCAAGAGTCACAGGCCCACCTCCACAGATGTCAATGGAGACAAGCGTGTGAGTGCCCCAGCCTCAAGGGACAGAGGTACTGCGAGGGGAGGGGAGCACAAGAAAGCAGGCTTTTGGAGAGAAAAGGTGAAGGAGTGATGAATGGGCACTGTCAGGGCCTGTCTCAAAAATGTTGTCTGTCTCAGGGCTGAGCACTGAAGTCTACATCCCAAATGAGCTCAGCAGCACTAAGTGAATTGCCTGACTCCATTCCATCATCCATAAAGTGGGATATCTGTTTCAAAGAGATGTTATGGGGTTTGGCAAGGTTTTTCTCCTTGAAGGAAAATCAATTGCATCTCATTTGAAGGTTCAGATTTTAGATGGGAGGGGATGGATGGATGGATGGATGGATGGATGGATGGATGGATGGATGAGTAGATGGGTG
>NW_022103915.1:3415029-3443418 GCF_000313985.2 Echinops telfairi
TGGATGGATGGATGGATGGATGGATGGATGGATGGATAGATGGATGGATGGTTGGGTGGGTGGATGGGTGGGTGGGTGGATGGATGGATGATTCTATTTCACATCTTGAGTATAGTACAGATCTAAAAGCATTAATATCAAAAGGAAGTAAAAGAAGGAGGGAAAGAGAGAAGAGGGGAAAACTGTGATGGTAACATACATTATAAAACTTACTTTTACTTATATACAAGACATATTGATTTCGATTTTGTCTGAAATAATTTCAAGAACGTGTACCCAGTTAAGCTTGAATTTCAGAAAGACCAGGAATATATTTTGTTCACCTGCACATGTCTCATAAAATACCAGACATACACATTATCCTACAAAATGTTATCTGAAATTCAAAAATGACAAGTACCTAATATTTAGTAGTTTAGGGGCAAGGGAAAAGGAAAAGTCTTTGGCTGGCCTACTGGTGACATCTTCATGTTTAAGCGCATTATGCCAAAGAACAGCTCGATGAGATCTGAATCCCAAATCCAGTTCACAGTAGAGTGATTCTCTACTGCCTGCCCCCTGCCCCTGCCCCGACTGGTCCCTGTCCAGGCATTTTCTCTAAGAAGAGCCACCCAGCTACCTAGTCCACGTATGGCTATTCTAAGGGTAGCCCATGAGCGCTTAGAACTTTGGGGGCACTTGAAAACTCCAATGTGCATGGGCACTTCATGGTGAATTGACAGTTCAGAATGAGTGGCAATGTCTGGTCAGAAGAACGGGCAAGATGAATTGGACAGGAACCATCTCATGAATGGCCCATGGTTTGCACCTCACTGGTTCCCATCTAGAGATAAAAGTGGATGAACGTGCTTGTCTGGACCCTGGTGGAGAATTAGCTTATGTCCAGCAGGTCTCTCCACTGTACCTTCCTCCTGGGCTGGGTACAGTGACACGGCATTGGACTCTCTCGGGGTTTTACAAGAGTCCGTATGTCCCTCCCACAGTCTGCCCTGATGCCAGCAGCCAGGGCTCCTTGCTTACCATCCTCTAGACACCTCTCTTGCCTCCCAGCCCCATTGCTTGGCACTAATCTGACACTCTGAGAGGATGAGTCGTGTCTGCTTTAGGCGATGCTAGTTCTTCTAAGGAGCCCTCGTTCCGCAGCCGGTTGTGGGCTGTGAGCCCAAGTTCTGCAGTTTGAAACCACCATTGGCTCCTGAGGAGGAAGAGAGGGTTGCCTACTCTTGCACGGAGCCGCCGTCGTAGGGCACTTCTACTCTGCTCTATAGGGTCTCTGTGAAGAGGCACCCACGGTGTGTTCCTCATTTTGTTGTGTTTCCTCTACGTTCCCAGGCACAAGAGTTGCACAACACCAAACTTCTCCAGTAGAAAGGATAATTAGAATGCTTTTGTTGTTGTCAAAGATTGAGGACACCGCAAGGCAGGGCCAGGTTCCCATTCTTGTTTTGAACAGTGTGGTGCATGCAGATGCCTACAGCATCTATCCCCTCCTTTAAGAGATAGCATATCTTCTTTTCTGGTGATACTTGATCCCTTAAGGCCCTCCCCTTTTTTTCCCCAAGATACTTCTCCATCCCACTCTGCAATGCTCTCTCTCTCTCTCTCTCTCTCTCTCTCTCTCTCTCTCTCGCTCGCTCGCTCCAGAGAGCCACAGCAATGATACAAAAGGATGGAGTTGCTATGATTAAAAATCACTACTTTTTTTTCACTCTGTTCCTTTGTTTCCCAGTGGGATTTTCATCTCAGACTTTCCCCTTGCCTGACATCCACTGGGGAAGTGATGAAACCATTCATTATTTAAAAGTTTGGAAGCCACAAGAACTACTGTATCTAACCAGATTGGATTGACTTTTTAGCTCTTTTGATTAATAATTCATAAACCCGAGGCTATGTGAATTGGGTGAGTGCTAACCTGCTAACAAAAGAAGGGTGGGGAACGAATGTTAACACAGCTACCGTGTTATTTCACTTAACACCGCGGTCCAAGGAAACAAACACGTGTCACGGAACCTGCTTCTGAGTCTCGATCCACAATCAATATTTCATGATTCACAGGCCCATATGTTCACACCGAGCCCCTGTACCACCAAATTTGTGCACGCATCTCCCATAGGAGGATGGACAAAACGCATTTCTTCCCAAGACACAGGGGCCTCCGCTTCCTCTCCCGGAGATGAGATCCAGGCTGACCTGGTGGCAGAGGCTGCCTCCTCCTTCCAGCTTCCTGTCTGGATTCCGTGGAAGGCAGATACGTATCTTCCCGGAGCCTAACACGCAATTGGACCTCCCAGAGGAGGAGATTTGCTCTACAGAGAGAGGACCATCCTCTGCAGTTGGGGGTACATACAAGAGAGTGGCCTGTCTTCTGCAAAGGACATTTTTGGGGGGCTATTACAAGCACACCAGACGCTGATTCCACTGGGTCTCTGGGGAGCAGGAGGTGAAGGCTGTCTCTCAGCGGCTAGGTGCCAGAGTGAGGGACAGGCCATTGCAGTCCCTGTCCGTCCTTGCTTCATTGCCCGAATGTGCCAAACCACGACTCCGCCAATGTAAGTGAGCGCACCGAGCAAAGCCCTGCCAGCACACACACAGACTCTGCTCAGGGCAGCCCGTCCTCCCGTGCCACTCCAGTGGGCACTCCCCGTTTGCCTTTATTAATACAACGAAAGACGATCAATGTTAGTTAACGTCTTTTACGAGTCCATAAAATTCTATTAGGCCACGCCGTTAGCGTGACGCACCAAGCATTCCTTTCACAGCGCCTTGTACAGGCCGGAGCCTTCAAGCACCTGTGGGAGTGCTCATGCGATGTTTGCCAGCATTTAAAGTCATAGCAAGGGTTTTGCTCTGATGTTGAAATGATGTTCTTCCCCCCTCTCCTTTCTACGAAAGAGCATCACAAGAAGAGAAAGAATTACCTTAGCAATCTGGACCTTGCAGGGTATTACAAAAAAAAAATTTTAAATCAGGAATATGAAAATTCTTTCTACCTGAGTTCTCAGAAAGTCCACAGCTACTGTGAGTGAGTGGGTGGGGAGTAGGGGTGCGTGTTTCAGCTGAAACCTGCGCCTTCTCAGCACGCCGGCCTGAAGCCCCGGGGAGGAGGGTCTGGGACACAGCACACTGCACTGGTTGGACTTAAAACGAACAAAGGCAGCACATCAGCCCCTGAGACGTGTGAGACATCACAATGTGCTGGGGTTCAGAAACGCACCAGGCACTTCCTGCTGGGGAACTCTGGTTTGGGGTTCCTGTGACCCACCCACCTCACCTTCTACCCGACCATCTAAGGCTCCCTGAAGCTCGGCCTGGTGTGGCTCATGAGTGAGTCACCACTGTACATGGGTCGGTCCTCTTTCTTGTTTGGGGGTTTGAAGGTGAGAGCAGCGCGGCACAGGGAAGTGAACTTGGTCCATGGGGTAGACGCATTTCTTTAGAAACATACGAGCAGACAGTGACATCTCATAGATGCAGAAGGGACCCTGCCGTCCCTCACAGCCCCGGAGAGGAGGGACGGCTTTGGAAACCCATCCCAGAGGCCTGAAAAAGTAAAGGCAAAAGAATGCCCCCCACCCCACCCCGACGCTTTGAAGCAGAGGCCAAAAGTGGAGGAGGATCCTTTGTTGATCCCCAGTTGTCCAGAATTGCTATCGCAGAGAGCAGGGTTCTGCCATCCCTGGGCCTGGGAGCCCAGGGCCTGGGGCTGCATGTCTGTCCACCTGATGGTGCTGGTGCGGTAGAGATTTGCCGTTCCCTGAGGCCCCTGGGCCTGCTTGACAGTACTCTCAATGGAGGATTTTCAAATTCATCACTCACCAGAGCTTTCTTCTGAGGAAACCTGGGTCAGGCTTAAACTGCCATCTTTTGGGTTAGTGGGTGAATGTAGTGGTCCTTAGCCACCCTCCTCACCTAGCCCCTGGGCCCACCTGTGTGGTTATTCACTCACCTGTAAGTTCAGATCGATGGGGCCTTTGCCAAACTCGCAATTAATTTACCATCGCACCCCATTGCTTCTCCTTCCCAAAGGTTGCTGCACTGTGTTTGGGTGACATCCAACAGGTCCCCACCTCTAGCAGCCATGGGGGTGCCAAGCAGCCCTAGAAAACAGAGTACAACTGCCCCATGGGAGAGCCAAGTCCGCTTTAGCTGCATGGGGGCAGCTCACCAGGTATTTTCTGCAGCGACAGATTGAAGGAGAGGCTGGTGTGGTCTTGGAAAACCCACAGGGGCAGTTGTCCCCTATCCTACAGGGCTGCCCTCTCTATGGTCACCAAAAGAAAAGCGATGGGTGGCCTGAGCCCTGGGAGACACCTGAGAGAGGCCCTGTGAACAGTGACCAGGAACCATGGACAGTGGTGAGGGACCATCAGGCAAGTTAACAGGAGTCCTGGCGCATCTGAGACACACACCATCCTGCGTGGGTCCAGGCAGCCTGGGAGATTTCACCCTAAGGAGTCTGGGAAGGGCAGCAGCAGAAAGACTGCTGGACCAGTTTTCATCAGTGGCAGCAAGGGTGGTGCTGCCGTAACTCTCGTGGGGTGCCCTTGTGTGTTCCTTGAAAGATCCGTGAACTTGCATTGCCTTTTTATTATTGTTCTTGAGCTGACATAATGGTGACATTGTCTGAAAGATGGATGCTTGTAGTTTGCAGAAGGCTGTGCAGGACAAGGAAAGCCCCAAATCCATGTGCAGCCTCCTCAGGGGAATTAAGGCTCAGATGAATTCCCTGGGAACATGGCCGAGGGCTGTAAGTAGCCTTGCCTTCCGACATCGTACATGAAGATGTGGATTAGTTCAGATAGAAACCCAAACCGATGAAACTCCCTTCCACGGAGGCGATGCCGACTCACGGGGAACCTATAGCACAGGTGAGAACTGTCCCTTTGGGTCTCGATGGGAACAGAGCAGCTCATCTTTCTTTTGCAGAACTGCTGGTGGTTTCGAACTGCTGACCTCTCAATTAGCAGCCCAACTCTTTACCACTATGCCGCCAGGGTCCACTGCAGAGATGGTGAGGCTAAAATTTACCAGCTTAGCCTCAGTCCCCTTTAGACTCAATTTGTGCTAGTTTATAGTATCTTCTGCTTTCATTGGATGGAGGTTTTCATTTTGTTGTCGCTCTTGGTTTGTTTTTTGTTTTGTGTGTGTGTGTGATTTCTTTTGCATGAAATCCAGGGTAAAGGACTCTGTAGAGACAGTCACTCAATTCTTTAGGGTTATGGCAGGGGAGGGTGGTGGTGGTGGTGGTGGAGGGGTAACAGAGAACTAATAATGATCGGTCCAAAATGAAGAAAATGTGCTGAATTTGATTGTGGTGATGATGACAGCATTCTCTTCGATATCTCTAAGCCATTGAATCGTGTACTACATGAACTATAAGCCAATGCAACTGTTACGTTTCAAAAAGAGCCCATCCGTATGCTGTTAACCACAGACACATCTTATATACAAAGACTGAAATAATCGAAAACTCAAAGATGGGCAAATGTTTTGCATGTGCAGTCCAGGACAGGCAAATCTGCAGAGACAGTCACTGGATGCATAATGACCCCTGGGCGGGCGGGGCCGTGGCGTTTAGAGGGAGAATAGGAGCCAGCAGTCACTACAAGAAGAAGAAAATGTTCTCACAATTGATTGTGGTGGTGACCACACAGCTCCTCTTAATAAGATTGAACTATTGAATAAGGTGGTTGAAGTATTGAACAATATGATTGAAGTATTGAACAATATGATTGAGTTATTGAACAAGGTGATTGAAGTATTGAACAAGGTGATTGAACTATTGAATGGTAGAGCCCTGGTTGGGTAGTGGAGACGAGTTGGACTGTGAACTGCAAGTATCCGCCATTCAAAGCCACCAGGAGATCCGTGGGAGAAGGGGGAGGCCTTCTAAGCTACTGAAGAGTTACAGTCTCGGAAACTCATAGGGAAATCTCTGCCCTGTCCTTTACGGTGGCTGTGAGTTGGCATCAACTGGATGGCAGTGAGTTTCTTAGTTTCTTTTCTATTTTTCCCATACTTTATGCTATGTGAATTCTATGCCAAAAAATGAGTTGAAAAACCCAAATCATCCAAAATGCATGATAAAATGTGTTATAAGGCCATAATGTATTTCATTTAAAAAAGTAAAGGAAAAACAAGAAGACAGACGCCTGGTTCTGGAAGGGATGGTGGATCTAAGTTTCCCATGGGACCCCTTTCACACAGATGCCCCTGGCCTTCTCTCCCACATGGCTGACAGGTCGACTGCCGACCTTTCCGCCCACAGTTGAGAGCTGAAAAGCCACACGGCCAAGGATCCCATCCCCAAGACCGCGTGCGCTGCTAGGTGCCTTCATGTCAACTCCAAGTGGGAGCAGCGCTGAGCCCAACGGAGCCAAACAGTGCCCGGTCCGGGCCAGCCTCAGAGGTGTGACTTTTTGTAGCCACTGTGTCAACCCCTCTCCCCAGCGGCCTTCCTCTTTAACCTGACCCTCTGTTTTATCAAGCATGACATCCTTCTCCAGAATTTGATCTCTCTTGAAAACATGCTCAAAATAATTGAAACCAAGTCTCACCATTTTAGTCTCTAAGGGACATCCTGGCTGTACTTCTTCCAAGACAGAGTTATCAGGTTTTCGGCAGTCCCTGGTTCGTTCCCTGTTCTTCTCCAGCACCAGCATTCAAAGGACAGCTTCTTTGTCGGTCCTCTTCTTCATGGTCCAACATACACATGCATATGAACCTATTGATAATACCATGGTCCTCAAAGCAATGGCTTTACTCTTCAGCACTTCGAGCAGGTCTTGGGCAGCCCAAGATTTGTGCAATGCAATGCATCTTTTGATATCTCGGCTGCTGGCCTCATGAGCACTGATTGTGGCTACAAGCAGTGAGATCCTTGACGACTTCTATCTTTTCTCCATTTACCTTCCTGTTGACTATTGGTGCAGTTGTGAGGACTGTGTGTGTGTGTGTGTGTGTGTGTGTGTGTGTGTGTGTGTGTGTAGAGAGAGTTGTAATTACATTGAGTTGTAACCCATCCTAAAGCCTGTAGTCTTTGATCTCAGAGATTAGAGAGGGATCATCTGAGATTAGGAGAGGGATCATGCGGAAGCCAATGGCAGCTTTCCCTCTCCATTGCCTGGCTTCCTCAGGGGACCAAGAGGAGGAAAGCAGAGCAGGGCTGGGGCTGTGACTCCAGTTCCTGACAGAGGGACTCAGCTCCTTCCTGTCACCTGTGATGGCGCTGATGTTGCTCTGCTACTGCCCCACCCCATTCACCAGATGCTGACCCAGACACGGGCAGGGCACTGTGTTGCCCAGAGCCACAAAGCAGCTAGAGGTACACTGGGACCCACTCTCCCTTCCACCAAAGAGGGTCAGGCTCCCTGACATCAGCCTAAGCTCAAACCAAACCCATTGGCATTCGGTCACCTGAACTCATGGTGACTCTGTGTTTCACCTTCAACTCTGTAGGGAGTTCTGGGTAATCATCTTGAGAGGCCTCTTTTCCGAAGCACTGCAGGATGGGTTCCAACCCCAACCTTCAGGTTAACAGTCACATGCAAATCATTGACACCACCCAGGGGGGACTTTTTGCAGGCAGGTCCCCAGCAGGGCAGGAAGAAGATAGAGACCATGTGTGATTTGACCTCCTGCCGGGTGCCAGGTGTCTCCATCAGGGATACTCCCCACTCCCTGCATACTGCTCTGATTGATTGCGCGGCTTCTGAAGGGGCCACTCATTCGGCCTTTGGCTAAATGTGGGCCCAACCTCCTCCTCGAGCTGCAATCTGGGAGTTGCCCCCCTACCTTGAGTACTCACACTAGCCATGGCCTGCAGGCCCTCGAGGCCAGGGCTGGCTCCTGAGCCAGCTGCTGTCACTGCAAATTCCAAACAGCCTTCAACAGAAATCACCACAGACATTAGCTCGGCGCTGGGTTTTAGAAGTTTGTTTCTCTTTTCCCCATCAGGGATTAAGAAGAGCAACCATCTCCTAGCTCCATGTGTCAATTACTCCCCCCTGTCTTTAGCGTTGTTTTCTCCCCCGGCTTGCAGCACCATTTTGCAGGTACATGAGTGATCTTTACAGATCATCTAGTGATGATTAGAAATCCCGGCCCACACGCTACTGGTACGAAGACCTGAAAATTGCCTACAGTCCACTGTCGCACACCCAATCTGTACCTCCGGACTCCGTCCCCGGTGAAAACGCAAACAGAGGGGATATTTAGAATCATGTTGACAGTTCATAAAATGAAGCAGGGATTAGGGACTGGCTCGTTTGAATAATGCCAGAGGGGGCACGAGGTGGTAATCACATTGGCCCCAAAACAGGTCCAGTCCAAGAGGAGCAGAGCTTCCAGGAGGGGACACTGGCACACAAAGCGTCAGGTTGTTAAGCTGCTGTGGAACTGCTGTTCTGGACCCAGCGTTTGTCAACTTTAAATGAGCTGCCTGCCTCATGGAGCCAGTGTCCCCAGCTCCCAGGCAGAGCCCACCCTCCCCCTGCGTATGTTTTGTTCAGACAATACATGATTTAGCTTCTGTGTCTATGCGCACGGCTATGTCTAGTCAGAGGGGATGATTGTATAAATATGCATGGAGTACAAATAGTTTAATTTTAATTGGGGCAGAGTAGCGGGTGCTGGATCCATTTGCATAATTTTGAATATTGGATGTGCTATCAAGCATGTGAAGGGGTCCATTGGATGGCAAGAGAGGTTGGTGTGGATTGCAGGCTGAGTCAGGAGCCGCGGTCTTCCCGCTGTTCGCTGAGCTGTCCCTGTTCCATCAATAGAGGCCCTTCTCAGGGCCTCAGCTCCTCCCATGACCTCAGTCCACCATCTGTCTCTCAGATCATCACCTTGGGGTGGCTTCTGTGTCTCTGTGATGCTGGAAACCAGGCCACTGGTATTCCAAACACAGGCAGGGTCCCCCAGGGTGGAGAGGTTTCAGGGGACCTTCCAGATTAAGATGGGCTGGGAGGCAAGGTCTCAAGCCTAACCTTGGAAACCATGTGGAGGACCCCTTCGCCCTACACAGAGGGATGCCACCCAAGACCTGAGAGACAGCCCCACCTGACGACCAGGAGGTGGGGCACACAGAGGACGTTTAGAAATCTGTGACCTCTGTGGATCTACAATCATAACCCCTCCCTGTCTTTGAAGAAGGAAGAGGAAGCCAACCAACTAAAACCTGGAGTCACAGTTCGGTCTGTGTGAGACCCACAGAGAAGTTTCACCTTTTGAACCAGAAGGACTGAGGAGTGCTTGTTGCTCTTTAGAGCTGGGACGGAACTTCCCATCAGCCCCTGATGAGATCATTGACTCATGGCAGCCTTAGAGGCTCTCACAAACAGAAAAACACACTCTGATAAAGGTGCGAGGTGGGGGCTGTTACTGCAGAGAGAGGCAGAAAAATCAGCTCACAGAGAGGACACGTTGTGTCCAACTTCTAGGGAAAGCTGTCATGGGCTTCACTTTTATTCACACACCTGATTCTCACTCCTGATACCGACATTCTCCCCCAGCAGCCACTTCCAGTGCTTGCAGGAGACCTGAGAGCCGTGCCCATATCCAAAGTGGAGTATCGTTATTGAAAAACAAAATCCACTTCATGTAGAAGAGAGAGGCGAGGGGGTGTGCGTGCGATGATCCTTTGAAATAAACAGGAGCTTGTTTACTTAACTCGTAAACGTAACGTGTGCACACACTCATAGACACACCTGTCCGTTTAGGTGATATGAAATCAAGCTCAAACTCATGCTCATAAAGTCCATCTTGATTCATAGGAATCCTATCAGACAGGGTAGACCTGCTCCCATGGGCTCCCCCGACTGTCATTCTTCATGAGAGCAGAAATCATGATCTTTCTCCTGGGGAACAGCTAGCAGTTTCGAAAACATGGACCTAGGGGCCAGCAGCCCAGCAGGTCAGCCACTATGCCACCAGCAAGCTATGAAGTGGAAATGCGAAACGTGCGCACCTCAAGGGCTGGGGGACCCACAGACCAGGAACTTCTCCCAGGAAAGAGAACCCGGGAGTCAGTGGGGAATATTCCCAGCTCCACAACAGACTCCTCGTGGCATCTGGGGGCTGCACAAAGCTGGTGGAGAAACCCCACTGTTTTCTGAATTTCCATTCTCCACACACTTGTTGGAGCCCTCTCATCGATGACCTCGGGACTTCAGAATGTCTAAGGGGGTCACGATGTGTGGGAGCTGAGTCAGCAATAGAGAGCGCCACGTGTCTCCTATGAAGACACACTGCGATCGAGTTGGATCTGGTTCACAGTGACCCTGTAGGACAGGGTCGATCTGCCCCTGTGGGTTTCTGAGAGTGTAACTTTTCATAGAAGCAGACAATTCCATCTTTCTCCTGCCTTCTGAAATAGGAACATCTATTTGTTCTCTCCTGCCCACTCCCAAGACAACTTTGGCGTGGGGTGGGTGTGTGGGGTGCGGGAAGGCACCCTTGGCCTGTCTTCTATGCAGGAATCTCCACTGCTAGGCTGGTTGTATCCGCTGAAAGAGATGCTGGGTGTGAAATCAGACACGGTGGCTAAACAGAACTTCTACATTCGCTTCATTTGGGAAGATGGATTTGTGTCCCTCCCACCCCCCAAAAAAGGTGTTAAACCCTATGGAGTCCTACAAAGGTGAGCCTGTTTAGAGATGGGCTTTTCTGTGTGGTGTGTGAAGGAAGCCAGGCCGGAGGAGAGGGGAAATGCTCATATCCAGATCCATCCAAATGATGCAGAATGGACTTCCAGAGGCGGACAGCCCTGTGATGATGGAGGGAGATGGAGCTACAAACAGGAAGCAGTGAGCACCAAGGCCCGCTGGCAGCTGGTGGAAGCTAGGAGAACGTCAAGGAACAGCTCTTTTCTCAGTGCCCCAGGAGGAATGGACAGAGCCTGTGCCCTGGCTTATGGACCTAAAGTCAGACACCAAGAGGGAGGCATGCCTTCTCTCCAAAGCCACCGCATGGGCAAGTTGGGTTGCGGCAGCATGATGCAACTGAGACAGAAGGGAGCACTGTTGAGTGATGTCCCAGCTAATGAGGCTGTTCTTGTGGAAACAAGTGTCTTGCCCCAGAAGGGGTGGGTCCGGCAGAAGGACATCGTGCTGGTCAAGTAGAGGGGCAGGAAACGAGGAAGACCCATGAAGAGAAAGGTTGCCACAGTGGCTGCCACAACGGGCTCAAGCATAACGATCGTTCGACTGACACAGGATCAGGCAGTGTTTCGTTCTGTCGTACAGAGGGCCACTGTGAATTGAAGCAGGCAAGAAGGCGCCTATCAACATCATTATGGCCATGGTGATGTGAACTCTGGCATTTGACTTTTGAGCCCAGAGCGTATGGATGGCTAGTAGTGGGATGTGCCACTACTGCAAAGAATGTCTTGAAACTCTTTTTTAGGGTCCCCCCACCCTTGTCTGCCTTCTCAGACAAGAGCCGTGGGTCCCTGCAAAAGATGATGCCCTATAGAGCCGGGGAATTCCTGACCACGGGTATAGGATGAGAAGTCTTAGAGCTGTTTGCTCTCCAGCATAATCTAAGTTGTCTGATACCATTAGTCACTTCCTCTGGAGGCCAGGACACTTGTCGTGTACCACAGCTCTTCTGTGTCTTCTGCTTCTCCTGGAGCATGGCAAAGCATATCATCTCATTTCTCTTCCTTTATCCTTGCTCCCCCTGCGTGCTTCACCCACATGACAGCTGGAGTCATCCTGGCCAAATATATAACCAATGTCTGTTCTGTTTCTCTTAAAATTGGTCCGTGGTCCTTATTGCCTTCAGATTGGAACCCAGACTGCTCAATGAATCTTCTATTGTCCTTTATTATCTCCCTCATCTCCTGAAACCCCTGTGCTGTCTGTGCGCTCCGCTTCCACTCTGTTTCAGCCCTCACACGTGTGTCTAAAGTCTGGTCCCCTTCCAGGTTTGACACTCACTGCTCTGCCTTCTGCATCTTCTCCCCAGGCAACCCTCCTCTCATCCATCAAGGTCAGCTCATGCACACCTCCTCTTTCTGTCCTGTGACCACCCGTGCCTCCCAGGCAATGCACCTCCTCCCTTCTGTGTCTCCCTGGCACCTGGTGGTTCCCTCTGACCTGCAATGCTATTCCTGTCTGCTTCCCTGGGGCATATCACAGAGCTCAGAGATTACCAGATGCTCTGAGGTGGAAGCAGGAATGAATGAAGGATGAAGACACCATTCCTTTCCTTGTTAATGTGCATAGAAGCCCTAACAAACATGTAGGCCCATGCTAATGACAGAGAGAGAACCTTGAAGTGTGATCACCAGGCTCAGACCCTCAGTGCTATCCTGTACTGCCCCATGTTTGGATTCCCTCTCCCGAGCCAAAGCCTCTACAGGTGTAGGAAAGACACGTCAGAAAGTCACTCTCCCCCTCCATCTTCCTCCTCTCTTCCCCCCATCCTCCAAAGAGCAATAAAGAAGGAATAGAAGTGACTCCGAGTGGCAGAACGGATAAAAGGTTGAGAAAGAGACCCTCAGCTCAGAGAGCTGGGACTGCATGGTCTCTTGAGCTTAATATATCTTCAACATGATGGAACATGACATGGGTGGTGATGACCAAGCAGCAGCCCCTCATCCACAGCAAGGCCTCCCATGGGAGAACAGGCTTTTTGAGCCACACCAAAGAGTTATAGCTGATAGAATGTTACCCAGAAAGATCGCACCGAGTCCCCAAGAGAACTGACCCTTGGGCAGGCCACCCTCAGTGCTGCTGCTTGTTAGTAGAGGTGAGCCAGGCAGAAGGGATCTTCCCACGAGTGCCTATGAGATGCAGTCACTTCCAAGTGCATCACAGTTGTTCATGATTGCACTAGGATGCATCAGTGTCCCGGATGAGACCTGGGCTGGCCCCATGTCTATCTTGTGGGCAAGTTACAGCCCTTGCCTCAGTCTTTGTTTTTTCAACTACAATGAGCAGGGTGGGTAATGGTGAGCTGCCACATTTATTGAAAAATTAGTTATGCCAGCCACTTCTCCAAGAACCCTCAAGACAGCCTCGAACAAGAGAAGGCATTGTGGTCATCTCTATCTTGTAAGGCAGGGGCAATCAGAGAAGTACAGTACCTTTTCCAAAGTCATCTTGTAGAAGCGCTGCCTCCACACCCGGACCAGGTCCTCTGCTACAACAGCCATGTCCTTAACTGGCCTTCCTCATTCTTTTCTGCTGTGACCCTTCTCCACCTGCCCACACGCCCAACTCTGAGCTCCCTTGGCTAGGTCTCTTTTCTCTATTTTCACTGATCCTCACCTCGTTCAAACTCTACTCAACAATATGCTTTCCGTGAGTCTTGGCCATCACCTCACATTTCTAGGGTGTGAGTTCCACAAGGGCAGGGAGCCTAACCTAGGTGTCCACTAGCATATTCTGAAGACACAACATGCACTTGAGACAGTTGCTGTGCTCCATGAAGGTGTTGGTAAAGTGGGGGGGGAGGGGGCTGAGGGGGGAGGGTGTATCCCAGGTCAGGGGTTTTCTTCAATGTCTGGAATCCCAGGAGAGCCTCAGAATTCCCTACATACCACTGCTTATTATGTGGGGCCTTCCACATGGGTTCCCATTCACTTCAGCAGTCACTACAAGGCACCCTGAAGGCAATCAGTTGTTGAGGTCCCACCGCCACACACGAATCCAGCATCTCTTTCCACTGGGCACTCAGTGGGATTGGTAAAGCAGCTACATTTTAGATTGACCTTCAGTGGAAACCCCGACTCTATCAACTTTCCTGACCTTCAGTCAGGAAATCTTGACTCTATCATCTTTCCCATAAACGACTGGAAGAAATCGGGAGCTGTCACTAACCCTGGGGAAAACAGACCCTTTAGAAGCTCTGTGGCCACATGTGAACCCAAGGCCACTAGTTACCAGGTTCTCAGACACCATCCTCCACTTTGAGAAGAGATGGCAGGAGGTCCCTCAACGTTTGATGAGACTGAAGCAAGTGTCAATTTCAGTATGAATGGATACCGCTTAGTCAGCCAGCTTCTAAAGCACGTGTCTGTGGACTTTCCTTGAGAACAGACCTCAGCTAAGAAATGTCTTGCCCCAGCTTCACCTTGGGGACAGATACATGCTCAAAAGGAAAGCTGCCCGTGGGGCCTTACAGGGTGTGTGTGGGTGGATGAAGGAGGCTGGATGAATGTGGGGACCCACTAAGGAGGCAGGATCCCAGGAAACTGCCCTTGGGCATTATCTATACCTGGGTGGAGACAAACTCCGGGGATGATTGACAGGTTGGCAGAAACACCAGGTCCAAGGATAGGAGGTCTGGTGGCCCCACAGTTAAGCTCTTAGCTAGGAACCAAAAGGAAAGGTTGCTCAAGCCCCAAAGTGGGGCCGCCGAGGGAAAGACCTGGCTGACGCTTCTGCGAAAACCCTAACCTTGGAAAACCTTTGGGGCGGCTCTCGTCTGTCACGCGAGGTCAGTGCGTGTTGGAATGGCCTTGATAGCACCCCAAGCCACGAAAGGCAAGATGTATAGAAGAGGTGGTCTCCAGAGATGTTGGACCCACTTTGTATCTCAGAGTTGCTGTTATGAGGTGCCACTAAGTAAGCTCTGGCCAATAGCTACCCTGCGCTCAACAGAACGGAACCCTCCCCAGTCCTGCACCACCCTCTCAGCCATTCCTGTGCCTGAGCCCATTGATGCAATCACGGTGTCGGTCCGTCTCATTCAGAGCCTTCCTCCTTCCTGCTGTCCTTCCCATTTACCAACATCAACCCAGCTCATTGAGGGTCTTCCCCGCAGTATTGCCCCTCTGCTTTACCAAGCAGGAGGTCTTCTCCAGGGGCGGGTCTGGAACAACAAAGTCTGACTGCCTTTGCTTCTAAAGAACACTCTGGCCGGCCTTCTTCCAAGGTAGACCAGTTCATCCTCCTAGTGGTCCATGGCGCTTTCGATGTTCTTCCCCAGCACCACCACCCAAAGTCATCGATTCTTCTATGTTCTTACTTCTTCAAGGCCCAACTTTCACACGCTTTTGAGGCATGTGAACTAGAGTTACTGGCTTCGATAGCCACCATAGTCATCTCTTCTGTCTTCAAGAGTCAATGTCGACTCACAGCGACCCTATGGAACAGAGTAGACCTGCTCTGCAGGGTTTCTGAGACTGAAGATCTTTACGAAAGCAGAGAGCCTCATCTTTTACCCACCGAGTGCCTGGTAGGTTTGAACTTGCAGCTCAATCCATGCCTACACGGCTTCTACTACAGCATCAGGGCAACATCAGGAGGAATAAACCAGGTTGGTGGCAAACGGGGCAGATTGGGGTACAAGGAAGCTCTCCCCTCTTCTTGCTGGAGAAGGAGCAGAACCTCACTGTTCTGTTGAAAATTGTGATTAATATGACTTTTTGTATAGTAAAACCCTCGGTCTTAAATGCTGGCAACCAGGAGGCGGAATGCAGCTCAAGAAGGGTGCGGCCAGGGGGAGACGGAGTATTTTATTTTGCACTTGCCCTTCGGCTTCCATGTTCTGTGCAGACTAAGGAGAAAGATCTCTCTCCTTGCTTCACAGATGGGGAACCTTGGGTCTGGGTTGTTAAAAAAAAACTTATTTGTGAAAATGTACTATAGAAGGTACTGGGATAAGTTCAGAGCCACATTGTCCTTGTGACACACCTGCATTCTCACCAAGGCCCATGTGAGCACTTTCTCATAAAGCTGCCCCATAAGAGACCAACACTTCCGGTTAAGAGTGAGCATCCTGTCACTCAGCGCAATCAAGCCGTCTGCATGACCCCTTCTGAGAGTTCACAGAAGTACAGTCTTGCTCTGGTGGGGGCGTCGGACAGATTACAGTAAAGATCCCATTTTCAACTCATATCCTAACAGTTTGGAAAGTCTCTCTGTTCCTTTGGGTATCAAAAACCTTTCTCCATAGGTTCATTTTGAGTGGAGCTGGAGAGGAAGAGGCTATTAAACACAGGACTTTAACGTGTGAGCCAGCTCTTTAAAGTGTTGAAGAGCAAACATGTCCCTCTGAGAGCTGACGCACGTCTGACCCAAGCCATGGTGTTTTCAATCACCCCACGTGCATGTGAAGCTGGCACAGTGGAGGAGGAAGACCAGAGAACAACAGGTGCATTTAAATGATGATGATTTGGTATATGTATTAATCCAAATGAATAAATAAGTAAAGAAAGAAAACGATGTAAATAAATTCAATGAAAAAAGAGTACTTTGTATACAATGGGGAAAAAACAAGTAAATTCTGATGTCGGTGGAGCATATCAAATATACCGTGGCATTCCAGAAGAACAAACAATGCCGCCTTGGAGAACATACATCCAGAAAGCTACATAGAAACGAGGCTGGTGAGGCTTTATCTGATGTACTTTGAGCATGTGGTGGGGGGGGAGGGGAGACCAGTCCCTGGAGCAGGCCGTCATGGTTGGGGGTGCAGCAGAGGGCCTGGATAGATGAGGAAGCCCCTCGATGGGCTGGAGTGGCCCGGTGCGTACAGCAATGCGCGCAGATGGAGCCAGTGGGAAGAGAGCGCAGGAGCGGGCAGTGTTTCCTCTGTGGCTCCTGAGTGCACGTGGGTCCTGGGAGCTGGAACAGACTGAATGGCGCCTAACAACAATGGTGATCTTGGGAGTTGGGGTGCAGATCTAGCACATTACTTCCTGATGCCCTTTCTTTGTGCTGTCGTGTTTTTGAACCTAAACTTTCCTGCTACTGTAGAACCTTTGAAGCGTAAGGGTGTGACTGCATAGACAGGGTTCACCTTAGAGTTGTACAGCCTTGAAAATTCATGTCAGTGCAGCAATTAAACTCACACGTGGATGACAGCATCTTAGGAGGAAAGCAACAATCCATGTATACTGTATTTTATATTGAAATCACTATAATTATTATTTCTAGAAAATAATGCATCTGAATAGGGTTGACTGGAAAATGAATCATAAAACAAGATAATAATATTAAAGAGGTGACATTAAAATATAAAATATATCTAGGACCAGGCTAGAGATAGATAACTAGCTTGCTACATAGATAGATAGACATCGCTGGCAGGAAAAGTAAATATATACAGCAAATCCCAATGTGCATTATTATGATTATGATTATTCTCTTCAATGTGTGCTAGTTCATGTAATCCATGTAACCTGCATCTGTGATTCAGTATTTGTAATATATAAAGAACCCACCATTGTCCTAAGAATGTTAGGACCCAGGATCTCAGTTCTCAAAGTATTCATGTGATGGGGGTATCATTAACATTATTATTATTTTCTGTCTCCTTTTATGATGATTGACCAGATATGCAGAACCAGTCCTACATATTCAATTAGTCCTCAGAGCAGAATTGTCCAATCCAAGTAAGCACTTTTCCCCCCAGTAATTTCACAGGATACCAGGAAACAGGAGCCTAAATAGCATAGTGGTTAAAATACTTGACTGCTAACAGAAAGAAAATAGGTAAATAAACTAAATTTCAAAAAGTGATTTGTATACAATGGGGAAAAAAAAACATTCTGCTTCTTTGAAGGTGAGAGCCTTTGAAATGCCAAGGGGCAGCTCTGTGCTGCCCCACTGGGTCACTATGAATCAGAATTCAGTTTAGCAAGAATGGGTCTTTTATACAAAAAATAGGCATCCCAGTGGGGCAGTATTTCACAAAGAATATTGATCGTGCCAAGGACTGCCAAAAGAACAGACACATCTGTCCCGGAAGAAGTACAGCCACAATGCTCCTTGGCAGGAAGGAGGGTGAGGTGTCGTTTCGTGTCCTTGAGACCTGGCAGGAGAAACTGGTCCTTGAAAAATGGATAGCACGCTGGGTGACGAAAGGAAGGCTTTGGACAAAGTGGACTGACATAGTGGGTGCAACAAGGACTGGGACAAGGATGGTGAAGGTGGCAGGGGACCAGGTGGTGTGTCGTTCTGCTGTACACAGCATCACCATGCATTGGAAACAACTCAATCACACTTGGCAATAACAACAGGGGTGCAGAAAAGAGCCTCGGTGGCGCATTGGTTCAGTGCTCCATTGCTCACCAGGGGGTTGGTGCTTCAAACCTACCAGTAGCTCCACAGGAAAAAGAAGTGGCAGTAAAATGTCCTAAAGATTTGTGGTCTAGGAAACTGTGATGGGTAGATTTTTTCGTCTGCTAACATGGTACCCATAAGAAGATATGGGTGGAGTTTAACCTGTCAATCAGGTTGCAGATTGATGCCCTCATTTGGAGGTGCCACCCAGATAAATGGCTGGAGGTAGACTACTCTCTCTGCCTTTACCTTCCTGTTGAGGAGCCACACAGAAACCCATGCCAGTCCTGTGATGCTTCCACCCCCATTTGATCTGAGGGATTTTCACCCATCAGCCTGTGATCTTCCTGCATCTGCATCATTGCTTATGGCTGTGTGAGTCTGAAGAGGGATTTAGGGACTTGATCTAGACTAGGTTGGAATTTTTCCTGATAAATAATTACTTGTTGAAAAAGCTCTCTCTTACACATATAGGGATGTCACTGGGTTTGTTTCTCTACTCGACCTGATCTAACATAGAAACCTGAGAGTTTCCGCCCCGTCATAGAGGGTCGCTGCACTTCACCTCCCAGGGACTTCATTTGTGCTAACGATGGGGTCCCAGCCAGGCGAAGTACGGTCCCTTAGTTCACATTGCTTATGGATTTTTCCAGATTGTCTTCATTTGTCCCAGACTTTGAAAACCATCAATGTCTCCCAGTCCATATTTGGGGTTTCATATTTCTGCTTCTCGGGGTCTCCTACTTCTCAGTAGGGCACGTGTCCATGACCCTGTGTCCTCTCGGTCAGAAGAGCGAGGCAACCTTTTCTGAGATGGGAGTCCGGCCAGGAGCAAGTCAAGCTCAGTGCTTCTGCAACCCTTTCTCTGCACTCTCTCTGGTGGAGCATGAAGTCTCCCAGGCAGGGATGCCTAAAAGGAGAACCGTGACTCAGGTTTGGGGACTCCATCCTTAGCAAGTGATGCGGTCATTACTGAGGGTGCTGATTGGTTATCTTGGCATGGCTTCTTCCACCTAAAAGCCTCCCAAGGCCTGGAAAGCATGCTAGGTAGCTCACAAAGTTATCACACAGTTGGAAACATGCCACATACCTCTCATACAAACTTATCTCGCACAACTCCAAACAAGTTTGTTTTAAAATCTATAGATGATTCATCATTGGAACTGTGGGTAAAATATGGAAGAGTCAAGTCTCCATCAATAGAAGCCACCAGGGAAGGGCCCCGAGAGGCTTCCAGGCAGGAAGAAGGCTTGAGGACGACCCAACCAGGACAGGAAGAGACACTCTGTCTGGCAGAGAAGAGCAAAAAGATGGTGCCAACCCCCCAACCAAGAGCTGATCTCAGCCTCCTTTCTCTGCACCCAGTTGTACCCAGCTCTCACCACCCTCAATTCTGAGAGAAGGTTGGAAATGAAAACAAGAGCAAAAGGAGCATGAAAAATAAACGCTGAAGCTAGAAGATGCTCTGACAGGAGGAGATGAAGGGAACTTCTCACTTCATCAGAAGTGCAGGGCCTCCAAGTGAACTAGGGCAGTTCCCGGGAGTCCTGATGTGGTTGGGCTACATGTCTTGTGGCAGCGTAGTTCAGGGATGCTGAAAGGGCTGGGGGCAGGGATTGCCAAGCACGCTTCATCGCTGGCGGGTAGAATTCTTGGTTATAACGACTTCTTGAAGATCTGCTTTTCATTTGGAAGGCCTTCCACAGGCTTCCTCTCATTCTTTGCCTTTCCTCGGCACCCATGCCGGTCTGACATGATTTTACTACCAATCATTGACTCAGGGAATGGCAGATCGTGCTATTCTAAGTGAGGGACTAGTCCATACTCCATTAGTGTTAAGCCTGTAACAGATTGAGCACGACCTCATTCCCCAATTCCCCTGAAAGAGAGAGGATATGAGATTCGGATAAATGAGAAGGACCTTTTCAGATCATCATATCCAACACTTTCATTGGAAACGTTTTCCAACTAACATCATATCTCCGCTCAAGTTCCCCCCCAAAACACTGCCTTCTAGCCTTATCTAACCAACCCACAACACCCTCACCTTGGAGCCAAACATACACACACACACACACCCACACACACACACACACACACAAGTCAAACTCCCTATCATCTAGTCAATCCTGACTCACCATGACCCTATAGGATAGGGTAGAGCTGCCCCTGTGGGTCTCTGAGACGGTAGCTCTTGATGGGAACAGACAGCCTCGTCTTCTTCCCATGGAGCAGCTGGTGGATTTGAACAGCTGATCTTATGGTTAGCACCCCAACACATGACAATTATGCTACCTGGGTTCCTTTCCTTGGAAGAAGATGTATTTTTCACAAAATACATCAAGACCAATGTTTTTTCTTTGAAACCTAAACTTGACTTCTTGTCAATGCTGTCTCTATTGAAGCTCTCACACGATGAAAGGCTATAAGCCATTCCCACGATACAGTATAATACAAAATCCAATCCAGTGCGTAAAAATCAATGAAAGACAGATCAGCATGCCCAACCACCCTTCATGGGAAAATACTCAAAACAGTGTCACCAAATGGTTAGAGAACACCAGGATTGGACAAAAATATCACATTATTGGTTAATAGTCAAGCGTATAAGGAGCACTAGTGACGAAGTCGTTACACAGTGGGCTCCTCACCACGAAGTCAGCAGTTCGAAAGCACCAACTACTTCATGGGAGAAGGACGAGGTTTTCTACTCTCATCAAGACCCTATGCTGTAAGGTCAATATGAGTCAGAATCAACTTGACCTTGGCGGCATGAGTGAGCGTCAAGAGTATAAGAAAGGCAGTGGGCTAAGAACAAGGGTAAGTAGCAGTTATAATCCTGAAGTGGAATAATCAAGGGGATGTCATGGTGGTGCTATGGAGGGAGGCATTCCTGGAGAACCCCCTAGTGAGAGCGCATATTCCATAGGTAAGGGCTCATCCATCTTCTAGAGCAGTGGTTCTCAAGCTTCCTAGTGCCGGGATCCTTTAATACAGTTCCTCAGGTTGTGGGGACCCCCAACCATAAAATGATTTTCATTGCTACTTCATAACTGCCATTTTGCTGCTGTGATGAATTGGGCAACCCCTGTGAAAGGATCGTTAGACCCCCCCAAAGGGTTGAGAACCACTGCTCTAGAGTCTAGAATCAGCTTTGCCACCTGGGCTCTTCTGGTTCCATGTGCTGCTCAGTGATGTCCAGTGACAGCTGACCTCCATGCCAGGCCACTAGGGTCCAGATCGAGCCATTGATGGGTGCTGTTGCTGATGCTTGTTTTTAACCACACCGTGTGGCCCAGAACTTGAGGACTGGAGGCAATGCCGGTCAACTGGAGACATCACGCTGTGCTTCTTGGTTGGCCAACAGATGGGCTCTCCAAAGCTTCTCTGGCCAGAACTCTATCACATGACCTCATCCCCAGCAAGGAAATTGGGCAAACTCCCTCTGGAAAAGCCCAAAGGACTAATCCACAAGATTCATTCTATGACACTGGGTTCACACTGTCTTAACAAACTTGAGGTCTGCTAGCCCAGCTGACATAGTGGATTAAACCGTGGGCTACAAACCTGAAGGCCAGCAGTTTGAAACCACCAGCCATTCCATGTGAGGAAAAAGGTTATGGATGACAGCAAAAACCCACAATCCCACTACCATGATCCGAATTCTACCTTGCAAGTCTGGCTAGACCAGAGGATATACACTGGTACAGATAGCAACTGGAAACACAGGGAATCCAGGATGGATGATCCCTTCAAGACCAGTGGTGTGAGTGGTGATACTGGGAGCATAGAGGGAGCGTGGGTTGGAAAGGGGGAACCAATTACAAGGATCTACATGTGACCTCCTCCCTGGGGGACAGACAGCAGAAAGGAAAGTGGGTGAAGGGAGACGTCGGACAGGGCAAGATATGACAAAATAGTAATTTATAAATTATCAAGGGTTCATGAGGGAGGGGAGAGCGGGGAGGGAGGGGTAAAAAGGAGGACCTGATGCCGGGGGCTTAAGTGGAGAGCAAATGTTTTGAGAATGAAGAGGGCAATGAATGTACAAATGTGCTTTACACAATTGATGTGTGTATGTATGGATTGTGACAAGAGTTGTATGAGCCCCTAATAAAACGATTTAAAAAATTAACTCAAATGAATCACAAACAAACAAACAAACTAATCCACAATCCATCTGCAGGGTCCACACATGGATGAAGCCTCCAGTGAATTCCCTCTGAACTTAGTCTGGGGGTGGGAATAGCCTTGCTGTCAGACAAAGGGCATTGCAAAGTTGATGGTGGAAGATGTAGTTAATTTGAAATGTAACTACTTTATCGTTTGATTTCCCTTTTGACCTACTTTTAAGTTGTTTGAGTTTTTAATATTTCCTGCTTTCTTTTCTGTTGAGATTTACCTGTTTTGTCTAGACATTGTTGTTGGGGGTTTTGTTTGTTTGCTTCTCGTTTGTGTTTTGTATGACTTTCTGTATATGAAACAAGAGATCCAAAATCAATGGCAAGGAGGGTGCGAGAGACCTGGTAGGGATTGATCAAGGGCAATGTAACTGAGAAGAATTACTGAAACCCAAATGAAGGCTGAACATGATAATGGGACAAGAGGAAAATAAAAGGAAATAGAGGAAAGAACTAGGAGGCAAAGGACATTTATAGAGGTCTAAATACAGGCATGTACACATGTAAATATCTGTATATATGATGATGGGGAAATAGATCTATGTGCATAATTTATAGGTACATATGTAAATATACTTATATATGATGATGGGGAAGTAGATCTATGTGTGTATATTTATAGGTTTAGTATTAAGGTAGCAGATCAACATTGGGCCTCCACTCAAGTACTTCCTCAGTGCAAGAACACTTTGTTCTATTAAATTGCCATTCCATGATGCTCACCGTCCCGACACAATCACTGAAGACAAATGTGTGCATACGCAAATGTGGTGAAGAAAGCTGATGGTGTCCAGCTATCAAAAGATAGAGCATCTGGGGTCTTAAAGGCTTGAAGGTAAACAAGCAGCCATCTCTGCTGAAAAGCAACAAAGCCCACATGGAAGAAGCACACCAGTCTATGTGATCATGAGGTGTCGATGGCATCAAGTATCAGGCATCAAAGAACAAAAATCATATCATTGTGAATGAGGGGACTGCAGATTGGAAACTCAAAGCCCCTCGGTAGGCAACTGGACACCCCCTTACTTAAGGGTCCTGGGAGGAGATGAGCCAGTCAGGGTGCACTGTAGCAATGATGAAACATAGAATTTTCCTCTAGTTCTTTAATGCTTCCTCCCTTCCACTATCATGAACCCAATTCTAACTTACAAATCCGGCTAGACCAGAGGATGCACACTGGTACAGATAGGAACTGGAAACACAGAGAATCCAGCACCAATGATCCCTACAGGACCAGTGATGAGACTGGCAATACTAGGAGGGTGGAGGGAAGGTGGGGTAGAAAAGGGGAACCAATTATGAGAATCTACATATAATCTCCTCCCTGGGGGACAGACAATAGAAAAGCGGGTGAAAGGAGACGTTGGACAGTGTAAGACATGACAAAACAATAATAATGTATAAATTATCAAGGGTTCATGAGGGAGGGGGTGCTGGCAGGAAGGGGGAGATGGGAGCTGATACTAAGGGCTCAAGCAGAAAGCAAATGTTTTGAGAATGATGATGGCAACAAATGTACAAATGTGCTTAACACAACGGATATATGTATGGATTGTGATAAGAGTTGTATGAGTCCCCAATAAAATGATTAAAAAGAAAGAAATCTAGGATAGGGACATCTATAGGGAGAGGAACGGAATTGATAATTACTTACGGGCAGGCCAGGGGAGGATGGGGAAATGGGAAGCTCATAACAATGAGCTTGAAAAGAAAATGTTCTGAAATTGATTGTGGTGAGGATAACACAACTCTTCTTTATATGATTAAATGGTATGACACATAAAATATATGCCTATTACACTTTCTTTTAACTGCCCAATTACAAAAATAAAATTGAGAGTTACAGTCTCGCAAACCCACAAGGGCTGTTCTATTCTGCCCTGTAGGTTCCTTATGAGTTGGAAATCAACTCAGTAGCACTGAATGTGGCTTTTGGAGCAGAAAAGGTGCCCAGGTATTGAGAGCTACTAGTGATTGCCACCAACCCCCAAAGCTCCCGTCATCCAGTCCATTCCAACTCTGTGGGGCCCTTAGGACAGAGTAGAATGGCCCCTTATCTTTTCTAAGACGTTTAATCTTTAAGAGAGCAGACAGATGGCTTTATCTTCTTCCCGTGGAGTGACTGATGGATTTGATATGCTATCCTTAAGATTATTAGCTTCACACACTGCACCACCAGGACGTTGCGATGTTATCCCCCAACTCCTGGGGCCCTGGCTCCTGTGTTGTTGATTTTAAGAAGCAGGAGCTCAGGGGATTTAAGTGTAAAATATAGGAAATGCTGAATCTGGGCCCTGCCCTGCCCCAGGGCCCCTGGTACCTGCAGAAGCAGTGGTCTGTGTAGGCAGCATTCCCTGGCCGCCTGATGCAGGCCCCACCTGGATGACGTCCAGAGGAGCGGGTGACAGATGGCGCATGCTCTCCTTTTGCTTGAGAGTTGTGTCAGGTGACGTTGAGTCTGTAGCAACCGAGGCACAACAGCATGGTGCACCGCCCTGTCCTGCAGTGCTATCACCATTGTCCTCCGCTTGAGAAGCTGCTAGAGCCACTGGGACCGCCCATCATGCTGAGGGTCTTCCTCTTTTTCACCGCATGATGTCCTTCTCTGGGGACTGGTCACTTCTCACATGTCTGAGGTACTTGAGACCAACTCTCACCATCCTGACTCTAAGGAGCCCTGTGGCTGTCCTTCTCCCAAGACGGATAGGTTTGCTCAGTTGGTCCTCCAGGGGACTTCCAGTAGTCTTCCCGTGCACCACAATTCGAATGCCCTGATTCTTCATCAGCCTTCCTTAGTCAAGGTCCAGCTTCCACAGTCAGTTGAGGTGACTGAAAATGCTATGCCTTGGGTCCAGAAGTACCTTCTTCCTCAAAGTAATTTTTTCATATATGTTGATTTAATCTAAGGGTCGACAAACTTTTGAAATGGAAGACCCAATCCTGTCCGTTGCAACAATTTAAAAATTATTTTTAGAGCCATGCATATGTTAATATAAATATTTTTTACAAACAAACAAAATCACCATATCTGAATAATACTCTTTAAAAGTTTTTTATTGTACTTCAGAGCCTCATGTAGGTACCAGAAAAACTTCATATGGCTTGGGAGTGGCAATTTGCTGGCCACTGACTTAATCTAATCTGTGCGGTCTCTCTCTTCATTGCTGGTGAACTCCTAGCCTCACATTGAAACCCAGCTTAGGTACCCACTCCACCACTGATCTTCCCAAGCCAGCGTTCAGGTTTCCCATACTGGACTAGATGTCTCTTCTTTGTTCCTGACATTCCTGAGTGTCCATCTCCCCGCTTCCCACCCTCTTTCTCCCTTTATAAGCATTGACATACTGGCATGCAGGCCTGCCTCATTCTTCCTGTTGCTTAATGCAATGATGATGGGATCCAAGAACATGACCCAGAGCCTGCAGTGCATCTGACCCCCTGGCCGAGGCTCGGCCCACTGTGGGCATGGCTCAGCGCATGCCCCAGAGTGATAGGCTCTGTCTGAGCGTGTCAGGAGCAAGGTGGGGTCAAAACCCACATCTCAGGTGGCTCTGTTCGCCTCAGACTTCATTGCTGTTCAGGATCCCCCAGGCCAAAGGAGAGTGGGTGGGTTAAAGGCCAACAGGGAGCAATGGGATGTCTATCAGGTCCATGGCCCCAGGGCCGGCCTGGCCTCTGACCACAGGTGCCTCTTACCCCTGGGACATTCATCCATTGTGATAGTCCCAGAACACCATCTGCTGAGCGCCATACTAGCTTCCCCTTGAGGGTCTGGGCCACACTCTACATTCATTACACCACTCGCCCCATCTCCAGGGCGCCAGCGACACTCTGTGTCTACCCACCACTCACCCTGTTTTGAGAGCCCCAGAACCAGGAGCCTCTCTATGTTCAACCCAAAGCTCACCCCATCGCGGAGGCCCCATGCTATCCTGTGCTCACTCGACCGATCACCCCATCTCACAGGGCCCAGAACCACTCTATGTTAACTCACCCCTGTCCCCTTTCCCCCTTCCCTGGCCACCTGCTTGCCGAGGCCCCTGGCTGTGTCCTCACCATGGTGCATTGTCCCCGGCTCCTGCCATATGCCTCTCTCTGTCCCCTGGCCTGGGGGCGAGTGGCAACTGGGTTCTGGGAAGCAGGAACTGTGTAAGTGAAGCCAACCAGGTGACAGTATCAGGCAGTGTCCTTCCCAGAAGACGCCCAGGGCAACAAGCTCCCGTGGCTCCAACTATTCCTCTGAGGGGTGAGGGTGCCGGCAATGCCCTGCCCTGACCAGATGTCAGGGAACACGGCCAGGCTTCAGCAGGAGAAACAGCTGCTAATCGAGCTCAGGTGTAACAGGCCTGGATGACGCTCCTGTGTCCTATCTTTGTTTACCAGGGAAGGTTTGAGTCTGAACTGCCATGCATGGGCTGGCTTCCTGGGATGTGGTCCTCAGGGTGCAGACCCCTCTCGTCCCCCCTGGCTGCACCCTTCAACCGTGCCCTCCTGGCCAGCTGAGGCACGGGAACTGCAAAACCTCCCACATCTCTTCTGACCCTTCAAGACGTGCATGGTAAAATGGAAGCCAAAGGCCAAAGACAATGTCCTCAAGCCCTCTGAAGCCCCTCACAGACGAGAGAGTTCAAGCTGGCACTCGACACGCCACATGCCCTTGTCCTTCAGCGCCCAGCCTTGCCCATTACTAGAGCTCAGCAGGACACAGGGGCCAGAGCCAGGCCCTTCCCCGTGCCATTGCGGTTGGATGCCGCAGAGACTGAAGGGGTGCCAGGCCCCATGCCATCTTCCTGATGGTGGGGACACAGAGCCCGTCATGCTAAGCAATGTGCCTGGCGAGTGCCTGCTCAGCCGGGAAGCTCAGCTCCCAAGGCTCCACTAAACAGTGCTTCCTGGGGATTCCTAGGCTTTGCCAAAGTAGATCTCCAGGCCTTACTTCCTGGTCTTAGTCTGGAAGCTCTGTTAAAAAACTCATCCAACCTGGGCGACCTGCTGGCTTGGCACCCCTGAGCAGTTTGGTATCAGCAGCCCAGCAACTGCAAGCCAGCACCACAGACAGCCAGGCAGACGGGTGGTGGGTAAACTGAGCCTCAGTGGAGCCCACGCAGCTCACCCTAGGGTGCTCCTGCTTTCCAGGCCATGGCCACTCCTCTCAGACTGCATTTCTGAGCCCTGGGCGGCTCACACTGTGGGTGAGGAGGTGCCGTGTGAACTGCTCAAAATTGAAACTGGAAAGGAGGGGAGCCGAAACTCGAAACAAGATGAGCCGATGGCATCCTGACCCAGAGGAAGCTGTGGGCGGGCTGGCCTTAGACTGGGGCCTGGAAGCCCCGGCCAGTGCCTTTGGTGGGGCCCGACACCCGGGGCCAGCTCAGCAGTCTCTGAGAGTTTCAGCTTTAAGCAAGCACAACTCGGGTCAGATTTCACACAAAGTGCAGAACTTCCACGAAGGTCCAAGTCAAAGCGAGAAGTGAAACATGGGGCAGTGAGAATTCACATAGCCTGAAACCACAAGGGGTGGGGGAACTGCGAATGGACGCTTCCTGTACAGTCGCACTCACCGATGGACCTCCGGGACAGCCCGCCTCTCTGCCCACTGGTCTCTGTGAGTCACAGTCACTGCAGAGTGAGGCTGGCACCAGAAGGGGCACTGGGGTCTCGAAGACCTCTTATCCTGGGCTGTGCATCCCCAGCGTAATAGTGGTGGCACCGCTCAGATCCATAGTATCATGGGACCCCTCAGATCCTAGGTGTGTTGGTTGATACTTATGTTAGTCTGGGTAGACTAGAGAAAAAATTTCATAGACACTTGTATGGGTATAACAGAGAACTTTATATACAAGAGCAGTTGAGCACTGGGAAAACACCTGAGCCAAGTCCAGATCAAGTCCATAAATCCAATGTCAACCCATATGTCCGGCACCAATTTATAAATTCCTCTTCAGACTCACCAAACACATGCAATGACACCACATACAGAAAGATCACAGGCCAGTGGGTTGGAAGTCTGTAGATCCAGTGGCATTGTAAGCATCTCAGCACTGGCAGGGGTCTCCACGTGGCTTCTCCAGATCTGGGGTTCTGGCTACATATGGGTAGGTCCACGTGGCTTCTCCTCAAGGATGTCTGTCTCCCAGCCTTGTCAGATGAGAGTCTCTAAGGAACTGAGCCGAGAGAGAGAGAGAGAG
>NW_022103915.1:3443518-3636489 GCF_000313985.2 Echinops telfairi
AGAGAGAGAGAGAGAGAGAGAGAGAGAGAAAGTGTCTTCTGCCTCCAAAGAGGAAAATACAGGAGTTCCCAGAATTCTCAGGAGAAGGCCACGCCCACACAGACCTCATTGGTTAGATTTGATTGACAGGCTACACTCCACCCCTTCACTTGTAATCCTCTCAAATGGACACCAGATGATGTAACGGCCACAAGAATGTTTGTTGGTAGAAGCCCTCGGGTCAGTCCAACTCTGTGGAGAGATTCTGTGGACAACAGACGAAACCCCTCTGGCCCTTCACCATCCTCATATTGGTTCACGTGTTAGAGGCCACTGCTGCAGCCACTGTGCTAGTGCCTCTTGTCCAGCGCCTTCCTCTAGGGAGGAAGAGTGGTGGTCGTAGCACAGGGTATTGTTGAGCTTCATCCCTGTCTCAGACAGTCTTCTATACAGCTGTGGCCCGGTTGATGCTGACTCTTGGTGCCTGGAAGCATCGTTACGATCCTTGGGGTTTACTCCTGTTGAGAAGCAGATCTCCAGGTCTTCCTTCTGCTGCACATCTGAGTGGACTAGGGCCTCTCGCCTTTACGTTGACCACCTACTGTAGCAACTGTTCAGAGCACTCAAAGAGCCCTAGACAAGCCTCGAGGCAACCTCTGTTCAGTATTTCTTTAAATGCTTCCTAGGGAAGCCGTGGTGGCATAGTGGTCATGTTGGGCTGAACCCTGAAGGTCAGTAGTTTGAAACCACCAGACACTCCTGGGGAGAAAGATGGGGCTTTCTACTCCGGTAAAGAGCTACAGTCTCAGAAACCCAGGGGCCTTCCCTACCCTGTCCTATAGAGTCTCTGTGAGTCAGTATCGATTCGACGGCAGTGGGTTTGTTTTGGTTTATACCATTGTCAGAGGGACCCCTGATAGTGTACTTAGTTACGTATTGGGCTGCTCACTGGAGGTCAGCAGTTTGAAACCATCAGCCCCTCCATGGGAGAACTAGGAGGCTTTCTACTCCCTATAAGAGTTACGCTCTCGGAAACCCACAGGGTACATTCTACTCTGTCCTATAAGGTTGCGAAGGTCAGCACTGACTCGATGGCCATGAGTTTGGTTTTAAGAGTGTACAGCACAATCTTACCACTCTAATGACTAAGGGGGCCTGCCGGAGAAAGGGTGCCCTTGAACGACAGCGCAGCTGCAGAATGCTGAAGGTGCAATGCACTGCCAGAAGAGCCAACAACGCTGTGGTGGAAGAAGAACAGCTAGAATGCTCCTGGGAAGTAAGGGTGGTGATTCCTGGTCAACACATCACATGCAGGGCCACCACTGTCTCTTCGTGAAGGCTAGCATGTTGTTATGGATATGAGTCGGCTTCAGTGAGACTTCCTGACTAAGACAGACTAGGCAAAAGGATGTAGTGATCTGCTTCTGATAACCATCCGATGGAAACCCCATGGCTTATGGTCATCCCCCAACAACTAGCATGGGGATGGTGCAGGAGCAGGCATGTTTGTGGGTCTCTGTGTGTGGGGTCTCCCTCAACTAAGAACAGGCCACTGCAGTACACTTCAATACCCTTAGTTGCTCTTACAAGCCTTTGCTTAAGTGTGCATCTTCCCCAGTTCCCCATCCATTTCCCTCACTGGCATGTAAATGCTACGAAGACAGGGACCCGGCTTAGCTGGCCCTGCATCCTTCTTCACTGGATTCTGAGCTTGGCCCAGTGCTCAGCTGTGAAATGGATGAGAGCAAAGCATAGCCCACCTTCTGCAGTTCTAAGGCTATTCCCTGAGCCGCTGCCATCACTCAATGACAATGTCACAGAGGGAGGGTCCCGGCAGACCTTCTGGGACAACACTAGAGCCAAGCACACCTTTAAACACCTTGGCCCTTCTTTCCTCCCTGTTATCTGCACCTGTCAACATCCGCAGCGTATACCAATAGCCAAATCGGGCAGGGTGATGCTAAACTTATTCTCTTTCCAGATTCCATCCTTCTTAGTGTGGATTGCTCTTTATAAGACTCCAAGAGAACATCTGATGTGTGTTGTCGTTGTCTTGTGCCATGGAGTCAGGGCAGAGGGCCCTTTAGGACAAAGGACAACAAACACACCTGTCTTGGAAGAAGCACAGCCAGAATGCTCCTCTGAGGACAGTTTGGTGAGACTTGGTCTTACTCACTTTGGACACATGATCAGGAGAGACCAGTCCCTGGAGGACATCATGCTTGGTAAAGAAGAGGGGCAAAGGAATAAGAAACATCCTCACCAAGATGCATTGACACCGTGTCTGAAACAATAGACTCAAACATCATAGCAATTGTGAGGCTATCACACGACTGGGAAGCATTTTGTTCTATGGCATGTAGGGTCTCTAGGGACCCCTGGCTGGGCACCTACTAACAACAACAGAACTGCTCCAGATGGTGCCTGTATTAGTCTAGGTACTTTGGAGAACCAAATCCACAGCAACTCATGTATAAGAGAGAGTTTTATGTAAAGAAAATGTGCCTCACGAAAACATCCCAACCCAATGCTGCCCAAGCCCACAAATCCAACATTAACCCATTTACTCAACACCAGTCCACAAAGTCCTCCACCTCACAAAACAGAGGCAATGATGCCGACTGCAGGAGGAAAGCTGAGTCAGTGAACGAACAAGCATCTCAGCACTAGCAGGGGCCTCCACACAGCTGCTCCAGCACCCAGGGCTGCATCGGGATAGGTCCATGTGGCTTCTCCTTGGGGATATCTTGTAGGAAGTCAATCTTGCAAGCTGAAGCAGGAAACTGCTAAGGCAGCTGCACCCGGTGCAACCATCACAAAACAAGAGACCCGAGAACTAGAAAGGCGAGGCTTCACCACCCATTTATCCCTCCGCCTTTCAATTAGCCCCACATGTGATTATCGGTCAGGCTGGCACAATTAACTAACTCAGTGCCCATGGCTGTAATCATTATAGAGTTCGACCACCGGTTTGTTTCTTTCACAGAGAGGCTGGGTGGGCTCAAACAACTGACCTTTAGCTTAGCAGCAGAGTGGTTCACCATTGTACAACCAAGACTCCCTATCATTGTTGGCTGCCATCAGAAAAGCTCCCGACACATGGTGACCCCATGTGCAGCAGATGGGCAAGTTGTCTGGTGCTATGCCACCATCGTGACCAGTGCTATCCTTGGGTCTCTTGTTGTGGTCACTGTGCATTTTGGATGCCTTCCAACCTGGCAGGCACCCTCAGCTCCCAGCACCTTATTGGACAATAGTCTGTTGTGATCCATGGAGTTCTCATCAGTTAATAATTGGAAGTAGACCCTGAGACACTGCTTCCTCATCCATCTCCTACTGGAATTTTTTTCAGAAATCTATCCACCATTGGTGGCTTTGCTGGTGTTTGAAATCCCCTTGGCATAGCATGCAGCAACACAGAAACACACAATCCAACATGCTGGCAGGCAAGTCGTGGCCTTGGAGTAAAGAGAAGAGTAGATGGTGCCCAAAGATCCAAGTAAATACAAGCCTGGGCTGTCTCCTAGGCAGGACTACCATGTCCCCAGTGCAGTTTCTAGACCCATTTCCCAGATACAGGAGAAACCCAAGCACACCATCAATTTATCCGGACCATCATGTTCCTGCCAGGACCACTGAGAAATCATGCACACATCCTTACTGTCTTCACCTTTTCCTCTCCTCTTTCCCCTCACTCGTGGAAACCTGCTTGAAAATGTGCGAGGTGAGCTACTGATTTCTCTAACCCCCAAAGCACACACAAACACCTCTTCCACAAGTCTTGAGGCAAATGTGTTTGAAATGAAGACAATTGCTCACTTTGGGTGTTAGAGCAGGAGCTGATGCTGCTGGATTGTGGGGGGCAACCTCTGGTTCCCAACATGGGACCCATCTCACTAGACGTCATAAAACAAGCCTCACTTCCCAAGGGCAGAACTACTGCTGCGCACCAACCCAGGCTCTGGGATGTGTTTCTCTGGGTAGGGAGAGGAAGATGATTAAATAGTTGAAAGATGCTGTTTCATCATGGATGTCCTAGAAGCACCTTGCTTCTGAGGATTCCGATTGATCAAAATTGGAAACAGGTTTGGAGAGATGAAAGAGTCATCTTTGGAAGCATGTCTACTTTGGTTTGAATGATTGCTTCATCACTTACTCTCCGTTGAATGTCAGCGTAGTTGGTTTAACCTCTTAGATATTCAGCTTCTCTTTCAGTCTAAGTTGAACTCACTGTGCCAGTCTTATTGGCTGATGTTTGGTAAATCATGACAGTCTATGTAAGGAATGAACACACACGTATCACATAAAAAGAAGTAAGTATTTTTTCACCCACACCAAGAAGCATATTGAAAATCAAAGACTCAAGGGTGCAATTAGTCCAAGAGACTAATGGACCCTGTGAACCATCGCCTCCGTTATCCGGAGATCCAAAGAAGTAGCTGGTGTCCAGCAAACACTAGCAATGGTTCTAATCATGACCGCAAGAGATGGCTTCCAGGCAGAGAGTGACAGCAATAGAGAACCAACTTCAAAATAGGAAAACAAAGACCAGACTTCTTGGTCTGACAGAGATTATTCGGAGCCCAAGACTGCGGCCCTTAGACAGTTCTCAGTTCTTCAGCCTGCGAACCGAAATCATTCCCAGATATTAACTCTCAGCCAAACACAGATACGAGGAAGGGGAAGGGTGGACTCCTCAGTCCAATCAGCTAACAACCAAGCCCAGGGGGGTGGGACCTGGCAGACAGTGGGTAGGAACTGGGAACCCCAGGGGGCAGGGAGTGGGGAGTGCACAGATACATCGAGGGGATTTCAACCACTGCCATCAAACAAACTTACTAAATGAAAGGGAATTTGCTCTGAACCCTTTCACCCAAAGTACAATTAAAAAAAAAGCGAAGTCAATGGACAATAGTTTTTTGTCCAACAAGAACACCCAAAGCGGTTCCCGTCATGTCAGTTCGGACTTGTGTCCACCTCGTGGGACAGAGCAGAGCTGTCCTGCACGGTCTCCAAGGTAACCAGCTGCCACTACTGCTTCCCAGCCACATCAAACGAAAACTAACCCTCCACGGCCACTGAGTGGATTCTGACTCACGGCGGCCCGCAGGACAGAGGGTTTAAAAGTCATCTTTGTGGAAGCAGACCGTCATATCTTTCCCCCATGGCTGCTCTCCTTCCTCTCAGCAGCCAGATGCTGGACCGCTGCACCACCAGGGCTCTTTTGGCATCCAAAGCTCTCGATGAAAAGAAGCAAGTGCCGTTAGGACAACATTTCTCTACATCATGGCCTTGGCAATGTGGAGTTTGCCTGCACATCCTGCAAAGGCAACACCCCATATGTTTGATGTGAGCTCCAGGGTCTGCAAATGTTATTAATCTTCGAAGTGCTGCACACCAGCCATGCTATCTTTCAGGTCTGGCGCTGGATGGGCGGCCGCACTCCCGTTGGAGATCATTATTGTGAAATCACTAGAAGAGGCTGTTGGTTTTTTAAGAGAGTTGAGGCCAATTTGCCCTATGAGATTCCAGTGGCAGCCAATAATGGAAACACTGAAATAAACATGCGCCCCAGAGCTCAGTGCTGAGCCGACTCAGCCGAATCAGAAGCAAGCTCAGTATGGACCCCGCCTGTCTGTCCACAACCTCCAGAGGACAGGGTCCCAGGAGATCAGGACTTGCTCAGTCATGATAGAGAGTTGGGGGTCATCATGTTAGTTCTGACTCGAGGTGGCTCTCGGTACGACAGAGGGAAACACAGCCTGGGCCTGCACCATCCTCACAATGGTTCTTTTGTGGGAGCCCCTTCTTGCAGCCACTGGGTCAGTCCATCTTGTCCAGGGTCTTCTTGTTGCTGCCCTGCTGCTTTCCCCAGCATGATGTCTTTATACGAGGACTGGTCTCACCTGATAGCAGGTCCCAAGTAGGTGAGGCATCCTTGCCTCTAAGGAGCATTCTGGATGTCATTCTTCCAAGACAGATTTGGTTTGATAATTTGGCAGTCTATGGTACTTTCAGTATCCTTTGCCAACACCATACTTCAAATACATCGATTCAATGTTGGTCATCTTTATTCCATGTGCACAAGAATATATGGATGGGCAGAAACTCAACCAGTATGAGTGATTCCCAGGGTGGCCTATGGAGTGAAATCCTCAGAAGCACTGAGATGGGTGCCTGGACCCCTAGAGAGGCTGAGCAGGGTGAGCACCACACATTCAGGTGCAAGGTCTAACTAAAAGCTAAAGGCCAAAGGCTGAGTAAGGGGCCATGAGACCTCAATGTATTTTTCCCACCAATAAGCAGGAGGCAAGCCACCTGAGGCAGAAGGACTCCTGATCCTGGTGCCTTGTGAGATCAAGACATTTTGGTGGAAGTCTCCTGACTGAAAGGTGAGACTTAGACCAACTCAGAGACTCACTCCTTCTTTTGGCCACCAGGACTTCGTCAGGTCAGTAGACACCAGACACCGGAGTGGAGACAGCCTCGCCATTTAGCAGCACTTCCCAGCCCATGAGAAAACATCTGCAGAGTCTGAAATTGAAATGCATGAGTTAAATTTCTAAGGCAATGCATTATCTGGAAGAGGATTACTTGACACACTCCAACCACCCAGCCAAGGCTCAGTAGATCCTGAGCATCCGCAGGACCATGAGAACATAGGAGCGGAAGAAGGTAAACCAGACGTACAGGAAATGCATGGCAATGACATTTATAAATCACAGATGTTATTGAAACTATCAAAAATAATGATGTCACTAAAAACATTTGGAGCAAACGAAACAACTTTGCTTGTTTAGATCATAAGTTTTGCAGTTTCAAAAAGAGTGTGTATGTAAGTACACACAGAATATATAAAGAACAACTACAAATCCACAATATCAAGAAATATAATCTGATATGAAATGGACAGCAGACACTTCATAAAAAAACCATAGATAACTAGCCAATGGACACAGGGAAAAAGTGCTCAGCAGTGCTCATTGCCAGAAAATTACAAGTGAAATTCATCAAGCAATACCAACATCCCCTCTCCACATTAGGCAACATTCAAAATGAGTTTACTTAAAATATTTTTATTATATAAATTAAAAAATAAAAACAAGTTAAAACAAACAAAAAATAGCAAACACATGTTGGTGAAGACTTGGCGTGCTCAGAGGTCACAAAGACCATCCAAGGTCCTACACGATGACATTGGCATTTTGGGGATGTTCTGACAGCTTCTGTCAAAGCGGCCCACATTGATCCTGTGATGGGGAGTCTTCACTCCTAGGTATCAGTGCAATAGACATGAAAAGAATGACACGGCTCAAAGTGCATCAAACCTTCACACCCACTCCATTCGTTAAGTGTCCTAACTGGAAATAGCCTAGACGTTTATCAGCAGAAGGAATGAACACATGGAGAGAGTTTCAAACGATGGAAGACCACGCCTACATAGAAGGAGCCCAGGACTTGACCACACACAGCGACGTGGCTCAGTCTCCAGGACACGCAAAAGCAGAGCAGGCTGACCGGAGGACATGTGTTCCTACAGTGAGTCCTGCCCCGAAAAAGCCAGAAGCGGTGTGAGGAGCGGATATAGCAGAGGAGGACATCTCAAATATTTCCCAAGAAAAAGGGGCATTTGAAAAGTAATGACTGTATCCTTTCAAAGGCAGAAAACATTGAGGCCCCGTAAAAGCAAGGCTATTCCATTGAGTTCTGGCTTTCATAGGTTTTAGTGTATGAATATATATATATATAAAACATTTATTTATACATATATGTTATCTAGTCATAGGTATTTATATATAATGGTGTATATCTTATACAGCTATATATATATATATATATATATATATATATATATATATATATATATATATATACCATTACACCCACACACAATGATATATATGAAGTTTCAGAGCATGCCAAATGAGTATATGGTGGAAAAACGGCATGGTGTTTCCTCTGGGTATGGATAAGGAGTGACTAGCTAGTGGCGTGAGAGAATTTTCTGGGGTGATGGAAATATTTCATATCTGGATATTGCATATGAATACAATGTACATCGCACACAGATATGCACACCGGTCAAAATGTATCAGAAGGAACATTTATGATATGCTCTTAAGTGTAATTTTATTTTAAAAGAATAAACAAGATCCATAAACTAAGTCAGACATACAATATTTTAGAGCTGGAAAATCATTACGAAAGTTTGAAAGGCTGTTTCAGGATGGAGGAATGAGAGTTCCCAGGTTGCAAGGCCTTCTGGAGTGGTGGATATGAAAAACCCAGAAAGGATCCCCACTTGGAGCTCCTAGAAACTGGAGACCAAGAAGGAGCGGTAAGTGTGCCTATTATACAGATGTGGAAACAAAGTCACTGAGGCAAAATGATTTAGAAAGGTCTGAAAACCTAGACTTCTACTACTACTGACCACTTTGAAAGGGGTCAGATTAGAGGGCTCTGGACAGAGTGGAAGAAAAAATGTGGTAAAAACTCAAACTTATAAAAAATAATAATAACAAAGAAATACTAAGTTTACTGGTTAGCTAGAGCCTGCAGGAACCCCTGAGGCTCTACCCCCCTTCCGGTGTGGAACGTAACTCCCCACTGTGACTTACTGTCCAGCCCAACCACAGACAAACCTGCCAGATCAACAATCGCACCAGGGCCCTCCCAGATCTCTCACCCATGAAATCCAAACACTCGTGTGAGTGCTTCTCAGAGGAGGACACGTCCAAGTGAAACGGACTTGGATTCCTTTGTGACATGCAAGTTAGTTTCAAATAAACAAACAAACAAGCAAAGAATAATCACACTAGGGTGGGGCTGTACTCAGTCCTTGGAAAAATCCGCCACTCGAGGTCAAAGGAGCACCACTCATCCAGGTTTGAAGGAGACACAGAGATAAACAACACGGGGAGGCAGGGGGTTGGATCCGTGGTCTTCCACACTGTCATGGCCACCAGTGCTATCAAACAAAATGGGCATGAACTCCTGAATGGAGAATTGATCTGCTTTATAAATCTCCTCTCGATGTACAGTGAAAAAGCTAACAAAAATAAATACAATAAATAAATAATAGAAATAATAGACCTCAGGGAGGCTATCTTGAGAAATCATCGCTTCACATGTATTGTTATTATTATTGCTTGTTTGATAAAGGCTTCTGTGATTTCATAGCAGCTGTACAGAAAAGACAAAACCCAAGACTTCAGGCTCCATGTTCAAACTCATATATCTCAAGGGCTGGAGGGGTCTCCCTGGGTACCTGGCCCTATGCGAATGGCTCCCCCCCCCCCCCCGCAAGTTACTACAACCCTCCACCCCACAAAGAACTAAACTCTCCACAATATGGTCCTTCCAGCACCTTCCATCTATCTATCCCTTCCTGCATGGATGCTGAGATTCTTATGCCAGCCAAAGTCCCCATTCCCGTGGGGATGTGGAAAGTCTAGGGTTAGGGTGACGGGGAGATGAGAAGGATGGAGGAAGAGAAGCAGCGAGGTGAAGGCGTGGGAGGGCCCATGTGTACAAAGCAAGCCCACCTTCCTCCATCACCAGACCCCAGGGAGTCATATCTCGGGGGGCATGAAAGTTGAATAGACCCTAGGTCCCAGCATGCCCTGGAGTTCATGGAACCAAAGTCCTGAGATCCTCAGTCAGGGGACAGCCATGAGCTCTGTATCAGTATGTCTCACCCAACATCTTTTCCAGGACAAATGCACCTCCCACTGTTAACTAGGTATTGTACACACGCTGATCGTCAGAAGCAAACCCCTCTCCCCCTTAGGCTTTTAGTTAGTACTCGACCTAGTTCCACCTTCTCCCAAGCACCAGCTTCTCTTTTAAGTGTGATCCTGAAAATAAATGTCCTTTTGCTTTTCAGGGGACTCTTTATGTAAGGTAGCCAGCACCTCCATCCCAGTGGCTAGAGCCATCCTCAGCAGAGCGACAACCGGGCTTTCCAAAGAGTGCAAGATGCTGTGTGACTTATGGGCTGCAATCTCTGTAATCCTTGGAGTATCCTGCTGAAGACTCAACACTCAAAATAGGTTCAGGCCTCAGAGATCATCCCATTCCATTGTCAGGATTTGAGAAGCAATTTTCATGCAGGTGCTTCCTGGTGGCTGGCGAATCCGCAGCAGCACCTTTGTGACGATGGAAAGGCAATAGGGTCGGCCGTTTGGCGCACCTGGTGTGCATATCTGAAATACATGAGCAGGGGCTGTCCACCCACGGCTACCCACTCAAACACACGGCAGCACGAGCAAGAGGGTCCACATGAAGTCCAGTCAATGACAACTAATAACGGAGAGAGGGCACCGAAACTCACAAAATCCAGCCTGTCATCCTTGCCCAGCAAAGGCATGGCTCTAATGCTATGCCTGTATTCGTGCCAGTCTCCTAAAGTTCCAAAGCCAACGTCGGGCCCCCCTCCAACTGGATTCGAAAGCCAAATTACAAGTTGTCACATCTACTTGAGTAGAGCACCATATTTCTATGGCACCCACTACACATCAGGAACGGCGATAGCTGTGCATATTATACCCAATGCATCTTACCTCAAGCCTTCTGCCACTGGTACCTTGTCACATGGTAGGTAGACGTGTTATCAGGAGCTCCCCGTCCCTGGAAAAGTACATCATGCTTGGTACAGTAGAGGTCCGATGAAAAAGGGGAAGACCCTGAAGATGATGGATGGATACTGTGTCTGCAACAAGGACTCAAACAGAGCCACCAGGGGGAGGATGGCGCAGGGCCGGGCAGTGTTTCTTGCATCACACAGGGAGCTGACTGACAGCATCTAACAGCCACGAGAACTGTAGTTCAACCTAATGACATTGGAGTTGTTACTATTCCCATTTCTCTATTTCTGGAACGGGGGCAGGAAGAATCCAAGTCCAAGGTCAATTAAGAAATGAGAGAGTTCTAATTGGGATCTAGTCAACCTGGCTAAGAGCTCCGTAGCTGGGAACTCAGCATCCTGGAATCTGGTATAGAGAGTACCAACGACCACCTTCTTCCGACAGTGCGGCCCTAGATCCCTAGGGTTCCTTTCTTGATTCCAAATTTGCCCTCTCTCCACCCCTGCTGCCTCCTGGTCTCTGGCACAGTGCTCAGCATTGTCTTTCCAATCCCACATGCAGACGCCTGAGTGCCTGTCCTAGTACCTGAAACTGCTTGATACAATCATCACTAGTGAGTGGCTTTAGCAGGCTGAAAGTTCCAAATTCAGGGCCTGTAGGGGAAGGCTCTTTCTCTATCTTGACCCCAGGGGAAGCTGTCTGTATTTTTTGAAGTTTCTGTTCCTCCGTTCCATGAGGATCTTCACAGTGTGTCCTGTCTAATTTCTTCCATCTTTGCTTCCTGGCTTGCTTGCTTAATCTGTTCTTTTACGTCTCCAAACAAATGGATTTAAAACATACCTTATTCTAATATTGGCTCATTCACATAACAAGGAAAAGCCATTCCCCAAAGGGATTATCATCACAGACCTGTCCCCTGCCATTGAATCAATTACAATGTGTAGCAACTTGGCAGGACTGAGTAGAGCTGCTCTATAGGGCTTCTGAGATTGTAAATTATTATGAGAACAGACAACCTAATCTCATCATGCTCTTGGGAAGCAGCTTCAATCATAGATATAGGGGTTGGGATCTTTAATGGACACAATCCACAATAATCTCTCAATGATATTGCATTAAGTGACCCCCAAACTCAGTGTGGTGCTTACATAATCTAGTGTCAACTTGGTAAATAGAGTGAAGGGGTGGACGTTAGCCTGTCAAACTGGACACAGCCTGCTGATGCTTCCTTGTAGGTGGGGCCTTCTCATGAGGATTCTGGGAACTTCCTCTCTTCCTCCCTGGAGGTGGGACGTACTCTTTCTCTCTCTGCCACACATTCCTGGTGACAAGCCACATGCAGCCACACTAATGCTAGAGACAGAGTCCTGAAGATGCTTCCACTGTCATAGGATCCACAAGACTTCACCGTGACCTTCCTGCATCATTGCATGTGCTGCCTAAATCTAAAGAGGAATTGTATGGACTAATATCAGACATGTGGGCTAATATCAACCCTATGGAGTTGATTTGGACTGAGATGGGATGTTTACTCAATAAATAAATTGCTCTTAATTTTTTTTAAAAAATACATAAAATTTCTCCTTTTTAATTTTAATTGTTTTGTTAGGGGCTCATACAACTCTTATCACAATCCATACGTACATCAATTGTGTAAAGCAAATTTGTACATTCACTCCCCTCATCATTTTCAAAACATTTGCTCTCCACTTAAGCCCCTGGCAGCAGGTCCTCATTTTTATATAAAGTTCTCTCATACACACATGAGTGTCTCTGGAGTATTTTTCTCTAGTCAACCTGGACTCACAGACTCAGTGCTTAAGTAATGCAAATTTAGATGCTCCGTTAATTTTAAAATTGGAGGTTACCCGGGTTTCATGGTGATAAACTTGGGATCCGGGGGGCTGAGTTCACAGAGCCCGTGAAAGCAGGAAGGCAAAGGGGTGCAGAGCGTGGAGTGGTTGTCACTAGCTCTCTCATTACAAGGCCGCACTGCCGAGGAGGCATCATCAGGCTGAGTGATGACAGATAGGTGAAACTCCGCCCCTACACTTTTGCATACGTGGCAAGTTGACATAAAATCGTTAGGGGCAATTATTCTCTGATCACACAGGACACAAGGGCCATTATGGGGATTTCTGATGTTAATTTTAGATTGAGGCAGCCATCACAGGCTCTTGATGTGAAAACCAACTGAATAATAGTAGTGGCTTTTATGCTCATTAATTCAACAAACATTTAACACCTGTCCCATAAGGCTTCTTATGATCACTACTATTAAAACACCATAATTTGATGACTAAGGTACACCTGCCCCGAGCCATGGTCTCTTCAATCACTTCATAAACATGAGAACATTGGGCAATGACAAAGGAAGATCAAAGAGTTGGTGCATTTAAAGTGCGATGTTGGAGAAGAAGATTGAATATACCATGGCCTGGGAGAAGAACGCCCACAGCTCTCTTGTAGAAAGAAGGGCCACTGTTCTGGATAGGAGAATGACGAGACGTTGTCTTGTGTGCTTTGGACACACCATCAGGCAAGACGCTTTCTTTGCTAGAAAGGGGCATTATGCTTGGGAGGGTCAAGCAAAGCCAGAGTAACCCTTCATGAGATGGGCTGGGTACTTATAATGGGGTCTAGCATACAACAGTCATGACTGACACAAGGAGTCACACATCATGTCCCCGTGTTACACACAGGCTGTAACTAACGCCTGAGCTGAAGCTGATTTGCTGCATCAACAGCAGCCACATCAGCATCTTTGCTTTCTTGTCTTTAGGTGCCACCAAGTTTGTTCCAACCCATAGCCACTGTATTAGTCTAGGTACTTAAGAGAAAAAAATCCACAGCAACTCATGGATAAGAGAGCTTTATGTAAAGAAAGTGTGCATCATGAAAACATCCCAACCCAATGCTGCCCAAGCCCACAAGTCCAACATTAACCCATTAACCCAACACCAGTCCACAAAGTCCTCCACCTCACAAAACAGAGGCAATGACGCTGACTGCAGGAGGAAAGCTGAGTCAGTGAACGAATAAGCATCTCAGCACTAGCAGGGGTCTCCACACAGCTGCTCCAGCACCCAGGGCTGCATCGGGATAGGTCCATGTGGCTTCTCCTTGGGGATGTCTTGTAGGAAGTCAGTCTTGGAAGCTGAAGCAGGGAACTGCTAAGGCAGCTGCACCCGGAGCAACCATCACAAAACAAGAGACCTGAGAACTAGAAAGGCGAGGCTCACCACCCATTTATCCCTCCGCCTTTCAATTAGCCCCACATGTGATTATTGGCCAGGTTGGCACAATTAACTAACTCAGCAACCTCAAGCATGAATAAAGGACACACTGCCAGGTCCTGCACCATCCTCATGATGTTCCTATGCCCGGGTCCATTGTTATAGCCCCTTTGTCCATCCATCTCATCAAGAGACTTCCTCTTTTCCACCACCCCCCCCAACACTTTAGCAAGCATGATGTCCTTCTCCAGCTCCAGGGATTGGTTATCTCTTGACAATATGTCCAAAATATGTAAGATGAGGTCTTGCCATTCACGCATCTAAGGACCTTCTGACTGTGCTTACACCATGACAGATTGGTTGGTTCTTTTAGAAGTCCTTGGTGTTTTCAATAGTCTTTGCCATTACCAACATTAAAATGCATACATTATTCTCCAGTCTTTCTTATGCAATGTCCAACTTTCACATGTATATGAGGCAATTGAAAATACCACAGCTTAGGCCAAGCACACCTAAGGCTTCAAAGGAACGTCCTTGTTTTTCAGTGCTCTTGAGGATTCTCCTGCAGCAGATTTACCTAATGCCATGCTTCTTTGTGTCTCTTGACTGTTGCTTCCATGAGCATTGATTGTGGATCCAAGCAAGATTACTTCCTTGGCAACTCTAAGTTTTTCTCCATTTATCATGATGTTCCCTATTGGTCCAGTTGTGAGGATTTTTTTTAACATTCAGTGGTCATCCAAACTGAAGGCTGAATTTCTTGACCTTCATCAGCAAGTGTCCCAAGTTCTCTTCACTTTCAGCAAGCAAGGTTGTGACATCTGCATATTTCAGGTTATTAATAAGTCTTCCTCCAATCCTGATGCCACATTATTTTTATATAAGCCAGCTTCTCTGGTGATTTCATAAGAATACAGATTAAACAAGTATGGTGAGAGGGTACCACCTAACACACATCTCTTGTGATTCCAGACCACGCAGCATTGCCTTGTTCTGTTCGCATAATTGCCTCTTGATCCTTGTGCAACTTCCACGGCATCATTGCCCTATTAATTAGAACCTGTGCACCAATGCAAAGTTTCCAGCTTCATTATATGTTTGGATGCAGTCAGGCCACCTGTGTGGAATGACTCCGTCAACTCTAAGCCTATGTGCAAAGTGTGGTCAGTCATCAGAGGCTTGGGGATGGAGGAGAAAGAGCAAGTCTGGAGCCACGGGACTGAGCAAATCCCTTAGAGCCACTAGCTAAGCCCAGTAGAAGGATTTGAGTGTAATTGGGGCTGATGGAAAGTTAGTAGCTGTATTGCATTCCAGGTTGACAATGTACCTTGTACATCGTAGCACACGCTCCCATAACTTGGGGGGAAACATCCTCACTCTAAGGCAAGTAGGGAGCTTTGGAGAAGCATCAAGAGAGTCTGTAAATCACATTGCTTTTCTGCACACAGCTGAATACAGAGGACAAGGTGCAATGGCATAGGTCTTCTTTTGGAGTGAAAAGATGTGTAAGGAAGGAAAGAGAGAGTAAGAGTGAGCTGACTGATGGTATCACCCTGAGCAGTAGTGGTTGGGCGGGAAGAATGGAAGATTCCTCCCCTAGTCTTGGAACGCATAACTAGCTCTGGACGTGAGGGTCGCCTGATTCCCATCTGTACCAGGAGCATCACAAGTGCTTGGAGAGAAGCTGGCCAGTTGTTCTTGTGTCCACCAACTTGATGGATTCATAACCCTGAGTCAACAAGGGATGTGTGGTCATCTGGATAAGTGCTCCCCTGCTCTAGGGGCCCTGGGACTCTCCTGGAGAGTGAAGGAAAATGAAGAAAGCTACGTAATCAGTCCAGGGCGCTACCTTAACACAAGTCCCCTGGACATGCTGGCAGTGCAGCTTGGTAGGTACCACATTGAACAGGAGATCTGCATTCTGCAAAGCCTGCAGGTCCTAACTGCACACGGCCCCTTCTTTGGTCCTTCTGATGTCACATGACCTTAATCCATGGAGCCATGGAGCCTTAGGACTGCTAAGCTCTGACTGCCAGGCTCATGTTATCTAGACCTCGCTGGTGTCCATGAAACAGCTCATGAAAGCTGACTCTCATTGCAAGGAAAGGCAAGGTGGGGCCGGAGCCAGCTGGAAAGTCTCACTCACAGCGGCCTCTCATCTCCTCACTTACCCATGGCCACCCCAGAGCCAGGTGGCCTGGGAGAGAATCATGAGAAGGATCTTAATTGTCCAGTTTCAATCATAGGTAGGGCCACTCACTGGGAAAGTAGAAAGGGGGTGGGAGGGGCTAGACTGATCACCTGGCCAAAATCACACTCTCATACATGTCTCAAGGTTGGGGCTCTGGAGCAGCCTCAAAGGAGAGGCATGACAGGGTTATGTCCCTAGGAGAATTCCAGTCCCCCACCACACCTGGCATCCTTTGCACAGTTGGAGCTCGGCACCTGGGAGCCAGGGGTCGGCGCATGAAGACATGGCACTTCTGGACCAGGTTTTCATGGAGCATACGGTGGGATCTTTCCTGCAAGCTCCTTCACTCTCCCTAGAACAGGCGTCCTCAAACTACGGTCCGAGGACATTTATCCGGCCCGCTGGGTGTTTTTGCCGCCGCTGCCTGTCCTGCTTAGCAGCCAACTCATCCAGTGTGCGTAGGAATTTGTTCATAGTTTTTTTAAAACTATAGTCTGGGCCTTCAATGGTCTGAGGGACAGTGAACTGGCCCCCCCGTTTTAAAAGTTTGAGGACCCCTGCCCTAGAATAAAGAAGGTTCTCCTCCATTTGTCCCTCAGCAGGGTGGGACAGCAGAGCCCTGTCATTCCAGTGGCAGGGCCGTACACTTGTAGGCTGGTGGGCTAACTCGATCAGTTCTGGTGTGTGTCCTGTTTTGATGTAATCCCTGATGGTTTCGGCCCCTTTCCACCCTCTTAATGATACCAGCTTGGATGGTAACTTTACAAACCCCCCGTGCCCCTAGTTACTAGGCAGGAGCCCTGTGGGTGCAGTGAGTAACGCGCGTGCCTGCGGAGCGGTTGGTGGTTGGAACCCAGCAGTCGGGTTCCTCGGTGGGAGGAAGAGGAACCAGCACTTCCCTCAATATGCCCAGCCTTGGAAACCCCGTGGGGCAGTTCTCAGACCTCCAGGGTCACTGTGAGTTGACATTGACTGGAAGACCGTGGGGTAAGAGCAGTTATTAGGTGTCAGGTTCATAAAAACTAGGTCCCAGTAAGAAGTCTTGAAAACAGTAGAGCTTTGGAGACAGACCTTCAGCCTTCAGAGCCCGGCCCAGGCTCGGAGAGAGCCAGGCACCGTCACTCACCCCAGCCGGTCTCAGTCTTTCCCTCTGAGACACGGGTTCCTAGAGGAATAAATGGGTAAGCTATAACCCACGTGAGGTTGGTGTTGGGCACAGGCTTGCTACCTCCTTGCTATTTTCTGATTGCTGCAGTCCTGAGCCCCACGCTGGGACGCTGAACACCCAGGACAGATGCTCGGTGCGGTCTACGTTACCCTGGCACTGCCGTGGGTCATGCTGCCTGCTAACTGCAAGTCCGCAATCGTCAGCCGTCAGCAACTCTGGGGGAGGAAGACGGGACGTCCTCCTCCGGGAAGGAGTACAGCTGGGCAGACTCACAGAAGCAGTTCTCCGCTGCCCCGTGGCATTGCTCAGAGGCGGCCGGGGTGGCACGGCAGTGCGTTTGGGTTTCAGCTTGCCTCTCGCTCTGTGCATGAGAGACCCAGGCCTCGGGGCTGCCTAGAGTCCGTGCCGTCCAGCACCACCGAGTTCCCGCTTAACAGCGGAAGCAATTTGCGTCCCTTTGTTGTGGCTATTATAAATCCTATTGGATTCACATCAAATGGGACAAATTTCAAATTTCATCCGTGAGACGTCGTCGGCAATGCCGCCCATCAGAGACCCAAGGTGGAAAATGGATTTCAGCACTCAGCATGTGGGATTCTGTGGCGGCATGCGTGAAAGCCGGGTGCCTAACCCCAAAGTGGCACAGGGAGCAGAGGGGCCCTTTAGGGCCAGGTCTCTAGATAGCTGCTCCTCACAGCCGCAGGGCACCATGGCCAACCAGTAGGATGATAGGTATTTCTAAACCAGGAGGAAACTCCACCATGGACTTAGAAATGGACAAATCACAGAAAGCGGGAATCTTTTTCAAATTTTGAAAATGAGAGACATCATTTAAAGTGGGTGTGAACACCCATCCCTGATTCCAGGTCAGCCTCTCTCTCTGCTCCTAAGACATCACCACATGCCACGCTGCAGCGCGCCGCACCGCAGAGACGGCACTTGCAACCGCCCGTTATTGCTGAATCTCATTTTTATTCAAAGTTACCACGCTGTCAATTTTGGAATCTAATTCCCAATCTTTTAAATGTGCCCCCGGCTTCTGTTTCAATCAAGCCGGTAATAAGAGATTGTTTTCCTGGTTTATCGTCGATTTTCCATGGTTACTGCTGCGTCGTCATTCATTGCTATGCATGGCTCCTAATGTGCGTCTTGACATTCTGGGCACACCATGGAAAATTCAGCGAGCACACGTGGAAAGTGTGTGCAGGCTGAGGCTGGGGAAGGGCTGGTGCTTGGCCTCATCTTCCCGAAACATTGATGGCTGGGGCGCTGGCTGATTCACATGGATGCTGGGCAGCCATGGCCCTGCAGAGGTGGCGGTGAGAGCATGCAGCTGAGAAGGGGACCCAGCCCTCACCTGGCCACCTATGACCAGAAGGAAGGGTGCAAAGCCATCAGGTCCCTGGGCCCAGAGGAGGTGGTGTGGCAGGGTGCGGTCTAAGGCAAGGCATCTGATTTCTGCCCATCAAGGAGACAAGGGGGAAGTTCTACCAGGACACACTAGGTCTTGACTGAGGCCCTGTTGTGTGCCCTCACACATTCATATAGGATATGTACACCATATATAAGGGATATATATGTGTGTGTGTATGTATATATACATATATACACATATATACATATATATATGCTTCAAAAGTTCATGGGAAATGACATCTACATCCGGGCTGTGGAGGGCTAGCATGGTGTGTCATGCTGCCATGTTGGCCGCTGCCTAAGTCTAGTCTGAGGGCATTATTCAGAGAAGGCCATTACCATAAAACCCCAGGGAAACGAGTGCTTCCATCCTAAAAAGTACTAGGGTACATAAAGCACAGGCCCCTCCATATCCGTGAGAAAATAAGGCTGCGATTTGATGTTCTTTTCCGTAATTACCAAATCACTTCGTGCCATTTCCCGACGTAATAGGAACAATATGGTGTGATTCTTGATGTTGGCTTCTACAATTAGTGTGTTATTAATTAAACTCTTGAGTAATATAATAACTTGATGGTTAAAGCTCTTTGCATTTAAAGTGAATGCAAACTGTGGCTCCAATTATAAATAAACTCTACTGCTATGGGCTTAAAACTGCAAATTTAATTATTCAGAGCAAATTGTTCAATCGATGCTCTATTCTACAGACATGCAAACTGAATATTCCAGTGGGTTCAGTGTGCAGGAACGTCTAACATTGAGTTGCACAGATTAGGCCCCACCCCATTCTCTTCCTCTGATCCAGAAGGAGGCATCCAAGTGGCCTTTTGTTCTACCCCACCCCTGCAGCCCCCACCCTCCCATTCCAGGACAGCTAGCATCAGTTTTGCACACTGTACACGATTTGCTTTCATTATTTAAATATTCTCAGCTGTTCATAACTTTCTTTGTTTTGTTTTTTGTCTGTTTGTCTTATGAAACTTAATGGTTTGATTGTTTAGTGTTGTTATCCAGCCTACAAAAGCGGTAAATGGAGAAGGTACAGAAAACTTGGGAAATCCGGAGGAAAAGAATTACCTGCCATTGTTGGAGGTTGTACATGTATCTTATACACATGGCGTGTACATAAATCTTGGCCTTGAATGCTAACTGAGGAGGAGCCCAGCATTGGAACTGGATGAAGACTCATTAACAAAGGGTGATATGCACATGACACAGGCTTGTTGCTGACATGAAAGAAGGCTTAGAGTATTTAGTCGTGATGATCTAAGACAAGAGCTTTCAGTTTTGGTTACACCCCAACGTAAACAACAACAACAATAACAGCAACCCTCACAAGTGGACCGATGCGTAACATCAACAATCATTAAGTGAAAATTGACGTTGAGAAGGAATTGATTTTAATTGTATCCACAATTGACACTCATGGAAGCAAGCCAAGAAGTTCAAGGACATGTTGCTTGGAACCAATCTGCAGCAGAATACCTCATTGCATGTCCAAGAACAAACACGTCGTTTCAAAGACCAGGAGACGCCGACCCAAAGCGCTGTATGTTCAATAGCTTCACGTGCCCCTGAAAGCTGGACAAAGCTGGACCCGAGTGACCAAAGAGTCTACATATTTGAATTATGATGTCGGCCAAGAATAACAGACGTGCCATCGACCACCAGAAGAACCAACAGATTTGTCTTGGAAGAAGTAAAGCCTGAGTGCGCCGCAGAACTAAGAAGGGTCAGCCTTCTTCTCACGTACTTGGGGCCTTTACTCCAGAAGGACCAGTACCTGGGGAGGAGCGTGATGCTTGGTTAAACAGCAGGTCAGTCAAAGAAAATGGACCGAACTACTGGCTGCAGCAATGGCCTGAAATACAGCATACCTCTGCCAGTCCATCCACATTGCCCCTTATGAGGGTCGTTGGGTACCCAGAAATCTGGAGAAGCCAAGCTCTCCCCTAGATCCCTGGGACCCCTGCTCTGAAGACCATGCCCTGGTTCCTTAGTTATCCAGCGGTGTACGTGACAATATGTCTATACCCTGTAGCAGGTACTGTTGCTTTAAATCTACACTCAGAGAGATTAACATGCCCACCCCACGAGATAAGATCAGGAGCGGAAGAGAACAGCTGAAGGGCAGTCAACATACGTTAATAATGCAACCACTCTTCCCATTTTAATTTGCTTTCACTTGGCGCCTTATGATCTGAATGGGACAACTGGAGATGCAACAAGCTTCGCCAGTCTGATCAGCCTGGACTTAATTTGGAAACTTATGGCGCGAAAGGCTTCTGGGTCTTCCTGGTGCTTGGGCCTGGAAAGCCGACGAGAGAGCTCTGGATGTAGCCAGGGCAGCGTTGGGTGGCACCACCTCTGGCCCTTGGTTAAGTGACCTTTCCACTCAGCGCTGACTTGTGTTTCTGTCTAATGTGAACCGAATCCCTCGCCGTGTCCTGTCTCAGTGGTCTCCAGAGGTGTCAGTGGATAGTTCTCAGGGGTCCTTCTCTTCCTGCTGGCTCGCTTCCAAAGCAAAGTGCTTGCCGTCGCCTGCATAGAGTCCCCCCGCAGTCCGGCTCTGCACAGCCCGGGGGCACATCTGCCCAGAGCTCAGCTCAGGCCACTCATAAGCCAGGTGAATTCCCAGGGAACTGGGTACAACAGTTCACTGCCATTCCATCCGTGACACTGATCACATGTCTTCACGGTGCTGACATAGCAGAATTCATCCTACGGATGCCCACGTTGATCTCTGGAGAGGGTCTGCGGGTTAGAACAGGAGCCAATCACTGTCCATTTCTTTTGCTCATCTCTTCACAAAGGATTCCAGTGGGCTTATCGCACTAGACCACAGGTCACACCTCGAGCGGCACTGCCCTGAAGGGCAGCAGGGAATGGGGAAGGGCAACCAGCAGGCAGAGGAGATGGGGCACTCAGGTTCAATATAACTTCATTCATTGTACACAGACGTGTATATGCAAAGGGACATGTACATGTACCCACACCTATTATATATATATGCAAATAAACATCTCCCTATATGCATCTCCATCCATATATTTGTTTGTGTGTATATATGTGTATGTGTGTGTGTGTGTATATATATATATATATATATATATATATATAGAGAGAGAGAGAGAGAGAGAGAGAGAGAGAGAGATTTCTATACATTGTTGTTGTTATTAGGTGTTGTCACAGAGCAGATTCCCAGTCACAATGGTGCCATACACAACCATGCAAAAATACCTGGGCTTGCACCATCTTCACAATTGATACTATGTTTGCGCTCACTCTTGCAGCCATTGTGTGTGCGCGAATCCACCGCCTAGAGCATCTTGCCTCTTCCTCATTGACTGTTTTACCAAGACCGATGTCCTGCTCAAGGGACGGGCCCCTCCCGATAACATGTCCAAAGTATGTAAGACAAAGTTTCACCTCCCTGGCTTCTAAGGACACACGTGTTTGTTCTCTTGGCAGTCCATGCTATATTCAATATTCGTCACCAATGTCATCGCGCACAGGCACCGATGCGGCTTCAGCCTTCTTTGCTCAGCCTCCAGTGTCTGCATGCATAAAGGCCATTGAAAATACCCCAGGTTGCATGAGAGGAACCTCAGTCTTCAAAGTGATACCTCTGCTCTTTAATATTTAATGAGGTTGTTTGCAGTAGATTTACCCAATATTGCCTTTGATTGCTTGACTGCTGCTTCCATGGACGTTGATTGTGGAGCCAAGTAAACTATAAAAAGTAAAATGGTGTCCCTGACGACTACAATCTAGCATCAGTATGTTATGATGCTGCTTACTGGTCTAGTTGTGAGAACTGCCTCTTCTTTCCATTGCGACACGGTCCCTCTGGAAGACTGTAGTTTTCTCTCTCATGAGTCAGTGCTTCGAGCCTCCCACAGCACAGCAGAGAGACAGGTGAGAGAGCTTTGACCCCATATCCCTGGTGAGGAAACTGAGTCCTGAGAGGGTGACTGAGCTGTGCTGCCCCCTGCAGCTGGTCACTGGATGCCAGGCCCTCTCAATCCGATGCCAAGAATCCAGTCACTATTTACTGGGTAAAAGACTAGAGGCTGGATTTCTATTTCCAAATGTGGAAATGTTCTCTTCTCCTTCTCTTTGTATGCGTGAGCAAGCAAGCTGTAATTTTAGGGGAAACCAATGAGGCTAAGAGTTCTAGAAGACTCTTTCCTTGAAACATGTGTGAAGAGAGAGGCTCAGAGGAGTATAACTGTCTGCTCTACAGTCAGGAGTTGCTCAAGTGTGTTGACCTTCAACTTGGCCTTCCAGCTGGAAGCTGCCTGCTTGGGGAAAGAGCCAAGCATCTCTTCCTCCTCGCCTCCATTCATGGCTCATGGCCTTGAAGCAAGCTGCATGCTGAGCTCACTCGCCTTCCAGGGCCCTCTGAAGTCCAGGGCCGGCTGGGGAACCCCAGCTGCAGGGGAAGCTCACTTCTCCTCCTCAGGTCCCTGGAAGGCCTGCCTTCCAGGGCTGCAGGTGACAAGCCCACTGCTTGAAAAAGACCCTGGAGGCCCATGAATGTTGCTTCTGTCACATGTGTCTGACACGGGAAGTAAGGAACCACAGGAGAGTTTGCACCAGGCAGGGGGCGATGCACATGGATGGAGGCCCAGGGAAGCAAGGTCCTACAAAACCAGTCACCCAGGGCACCTGGCCTGTCCCTGACTGAGAAACACTGCCATGGGGAGCCCTTAAAAACCCATCACTCCTGTGACCCCCTCCCATGATGGAGCCGGGATGCTAGGGCCAGGCGGCTCGCCCACCATGAGAGCCTGGGAGCACCAACACAGCCGTGGAGGTTATTCCACAGAGCAGCTGTTGGCACCAACCCTGTGCACGCACTATGGGATCTTGGCCGTGGACCTCGTTTCCACACTCAGCTTGGCAGCCCAGATCTCCAAGTGCTGCAGTCTGCTGGCCACTTAACACCTAGCCTTGTCTCCAGCTGGGCTCACAGAGCTGCAGGCCTGAGCAAAGTTCTGAGCTTGGCAGCAAGGACAAAGTGCCCCCACTGCCCCCTACGCCCCACCAGTTCTCCACCGTCTCCAGGGGTCAGGTGGAACAATGACATAATGATTGGAGGCCCCATGCTTGGCACTCAGTTCTGCCACTTAACCAGCTCTGTCACTTTGGGCGATCAACTCTATCTTCTCTGAGCCCCAACGTCTTAATTTACCAGAGGGGCATGGCCACCACCCAGAGCAGCTCTCATCAGGAGGAGCTAAGGCGAGGCGTGTGAAAGCCAGGCTGCCAGGTGCTTCTCCTGCAAGGACAGTTAAGCACACTTCTGACCTCCCTCTTGATCCTGGGCATGCATCTCAGGATGCCACGCAGGTACTCACCACAAAGCCCCCTGTTTCCTAAGATTCCCCTGAGCAGGCACAGAAGTCCCTGTCCCCAGGAAGAGCGGGTGGAAAATGGGCCTGAGTGCTGGCGCTTTCAGCACAAGGGCCTGAGCACTATCCAGAGGTGAAGATGAGGGGAGACTATTCCTTTTACCCTACAAAGTAAGAGATGCTGGCCAAGGCCTTCAGTGATGGCTGAGCCAAGTCCTGGGGAGAAGGAGGCTGTGCCAGGGTGCATGATGGACGTGTGGACTTGTTCACAGAGGGACGGGAAAGTCCCACATGGACAGAGGGATAGACTATCTTGAAATTAGCACAAGATGGTGGCAGTTTCGATAAGTCTTAGAGGATGAAGAGGCTTTGGACTGGGCAAGCATCTTCTAAGTCTGTCTTGTCTCCTCAGCGCTATGCTCAACTTAAGGGCCGCCTTTTGCATCACTGATTCAGATAAACATTGCTCCGCTCACAAGATGATGTTCTTGACACCATGTTCCCTTCAAATGCAATTTTTGGTGAAAGATTTGTTTTTCCCTCCTGATCCTTTGCTCCCTGCTTGGCATCAACCAGGAAAGCCCTGAGATGGGCAGCTGCTCCTCTCCCACTTTGGTGCCCATGCTGTCCCCATGGCTTGGCTCCCTGTGGCTGGGGACACTCGGTGAAGGGGGCTCGATGACCGGAAGGGCTGCCCTGGGGAAAGGGAGGGCCATATTTCTTGATTAAAGCTGTGGTGGGTGGTGGATCCACCACTAAGCAGAATTATTGTGAGGTCAGTGGTGTCCCCCTGTGGTACACATGACTGAGCATAGGATGACAAACCATAAGGTTGGCAGTTCAAACTCACCTCTGGAGCAGCCTTGGAAATAAAGAGGAGTGATCTGCTATGGAAAGATGGCAACCTTGGGAATCCCATAGAGCAGTGGTTTTCAACCTTCCTAATGCGGTGACCTTTCCTCGTGTTGTGGTGACCCCCCAACTATAAAATTATTTTCGTTGCTACTTCATCAATGTCATTTTGCTACTGTTATGAATCTGGTGACTCCTAGAAATGGTCGTTTGACCCCAAAGTGGTCTCGACCCACAAGGTGAGAACCACTGCCATAGAGCCAAGTTCTGCTCTACACACACGTGGGGTCCTCATGTGTCCGAATCAATGCCCTGGCAACAAAGAACATCAGACCCTTGCCTGGGCAGCAATGCCGGGACCTGCTGTGCCAGCATCCACACTGGGCCCTAGCGCTGAAGCACACTGGTGACTTGGGCACACAGCATTCCATCCTTCTTTGGTCAGTTGTCTGTGGACGACACAGGACTACACAGCGGCAGTGTCCACCCCCATTGAAGAGATACACGTTGTGCTGCATTCACTAAGGAACTCATCTGAGCCCCTGTCTCAGAGAAGCTCACTGCCCACCCCCTCGATTGCGACTCACAGAGACCCTGGGTGGATTGTGGGTGGGTGGGTGGGGGCTGTAGACCTGTGTCTTTGGCTTCCAAGACTGAAGCCTTTGACTGGGGCAGTTGGTGGCTTTGAACGGCTGACCTTGCACTTAGCAGCTCACAGGGCATCCATTGTGCCCAGGAGTGGCAGAGAGAAATGAAGCCAGAATTAAATGGCTTTGCGAAGCGCTGCCATTATCCCCAATTTACTAAGCCACAGATCGGTGGAGGGTCTTGCCCGAGGCTGTACCATTGGGCTGTGGTTTAGCCTTGGATGCATGTTTGTGGGCCAGGCAGACCCAAAGCAGCAGGAGTGGCAGGCCACGGAGGTGAGATGAGAGCCACAAGGGAAGACGCCGTTTAAGCAGGCTCTGACCTCTGAGTGCAAAACACAAGGAAGAGGGATGCCCGGGCACTTGCTCCTGAGTGGTTGCTGGCATCTCTGGGCTTTCATGTGATGGAGACTCATTTTATGCACCAAGAGGAAGAGCTGCAGAGACCAGACTCACAGCAGCTGTGTGTACTCGTGGCATGAGAGAGAGCAGAAGAACCAGGGTCATAAAATGCCCACTGTGTGCCAGACACAATGGGGCCTCCCGCCCTTTACATCATCTCTAGGGGAAGAGACCTGGCCACGGAAGCATCTTGAGTGTTGCTCCAGTGTTGCAGCCGGGAAAGCAGAGTCTAATAGAGAGTGTGATCTGTCCCCACCAGTCTAGTCTCCCCGAGAGAAGGCAGCTCCCACAACCCATGTCCTATAGACAGCTTCCTTGGTCCATATGTTGTTCCCCCGGGGGACTAATGCAGAGGGCTACCCACCCCCGGGTCCCCTTGGGGCTTCCCCAAGCCCCGAGTTCTTCCTGGTGGTTGTCATCTGCTTTCAGGGGTTGGCTGTGTTGGACACTCATCCATCCTGGTCTCCTGGGATTTGGTGTATAAAAAGACTCATGGTAAGCTGAACTTCAAGATACTGAGAAGCCTCTCTGGAGGATTCTGCTGTATTTTCCACTGATGTTTGCTACAATTTTGACTACTCTTGCTGTTGGTTATTTTGTGTTTGTTTGCTTCCTGTTTGCATATTGCATGGTTATCTGTATATGCAGTTCAGAACCGGTAGATTTTTGAGGCATCAACTGGGTTGATAATTGCCAAGAGGCATGGTGGGGGAGAATGGAGGGAAATAAGGAGATAATAACAATGCATAAGAGGAAAAAGTGTCCTGAAATGGATAGTGGTAAGGATTGCACAAATCCCCAAATGACTGACAGATTCAATGGCATGATATGTGAAGTATATGGTAATACAACTGTTCTAGTCTGGGTACTTTAGAGAAACAAATCCACAGAAACTCATGTAGAAGAGAGAGTTTTATATAAAGGGTAAGTGCACATCAAGAAAATATCCCAACCCAGTGCTGCCCAAGCCCACAAGTCCAACATTAACCCATATGTCTGACACCAATCCACAAAGTCCTCCTCCATCTCACAAAACACATACTATATGGTGTCTATTGCAGGAGGAAAGCTGAATCAGTGAACGTGTAAGCATCTCAGCACTGGCAGGGGTCTCCACACAGCTGCTCCAGCACTCAGAGCTGCACTGGGGTAGGTCCATGTGGCTTCTCCTTGGGAATGTCTTACAGGAAGTGAGCCTTGCCAGCTGAAGCAGGGAACTGGCTAAGGCAGCTGCACCCTGGTCCAACCATCACAAAGCAAGAGATCTGAGAACTTGAAAGGCGAGGCTCACCAAGCCATTTATCTCTCTGCCCCTCAATTAATACCAGCCCCTCAAATAATACAATGTTTATCAGCCAGGTTGGCACAATAAACTTTAACTATAGCAACAACTATTTTAAAAAAATTAAAAAGCAGCTCCAAGCCTGGAGGTCACTGCTGAGTACAGTGCCCTTTGCCCACCAAGAGCAGGTGGCAGGCCAATGAGGCAGATACAGGACCCAGACCCAACAAAAAGCAAGTAAGCTTTCCCACAGCATCCAGTTATATTGGAAGTAGACCGCAACCCTACTTACTTTCAATTAAATGCATCAGGGGTCCCATTCTGTTATGTTAGGCCACATGGAGAAGGTTTCACTGCCAACCGCTAAGAATCTTGACTTAACCAAGTTGAGATAAATCCTAACAATGACATATGGATAAATGGATAGATGTATCATTACTAGTCATGAGTCGGGTCAAACTCATGCTGACTCTGGTGTAATGGAATAAAATGCTCTGCTCCTCTGTCATGATCATGGACATACGTAAGTATAAACCCAAACAATTGCTATTGGATCAGTTTTGACTCATAAAAAATGCTTTAGGGTTTTCAAAGTTGTAAATCTTTATTTACCAAAGCAGACTGCAGCAGCTTTCTCTCCCAGAGTAGTTGGGTTGTGAGAACCACTGACCTTGTGGTAAGTAGTCCGTCACTGTGCTACTAGGGCACCTCTGTTGACATGTAAACCAAACCAAACCTACTGCCAACAATGATTCTGATGCCGAGTGAGCCACATAGCACTTCCCAGGCCACACATCTTCAGAGGAGCAGAGAACCTCATCTTTCTCCCCTGGAGGGAGTGGTGGGTTTGAACAACCAGCCCTAACGTGAGTAGTCCAATGCCTACCCAACAGCACACCTGAGCTCCTTGACGGTGAGTCTGGCCATCGTCTATGGCAATCTATCAGGGTTACCTAGACTAGTTTCTGAAAATATATGGCCAGTCTTCTTGTTCTAATCTGCCTTGGTCTGGAAACCCCACTGAAATTCATTGTGGGTGATGGTGCTGGTCTTTGAAATGTTGGTGACATAGCGTCTAACAGTCCTCCGATCACCACGAAATGACATTCTGGCAGATGGCTGGTAGAGACAGGAAGGTAACAGGCACGCATGTATATCTCTATAGTTGACTGAAGGCCATCTGTAGAATTGGAGGTGCGAGTGTCCCCCTAATGCCTACTTTTGAAAGAGCAGGGCCACACTGACTGTCTATCTTTGTCCTACGCCCTGTTGAGCCCCTCTGTGTAACCCATGGCAGGCCCATCACACCGGGGCCATAAGGAGCTCAGATGGAGTTAACTTCATGGAGCCAGTGAAAGTGCATCCACACAAGGCTTCTATTTTTATTTTTTAAAGGCTCAGTCCCACACTGTTGGTGGCACCAGGAGAAACCACTGCCACCAGTTGAAAAGTTAATTGTGGATTTGCCCCTTGAAGGAAAGCATCAGTTTCATTGGGGTCAGGGGATAAGTAAAATCAGCTGGCAGGGGAATGCCGGGACCTCTGTGACAAAGCCACAGTGGTCTGCTTCGAAGCGACATTCTTCGCTTACGTTCCTTCAAGGCACGCCCCTGCTAAGGGACAGTCACCCACTCTTTTATGTGGGTCAAAGGATGATTTGGAAAAGGAATTTCCTTAAACCCATGCATTGAAAAGGCAGCTTATGGGAGCCTCAAGCAAGTACGTCGTGCCTTTTCTTAATTGTCAGTGTTAACAACCATCCCGTTAACTGGCTTCATTTATGTATGATAAAAAGAGAGCCTCTCTCGCTGAACATACGGCAGTTATTAGAATGTCTCTGAGTCTTTGTTTGTTTGTTTTTATGAGATGAGAGTTCTCTTGAAGGAATAATGTTTGATTTATAAAGCCTAAAATATGTAAGAATACACAGCACACAGATAAATGCTCTGCTGTAGAGGCAAACTTATTGTAATTCTTACTTATTGTAAGTAAGGGTTTTTCTAGTGCATATATTAATACATTGAGTAAAAGACCTTATGATTTGTTTTACAGATAGGGATAATTTTAGCAGAACTGAGTGTTAACCATTCGCTAGCTAGCAATCCCTGAGAATGTTTATTCTTCATGGTCAAGGCATTTTACTGGATGCAGATGGATACTTGATAAGTGGATTGACAAATAGGTAGATGGATGGATGGATGGATGGATGGATGGATGGATGGATGGATGGATGGATGGATAGAGATAGATGATAAATTGATGGATACATAGGTAGACTGATGGATGGACATATAGATGGATATAGATAAAGAGAGAGATGGAGAGAGATGGGTGAAACAAACAACCCCACTGTAGTTGAGTCAATTTTGACTCAGCGACCCTTCAGAGGGGTCTTGACGCTGCACATATTTATGGGGGCAGACAACCTGATCTTTCTCCTGTGGAGTTGCTCGTCTAGTGGCTAGCAGGCCATTCCAATGCTTACTCACCAACATCATCAATACTTCTAAATATATGGTAGATATAATTTAAGAATGATGGATGGATAATGAGAGAGAGCAAGTTTATCATGAATGGATAGGTGCTAAATGGATATGGGGTATATTGATAGACAAGTGAAAGATAATATAGAACAATAGAGATATGAAATAATATCTTTCTATGGCATAGTTTCTACCAGCAGGGGTGGGAAACACCTTATTAACTATAGTTGCCTGTTTCTATTGAGTCAGTTCTAAGCCATCGTGACCTAACTGCAAGACAATCATAAAATCAGGGCCAAGAGACCTCTTTCTATGTGCCAGATGTTGTTCTCAACCAGGTGTATCTCCTATCACATTTACTCCACACATCAACCTTAAAGGACCTATGCCTCAGAGATGAAGACTCTGAGCAGAGGTAACATCCATGGCACCTGCTGAGAGTAACTGCTTGCCTGGAATAAGACATCGATCTCATGTAACCAACGCCACAGGTAAATGAATAGCCACCGGCGTTGTGGTCGCACACGGGCTGCTACTCTCAGGGTCAGCATCTTGAAAGCACTTGCTGCTCCTTGGAGAAGGACGGAGCTTTCTCCTCCCCAAAAGTGTTACAGTCTCAGAACCGCACAGGGGCCAGTCGGACCCTGCCCTCTAGGGCCACTATGAATAGGAATGGCCGGGATGGCCATGGGGCTTCCGTGGGTTTGAGTGTGAGGATCACAACCATCAGGTTAAAATCAGGGGTTTTATCAGGGGATTTTAAAAAATTTATGGGAAGATTCCATTTTCTTTTAGTTCGATTTTCCCACAATCTTTCTGAAGCCCCCGCATATTTAGAAAGATGGGAAGACTGCCACTGGAGAGGACATGACCAAGAGGGGAGTGGACGGGCTGAGGCTGGGCAGGGGAGAGACTTCAGGAAGAAGGACTGCAAATGCAGACTGGGAAGAGAGGCCACTGCTGAGATTTTTAATAGAACAACAGAATATGAAGCCTAAAAGCTCCCTGAGAAAAGAAATGGTCACAGAGAACTCTCTACATTCTTCCCATGGATTCAAATTCAAAATCAAATCTGACACAACTACAGGGACTGTGAATTATTGAATATGGCTCTTCTAGCCTAAGTCTCTCACTCCCACCAAGCAACCTTTTCCTGCCTGAGTCTGGGAAGAAGGTGGGTGAAGATGTTGATAGGATTCACCTGTAAGTGGTTGGGAACAGGTTTCTCTGGGATGCCACCCAGTTGTGTTTAAAATGAGCCCTGTGAGAAGCAGGAGGAGAAAGCTCATTATGAGCAAGAGCCAGGAGTGGAACGTGCTATCAGTGGATAGTAATGAGTGGACAGCTCATTATGAGCAAGAGCCAGGAGTGGATCTGAGAGCCCTGTGCAGTGCACCTCTGGGACCAGGAAGACCTCTGTGGCACCAGAGGGGCAGCAGCAGAGCCAGAAGCCAGAGCCGAGAACAGACAGATGGACTTCTAAACCCAAAAAGCAAGTAAAGCTGGGTGCTTTGGGGTAGGATGATGGCTTGCAGAGTGGGTGCCCCTGGGCACTGAATGGGCATACAGAGCTTGAGGTCAACACCTCTGGTTGAGACTTAGAGTAGAGTTGCTTTCTCATTTGGGCATTGATTAGCAGACCCCAAAGAACTGTTTAGCATGCCTTGATAAACAACTCTACCCTGATCAGTTCTCACTGGCATTACAACTTGCTAGCTTCCTTAATGAAGTCTGTTATCAAACATTTTGTCTGTGAGCTCTGTGTAGCCACTGGAGTGGACATTGGTACCAAGAGAGGTAAAATGTTGTTAGGGGCCATTAAGTTGATTCTGTTGGCTCATGGCTACCCTATGTACAACGGAATGAAACACCGTCTGGTTCTGTGCTCTCCTCACCATTAGTCTTGTATTTGAGCCCATTGTTGCAGCCATGCTAATCAAAACATCAGAGCTACCGAGATAATTGTTGCTCACAGTGGCCCTATAGGAGAGAAGCTTGCCCCATAGGGTTTCCAAGACTGTACACCTTACCAGAATCAGAATGCCTCGTCTTTCTCCATGGAGTGGTTGGTGGATTTGAACTGCTGACCTTGGGTGTAGCAGTGCAGTACATAACCACTATGCCATCAGATGCCCCTATAAAAACACCACAATGCTACCAAATATACAAGTGATTCTACAAGGTAATGGTTCATTTCTCCCTGGTTGTGGGATGCGTACTCTTCTGTTAGCCACAACCCAAGTTCTCCCTTGCTTTGTTTTCCACCATTGGTTGCTACTTCTTTCAGAGTCTGAGAAACTTAGGAAAAAATGAAATTAGCATCTGATTGAGTGACCTTGGCTACTGGCTTTGAAGTGCCAGAATGTTCAGGCCAATCTAAAAATACATGTGCCCGAAGCATACATTTCTGCATAAGAGAGCTCCCTAACTTGTGATGCACTCCCCCGGTGAAGAAAGGGGACCTTAAGGGGAGGGGAGGGGCTAGTGACATGGAAATGAAGCTTGTAATCTTAGTGAATGGATGTAGCACAGGCAGGGTGTCCAGTGTAAGCATGACCTTGAAGATACATAAATGTGCAAATAGAGCTAGCCGATATAGCCCAGCTGTATGAAGGCGAGTGTGGGGTCAAGATGGCAGGAAGGCTTATTAACAACCAGCGATGTGCAGACAGACAACCCTTGCTTGCTGACAGTGAGGAGGATTTGAAGCATTTGCTGATGAAGATCAAGGATTGAAGCCTTCAATGTAGATTACAACTCCATGTAAAAAAGAAAAAAGTCCCCAAACGTGACCCACAGCTAATAATATCATGATGAATGGAGAAATGGGTGAAGTTGTCAAAGACTGTGTCTAGCTGGTACCCACCATCTATGCTCACAGAAGCAGCAGTCAAGAGTTCAAAGCATGCATTGCATCGGGTCAGTCTATGGACAAGACCTCTTCAACCTGTTGAAGAGTGAGGAGCTCACTGTGAGGCCTGGGGCACATGTGATCCAAGCCAAGGCATGTCCAATCATCTCATATGTATGTGAAAGGTGGGCATTGAATAAGGATGCCTGAGGAATCCATGCACTTGAACTATGGTGCTTTGCCAAGAGCGTTAAAGTATCATGGACTCCCGAAAGAACAGACAGATCTGTCTCGGAAGAGGCACTGACAGAATGTTCCCTTAGAAGCAAAGATGGGGAGACTTCATCTTGTGACTTTGGAGAAGGACATAATGCTTAATCAAGTAGAGGGGGCACTGAAAAAGAGGAAGGGCTTCAACAAGAGGGGTTAACACAGTGGCTACACATGAGCTTGGACATGAGAATACTTGTGAGGATGTGGCGGGGCAGCATCTTGTTCTGCTGCACACAGGTCGCCATGAGCTGGAATGGACTTGACAGCACTAGCTTCAGCCAGGCCACCGGCTGGGGTGTGGGCAGTGCCCTGCGGTGCCAAGGCTACTCGGATATTTAGGAGACACAGGTGGAGGCTCCCCAAGCTACATGGAGACGGAAGATTCCCAGTCCAGAGCCAGGAGGCGGGGAGTGCCCGAATGGCTCACTCCCTGGACAAAGGAATCCTGTGGGCACGGAGGGTTAAAAGCTGGGCAACCAGCAGAGGAACAATGGGCAGGGGGCGGGGTTCAAACACTCCCAACTGCTCTGAGGGAGAACATTGGGGCTATCTGCTCCCATACAGAATGACACCCTCCAAGGACCACGGCCCTTCATCCGGGTCCTCTAGGGTCACTGTAAGTCACAAAGGACTTAGTGGCCATGAGCTCTGTTAATAAAGATCCCTCCGTCCTATAGGGTTTTATGAGTCAGGAGATGGACTGGTGGGTGGGCTCCTGATAGAGACAACTGCCCTTTGTTCCCTTTCCCATGACCCCTCTCAGCTCCCAACCTCTCCTCCTCTCTGAGTCTCTCCTCAGGATTGTTTCAGCATGTCACCAGTCAGTAGTGGCAGCCTGGATTCCGATTCTTCTTTGCACTCTCGACGCTCATGTAGGGGATTCTGCCAACATCCTCCTTCTTTGCCAGCCCTTCTTTCCACCCATTCTATTCCCACAATCAGACCATTCCTGATGTAGCCGAGCTCAGAGTCAGAGCCTTCCAGTTTTATATTCCACGGAACACCTTCCACCCACGCTGCTATGTATTCCTGAATAATGAGGGGGAGATGCTTTCCTGAGTCCATCTTTCAGGTGAGGTAGAAGGGAGACCGTGGGAACAATAGCCATGAATGGAAAACCAGGCTTTGCCCAGTTTGGGCAGGTCACAAGGGGAACCCTTTCCAGTATCTGGGAACAGCCAGGCAAACTGGATCAAGGCAAGAGTAGGAAGCACTTAGGAATTGAAAACTCCTGCTTCAAGTTCCAGAATCACTAGAGCTACCAAATTGTCTGCATTGAAATGGCTAATTTTAGGATGCAGAAATTTCATCGCAATGAGCAGACATTATCTCCGGAAGCTGTTTTGTTGGGTGGCAAATGTGGAGCTTGGGACCGATGCTGTCGTACCAGGAACACGGAGCAGAATCTTGTCCCTGGCTCATCTAAGTGGTGAGATGCTGACTTGCGCATCAAAAGGTGGCAATTCAAAGCTACCTGGAGGTGCAGAGGAAGAAAGATGTGGCCAACCCACCCCCCCACCCCCAGTTCACAGTCTTGAGAAGTCTGTGCCACCCTGCTTGCTTCTGCACATGTGGGCTCGCTGGGAGTCCATGTCAACTCCACCGTAACTGCTGTGTGCTTTCCATTTTAATCTCTGGATCACAGATGCCTCCAATCAGAATTTCTCGGAGGACCCACGCCGAACCCAAACAAAACCAAACAAGGAACACTTAATGTTACATCCCCCTTACTTTGGGTGACAGCTTCTAATTTACCTGAAATGCATCCTGTTACTCCTATAGGAGCCATTTGGTCCTGGTGACAACAGTGAGCTTCTTGGGGATTTTCAAATCACAATCAGGGTGATTTTGATGAAGAAGGACAGCCCTACCCTCCGTCTGCATTGCACATCATCATCCTCAAAGCACTTCAAAATTTGTCAATTAATTTTATCCTCAGATTATAATACGAAAGGGCGTGAAATTCTTATTAGATCTGTGCTTAACCAAAGGGAACGCAAGTTATTAAAAAAAATAGGGAAAATGCTGAAAGAGCACTTCTAAACTCTGCCTTTTCATCTTTCGTTCATCCATCAATTTATTCTTTTATTGCTAGGCGCATATAGATAAATGGAGAAATGATCAAAGTTGTCAAGGATTTCATCAATACTCATGGAAGCCATAGTCAAGAAATCACATTGCATTGGGTAAATTTGCAGCAAAACACCTCTTTTATGTGCCAGAGAGTGGACATGTCTCTTTGGGGTCTGAGGTGTCCCTAACCCAAGTCATGGTATTGCCATTCGCCTCATAGGCGTGTGAAAGTTGAACAACAAATGAGGAAACCTCGGGAGAAAGGATGCATGTGCAGGACGACATTGGCACAGAATATTGAACGTGCCTCGTACTTCCAGAAGAATAAACACACCTGTGTGGAAGAGGTCCAGCCAGACTGCACTCTAGAGGCAAGGTCAAGGAGACCTTGGACGTGTTGTAAAGAGAGATCAGTCCTTGGAAAAGGCCATGGTGGTGGGTGAAGTGGGGGGACAGCGAGACACAGCAAGAACCTTGTCAAAATGGATTCACACAGTGGCTGCGACAATGGCTTCCAACGTAACAATGTGAGGATGGCCCAGGACCGGACAGTGTGTCCTTCTGCTGCACAGAGGGTCTCTATGAGTGAGAGCCCGGTTTGATGGCACCTAAGAACTGGTGGACTGGGTTCTGTGTTGGGCTGCTAACCACAGGTCCAGCTGGCCCGTGGGAGAAAGATGAGGCTTTCTACACACACAAAGATTTACACTACTGGAAACTCACCTGGGAAGTTTTACACTGGCCTATAGGGTCACTATGGTTCACAACGGACTCAATAGCGGTGAGTGAGAATAACAGAGTTGTCTCTATGTATTTTCCTCCGCAGATCATAAATGGACATTTCAAAGGTGTATATATAAATGTGTCAGCATAACCAACAAGTTGGACCCCTGTTCTCATGGAGCATGGCTTGATAACAATCTAATGGCCAGGCTAATGTTAGTTGAACTTGAACCTGTATCTCCACGTGTTCATGCTCCATTGACACGGATCTCCCTTCAATACTGCAGGCTCCAGGAGTGTCTTCAACCAGGGTGTTGAATCTCCCCCTAAGGCCCATGGGTATTAACAAAAAGAAACTTCCTAGGGACACCCATTTATATCCATCACCAGCCCTCAGACCAAGGATATGAGTACTTTACAGCCAATCTGCTCCTTTACCTCCACGTGGGGGCTGCTCTCCTCCGGTGACAGAGACTGCAGCTCCTGGACAGCCCAGAACACTCTCTGCCTGGCTCTGTCCACAAGTTTGCCAGTCCCCGAAGAGGGACAATTACCCAGCTAGGTGTCTCTGCCAGGTAGACACCTTTATCTGTCACTTCTGAAGGGACATAAAACCTGCCTCGTCTGCCCAATAAATAAAATATTACAGGCCTTCCCAGTCAAAGACACTGAGTTACAAGAAAGAGAGAGAAATAATAATAAAAGGCAATCCCACTGGGTTTCTCTTTAAGGCCATGCAGCAAGCTGAGCGCTTTGGAAGAACTGTGCGTTCTCGGGGGCGACCGGCCGGTGGAGAAGGCAACCCAGCTGAGCTGCCAGGGGAGCTGGCCTGGGCAGGAGGGGCTACGGTCTGTCCGGGAGGGAGGGGAAGGGGCTGGCAGAGGCAGTCTCCATTTACCAGGTGGGTGCCAGGGGAGGCCCCGGAGCCCTGGAGACTGCCCTGGAGACTGCTCTGGCACCCGCTTTCAAATGATGGGGAGGGGAGGTGCCCTCTCTGCAGAATGATTTGCAACTGAAATATGGCCGATGCATTATTAATAGCAGGCGCCGTCCTCGGCCGTCTCTATGTACTCCTGAACACTCAGACGGCTCGTGGAGGAAAGGGAAAGGAAAGGGGAACAGAGGAGGGACAGGGAGGAGGCCCAGGCCCAGGCTGAGCAGTGGGGAGACAAGAGAGGAAGAGCCTGAACAACAGGGACAACAAGAGCGGGAAAGAAAGGGAGTCTTCTCTCTCTCTCTCTCTCTCTCTCTCTCTCTCTCTCTCTCTCTCTCTCTCTCTCCTTCTCTCTGTCTCTCTCTCACTCTGTCTTTGATGTGTTTGCCTTCACGACTTCGAAGTTCTCACTAATTCCATCTGTCCGCAACAGAGCCATCGATGGCGAGAAAAAGCATTTCCATATGTGCAAATTAGCATCCAGTCCCCTGAATCTGTGCCGAGGTCCTGTGAAGTCGCTGGGGCCTCTCTGCCAACCCCCCTGACAGCGTCCGGCGGGAGGCAGCTTCGGCTCAGCTGTGGCACGGCTGGCCTTCCTGTCCAACCCCCAGCTGGCAGCTCTCCAAGGTGACCCCCAGGCACTTCCAAGAGTCAACCCTGCTCCATGTCCAGGGCACTGGCCCTAATGAAGGCTCACTTCCCTGCAGCCCACCTCGGGCTTTGAGTGAGAGCAAGACCTGGTGCATGACACCTGGCCACCTTGCTCTGGGAGGCCCCGTGGTCAGTTGCCTGCTCTGAGCCAGTCCTGGGGACCCATGGAAGCCCCACGGCCAGTGTGCCTATCTGTCTCAGGATCTGAGTCTGCGGCTGGCCAACGGGCTGCGGGACACAAACACACTGGCAGGCAGACAGCTTAATGCCCAGCTCTGCTTTTCCTCACTGACCGCCCATACCAGCCTTCTAGACATGTCATTTCAGTCTGGTCAGTCATCCTGCCCATGTCCGTCACTTCCTCAATTGTCCATGATCCACACACAACTTCCATCTCTCCCTGTGAGTGTCCGTGCTGGTCTGTTTATAACTCTGAAGGGGTTCCCTGGAACATGCACTCCCCACGGTATGTCTCCCATGGTATAATCAACACACCTCTCTTTCCAAACAAGTCAGTTCTTCAGGTGCAGGTACAAGGGAGGGGCCCTCCCTTCCTGGGAAGAGGGGGCACGATGCACTCCACAACCATGTTTCCTTCCTCTGCTCCTCTCCCACAGTGTCCCCACTCAGCACTCCACTAGTGGAGGCCTGCCAGGGGCCAGGAAGAAATAGCTCCCCTCCTTTGGAAACAGTCCCGAGAGAATGACAAGTAGATGGCTTGGTGGCCATCGCAGAGCACATGCGCCCAGAGCTTGGGGAGGAGTGTTTTAGGAGAGGTATCTGGGATGCTGGCCTGGGGTCCCGAGCCCTGGCGGTGCAGTGCTGAAGCACTCCGATGCTCACCAGAAGGCCGGTGGTTTGACCCCAGCATCAGGCTGCCTGGGCTGCAAAGAGCAGGACAGCAGCCTGTGCCTCGGTGGCAGCCTGGGGAACCCTGGGCAGGCTGGCTCAACTCTGTCATGAGTCAGAACCTACCCCGAAGCCTACGACAACCCCAGGTCTAGCCTGGGCATATTCTCGGCATTGTACCTGTGCCCATCGATGCCGATGCCCACTCGTGCCTCCAGCCTCTCTCTCTACCCATCAGAAACACACCCCGCTTCCAGCGGGCAGACTGGCCCTGGAGCATTTCTAATGAGACCACCTCCACGGGGGGCAGGTGGCTCCGCCCGGAGTCGCTGGTGGGTATCCATCGCAGATGTTTTGGTGAACAAACGATGTGCGCTTCCTCTTTGCGGGCACAGGGCAGTTCATGGCTCAACTGCCGGCTGAGTGGTTTGGCACCTTCTGCGTTCCCAGGGGCACTGTATCAGAAGCACCACAGGCAGGTCGCTGTCATGGATAGTTTGGGAAGCGAAACGTCTGAACTCAGGAGGCACCCTCTCCCGGTCCATACCGGTGGAGAAGCTTGGTCACCGTCAGCCGCAGCTACTCACAACCCTGATGGGCACCACATGGCATGTGGCATCCACCTTTCCCTACTTGGGCGTGCTGGTCCCTGTCCTAATACGCTTCTTTCATAGCTCAGAAGTGATCAGGTTTAAGACAATGCCTACACTACGGCCTCAGTCACAAAGAATAAAAAAACAAAAAACCTGCTATGAAATGGGATTGCGTTCAGAGGTTACGGATTTATGACCTATGTCTTTGGGATGCAGGAAAAAGACAAGGCTTTCTGTTCCCATCAAGAGTTAGACTCTCAGGAAGCGCATGAGGGCAGGTCTATGCTGTCCTAGGGAGGCACTCGCTAGGAGTCGGCCTGGCCTCGGCGGCAGTGAGCTGATTTGAGTGGATCCTGGGATACACAATTCAATCCGCAATCATAACTTAAACCAGAACAACACCAAGACGTGATTCTCGTGTCGTCAAGCGGATACTAAATCGTGGTGACTTCCTATGGTCCCAGTGAAGCTGTGCTCGGCAGGGCTTTCAATGGCCGTGTTGAAGGAGGGGCTTCCCCGGGCCTTTCTTCCCTGGTGGGGCGTGCGCGCATGCGCGCGGATGACTTGTAGGACAGCCTGAGGCACGGTGAGATGAGAGTTCAATAGGAAGTATGATGACCTGGCTCTCAGGGTGGTCCAAATATGACGTCAGTTGTGCCAGATGAGCATCAAATAGCTGCTGTCACTGTTACAAGCTCTCCTGGGCCCGCTGGGTTTTCACACAGTATCTAATTGACCCTGGCCACCTCCAGGAGGCAGGGCGTGAGGCTGCATGGGATTTGCAGGCCAGATAAAGAGCCACGCCCAGAGCACGTGAGCCGGGAGGAATGCGGATGCTTTTCGCTGCAGCAGTGAAGTGCAACTCATAGCCTACCACCTAGCTGCAAATGCCTCCTGACCACAAGCCCGCCATGACCCATGGGGCTCGGGCATAGTGATGCCAGGGGGCTCCAGTTTCCTCTGGGAGCTCCAATCATAGCAAATGAGTGTCCCTTTTGAAGGCTTAGCCATGGTCCCCAGGTACATTAAAGACCCTTGGTCAGCACACCAGGATTAAAGAGCAGCACTTGAGATTCTCGCCCTGTCACTTCCTGCTCCAAGGCAAGTGATTGTACCTTCAGTTCCTCTGCCTCCAGTGTCTGCAGAAGCTGGATGGCCACACTGCCTCTCACCCACTTGGGCCCAGGGCCCGGAAAACGACATCATGTTGGTTAAAGTAGAGGGTCAACCAAAGAGAGAAAGACCCTCAAAATGGTGGATTGACACAGCGGCTTCAACAGTGTGCCCAGGCACCACCATGGTGATGATGATGAAGAAGTGGGCAAGACTCCCTTCTTCTGTACATGGGGTGGCCGTGAGTCATAACCAACCACAACACCTCATGACAGCACTGCGCTCATAGCGCACCTGGGTAGCACAAAAGATTAAGTGCTCAACAACTAGCCAGAGGGTTTGAAGTTCAAGCTTACCCAGTGGTCCCTCAGAAGACAGCCCTAGCCATGTGCTTCTGCAGGTCACAGCCATGACAATTCCATGGAGCTCGTCCCACTGAGCGCACACAGGGCCACCCTGAGTCCAAGCTGATTCCAAGAACAGCACAGGCTGACCTCCCCTCCTTACCGCCCACCTTCATCCATGTCCACCGAACAAGTCAACTCTGAAACTCACACCAGTTTCATTTTATCTGTGAATTGCTCAGCTTCTCCCCCCAACTTGACCCCCTCCCGAACATCTGTGCTTTCTCACTGTCAAGGTGATCTGTGATACGGGCTACCTTTCTTCCATCCTTGATTGTTCTGTGAATTCTTTGAGGACACAACGTACGTCTTTGGGGTCACACACACATCTCTGTGCCTGGCACATTGTAGATGCCAAGTAAAGTCTGAATGCAGGGGTGGGACACACTTACTGAACTCATCAGATGTGCCCCACCCCTCAACCCCCAATGCAACCCCAGAACTCCTGCACCAGACCCAAGAGAAACACCACCCCTGCTTCTCTCCCACCTGGATCCCCTTGCTGCTTATCCTGCCTTGCCTGGTGGTTCCAGCGATAGAACTACAGCCCCTTGAACATAGCAGACTCCATATGCCAGCCCACTAGTCTGCTAACGCACCAGCCAGCCTAAATTTGAAACATTTCTGAAGTGTTATACAATGCTGCAGTAATGTTTTTACAAAACAAGGGCTGAGTGACTGGAAGCCATTTTCAACCAGTCAACATCTTATTGCGGAAAGGAACCCTGGTGGTAGCATCCTTGACATGGGGGTGGGGCGGGGTGAGGGGCAGAGAGCGAGAGAGATCTGTCAAAGCTCAGCAAGAAAAACATCTTCTCTGCTTTGTAGGTGGCGATGGGTAGTAAGGTTGCTGCTGAGGTTGAAGTGGGACTCAGGAGGGGCCAAGCGATATGGTGAAAAGTCGGTTTAGATTGAAGACATTGAACATCAACAAAGCTCCACTCTTGCGTCTTAAGGACCAGCTGTCCTGAGACAAGACGCAGCATCTGATTTAAAGAAGAAAGTTGGGAGAGAGGTTTGAGAAATGAGCCCAAACTCCTACTTCATCCACAGGGCAACACATCTAGCCACTCATGGGGTCCTCACTCCTGATAAAGACAAGTGACAGCCTACTTCTGGTCTGTTAGACCCCACGTAACTTGTCCTGCCCTAGTTCTGAATGCTGCCCTCCACAGAGGAATGACAGGGGAAAGGTCCCTGGGTGGTCCCCCTGAAGCCTTGCCGGGACCTCTTCTCCTGAAAGGTCACTGTCTTGAGCCCCTAGGAAGCTCAATCTGCATGCACAGGGCTGCTGAGGGCGGGCGTCCTCTCAATGGCCGCCAACATCCATGACTTGTGGTGAGTGGGTATGAGCAGTAAGCTAAAGTGGGATGCACATGGGATCTCAAATCAAGAGCAATGTCAGGATGATTAGTTAAAAAAGATGATGGTTACTATTAGAAGCAGTAATGGGAGTAATGATTCCATGAGGGTACGTCCTGGAAGGAAGGGGGTAGGGAAAAGGGAGTAAGGGGTGGGGATGGGGTTGAGCCATGATGGATGTATCACCCCCCTTCAAGGAGGATGCATAACAGAAATGTGGGTAAATATACATACAGCAGATGGTGTAAAATATGAAATATATATAATTTAGTAAGGGTTCATGAGGGTGGGGCTGAGAGAAGGAAAAAAAAAGAAGAGATGATATCAAAGTGCTCAAGTGGAGAGATAATGTTTTGAAAATGATGAGGGCCACATACGTACAGGTTCGCTTGATAGAATTGATGTATGGGCTGTTACAATATCTGTAAGAGCCCCCGATGTAATGATTTAATGTTTAAAAAGTGATAGACCTGATTTGAATGGTTAAAACCTTGTCACTTGATCCCCCTCTGACGCGTGTTGGGCCTGATCTGGTTTCAACATGTTGTTTGTTTGTTTGTTTCATGATGGGGTTTATCGCAGATGTATTTTGTCAAGGTGAGTGGACTTCCTGAAATTTGGCTATGTGTTTTTCTGTTTCTCAGTGTATGAAACCCAGGACTGATGAACCTATAGAGCAGCGGTTCTCAACCTGTGGGTCATGACCCTTTTCAGATCACAGGGATTGCCGTATTCATAATAGTAGCAAAATTACAGTGATGAAGTAGTGACAAAAATCATTTTATGGTTGGGGGGTCACCACAGCATGAGGAACTGTATGAAAGGGTCACGGCATTAGGAAGGTTAAGAATCACGGCTGTATGAGACAGCACACAGAATTAGGGTTCCTGGGGGGGACAGTGGGGGGAGTGAGCGGAGAAAGGGAAGCTGATGTCAGTTCAAGAAGGAAGAGAATGTTTTGAAACTGAATGTGGTCGCAATTGGACACTCCTGCTTGACGTGATTGAGCTGTGGACTGCTATGACGTTGCCAAACACCGTCCCTTCAGTAATAACCCATTGCTTAATGCATCGCACGGTGGTGCTTCCTGAAGCAATTGGTCACACAGGGAGCATGCCTTGTTTTCACAGTGGTCCTGCCATAGGCGAGGCCCTCCGTTGTTTATCTTTGCACCCAGGGATGTTAGAGGAGAGAACACCCAAAAGGGCGGGGAGGGCAGCTACCTGGGATCTTTCAGGAAACACTGTCCCAGCAGACTGAGCAAAAGAGAAAGACTGCCCCTGAATGGGGGTGAATTCTGTTACTGGGGAGGTTGGTGTGGAGCACAGCAGGGACACCAGCCAGGAATAAGCCACCTGGGATGGCCAGGGTGATGGGCGGCAGCCCTTCAGCTGCGGGAGCCTGCGGTTTAGCTGGGTTGCCTTTTACTGTAGCTACTGCAATGTGCCTCAGAGAAGAAGGATGCGTGCGGGCTTAGGAATCAGGGCAGCTCCTGAGCGGGTGCAGCGATCGCTCAGGAATATCCGTACAGGGAGCCCTGCTGGCATCGGGGTTCAACACGGGACTGCCAAACGAAAAGTTCAGGGTATGAACTCACTTGCCTCTCCACAGGAGCAAGACCTGCCCCCATAAGGATCCTGTCTGGCAAACTCTCCATGGCAGGTGGACTCTCCTCTAGCTACAGGGGCCTTGGGGCGTTACTTGCCTTGAGAGCGTACATCAGCAGTTTGCAACACTTCTAACTGGATACCCAGTGGTTCACAGACAGGCCCACCTTCTCTTGGTACCTTGACAGCTTGCACAAGCCTAAGCATGGCAGGATGAGAGATGCAGCACGGTGCAGCTGGAGCCCGCCTCTCCTGAAGCACATGGGAAAGCAGCAATGGAACTAAGATTGAGTTCGCAAAGAATTAGGGTGTGCTGACAATGTTTCCTCCAGGGACCCTTCATCCATAGCAAGGCCATTCCATGCCAGTGATGTGTAAGTACACTATGTGTACATGCACACACACTTGTACACACATGCACATACATGTTTGATTCCGGTTAAGGCCTGTCTGCTATTCCATCTTAAAAGGCTGTCTGCCTTCCATGAAGGAGACCCAATGGTGCAGTGGATACATGTTGAACTGCTACCTTCAAGGTCAGCAGTTCAAAACCAGCAGCCACTCCTCTGGAGAAAGATGAAGCTTTCTACTGCATCAAAGAGTGATCATCTCAGAAACCCACAGAGACGGTTCTGCCCTGTCCTATAGGTTTGCTGCTATGACTTGACATGGTTGCTATGAATTGGAGTGAACCCGGTGGCAGTGACGTTTGGGAGTTTTATCGTCCCTGCTATAAATGTCACAACATGTGTTCCAACAGCTCTCTGTTCACGAAGACCCAGGTACTCGATCTTCGTCTGTCCTACAGAAGATGCTGCGTGCGTGCACTGCACAACAAAACGAGGATGGATGTTGATGTTGAGGAGAGACTTCCCGAGGATCTTCCAGGAGAAGTCCAGAGGCTAGCACCCCCAACAGCTGGGAGCAGCTGCTGTTTGGTCTCTGACAATAGGACAGGTGACAAACATAACATGAGAATGCATTCTGCTGGGGCAGGTAGCACTGGCCTGTTTTCATACCCTTCGAAGCCTCTGCTGTGTCCTTTTCCATGGGCTACCTGCCCTCGCCCTGGCCCACCGCCTCCCCTAACCTCAGGCTAATCCCTGAAATGACTAGTATTCCGCGCTCTGGGCCCAGCCTCCATCTTCCTCGGATGGATCCGAGTGAACCTGGGACAGGGTGCACACCTGAAGAAGGACCCATGTCTTTCTTTCCTGCAGACCAGGTGGGTCCCTCGCAGACAGGGACTGTGGGCTGTCAACTGTCTAGCATCAGTTCTTCACTTGATCAACCACGATGCTGTCATTCTTGTTAGATTCAGCTGGTGCTCAGATCAAGAATGACATGGAAGGGTCGTTTTGAGACTCACAGCTGAAGGGGACCGCGCTGACCTGGCCTTGCTGATCCCCATGTCTTCTGAGCTCAGTGGCCTTGGGGCACAGCAGAATGCATCTCTCAGACCTACCAGCGTGTGGGTGGGCTTTGAGCCAGGTGCCTTGGGTATACCTCTACCCCAGCTTACCACTGTTTACCCCCTGAGGTTGACATCCAGGGTCTGGGCCTCCTGGGTCACTGGTCATTGGCCTGGAAGCTTTCTGGGGTCCCCAGTCACCTGTATATCCCAAAGGTAGGTGCTGAGCAGGGCAGCCAACTGCCATGCGATTCTCACTCCTAGCTTTCCTCATTCCAGGACTTATGGATTATTAACAAGCCTCATATTTGTAATGCAGGGCTCTCTGCTTCCTCCAAATTAAATTACTGAGGGATATATTCGATTATAAACATACTTAGTAAATGTTTCCATTGCTGCTTTCTGTAGCGTCTTTTGAACTGAAGTGTTATAATGTCAAAAAGTCAACCGCAGATGTCTACAGCGGGCTGAAGAAAATCATCTGAAGCAAACGCCGGGCGGATTAAGTAACCAGAAATGAAAAGCGCTTTAGGACAATAGAGACTATAATTTGTCATCTCTCAAAAGAAGAGAGGGCACCCTTCTTCCAGCAGCTGGCCTCCTGTGGTGAGAGAGGTGGAGCTGACCTCAGACCAAATCAAGCCCATGGCCAGGGAGTCCATTCTGGCTCAAAGTGACCCTCCCCTCGGGCACCTGGGAGAACCGTCCCTGGGTGTTTCTGAGATGGTGACTTTTTATGGGAGTAGAAGCTGCATCCTTCTCCTGCGGAGCAACTGATCATTTCAAATGACTGGTGCTGACCTAGGGACTCAGAATCCAGGGTCTACTATGGCCCCCCATCTGTCAACTGGGAATGAAAAGCCAGCCCTACCTATACTATGCCCCCAAATCACCACGAGAGGCAATTTCAGAAGCTGTAAATGATCTCCAAGTGGGAATATCAATTATTATTTTAACTAAAGTATTCAAAAATATACAGCAAAGATGCAGTTGGTCAAACATGTTGTGAACAAGGACAATGGAGCATGAGGTCCCAGGTCAAGGTTTCCTTGGGTGTTTCCATGGATAATGCCTTAGTCGGGTTGACTAAAGCCACAACTCATAGACACTCACATGTGTATAAGAAAGATGGTGCCCGGCTATCAAAAGATATAGCATCCGGGGTCTTAAAAGCTTGAAGGTAAACAAGTGGCCATCTAGCTCAGATGCAACAAAGCCCACATGGAAGAATGTATCAGCCTGTGTGATCACGAGGTGTCGAACGGATCACTGAAGACAAATGGGTGAACAAGCAAATGTTGCGAAGAAAGCTGATGGTGCCCAGCTATCAAAAAGTATAGCATCTGGGGTCTTAAATGCTTGAAGGTAATCAAGTATTCATCAAGCTCAGAAGCAACAAAGCCCACATGGAAGAAGCACACCAGCTTATGCAATCACGAGGTGTTGAAGGGATCAGGTATAAGGCATCATCAGAACAAAAAACTTTACCATAGTGAATGATGGGGGGAGTAAAGAGTGGAGACCCAAAGCCCATTAGCAGGCCACTTGAGACCCCCTTGCAGAGGGGTCTCAGGGAGAAAACGATCCAGTCAGGGGGCGATGTAGCAACGATGAAAAATACAACTTTCCTCTAGTTCCTAAATGTTTCCTCCCCACTCCCACTATCATGATATGAATTCTACTTTGCAAGTCTGTACACTGGTTCAGATAGGAACTGGAAATACAGGGAATCCAGGGAGGATGATCCCTACAGGACCAGTGGTGTAAGTGGTGATACTGGGAGGGTAGAGGGAAAGTGGGTAGGAAAGAGGGAACCGATTACAAGGAACTATATGTGACCTTCTCCCTGGGGGGCGGACAACAGAAAAGTGGGTGAAGGGAGACATCGGACAGGGCAAGATATGACAAAATAATAATTTATAAATTATCATGAGGGAGAGGGGAGTGGGGAGGGAGAGGAAAAATGAGGACCTACCTAAGGCCAGGGGCTTAAATGGAGGGGAAGTGTTTTGAGAATGATGAGGGCAATGAATGTACAAATGCGTTTTACACAATTGATGTATGCATGGATTGTGATAAGAGTTGTATGAGCCCCTAATAAAATGATTTTTTTAAAAAAAGAAAGACCTTTATATCAAAGAGTATATTAAGAAAACATCCTGGCCCAATCTAGATCATCCATAAGTCTGCTATTAGCTCATATGTCCAATAGTAGTCCATAAATTCTTCTACAGACTCAAGCAACACATACAATGCTGTCAAATGCAGGACAATCACAGGCCAGTGGGTGGAAAGTCTTGTAGATCCAGTGTCACTGGCGTCACCTCAATGCTGGCGGGGGTATCCACATGGCTCCTCCAGCTCCAGGGCTACAGTGTAGCTCCATGAGTCTTGTCATCAGGAAGACAAAGCAGTGTGTGTGTGTGTGCCCTCCAGTGAGATATTTATCTCTGTGGTGCCTTCAAATGAGGTCATCAAGCTGAAACCTGATTGACAGGTTAGACTGCGCCACTTCGCAAGTTGACAGGAGACTGGAACTGCCACAGGTAATGAAGAGCTTAGCCCCTGTCCTATAGGATTTGGAGGTCAAACACAGGAGCAGACACGCATAGCAAGTACTGGAAGTCAAGTGGAGAAGTCCAGCTCTGGGGTCCAAGCAACCGTTGTAGTAAGAGATGATGGGATGGTTTCACCGATCCTGTAGGAGGGGAGACACACATATGGGTCTGTTTCCAGGTCTGATGGTGACGCGGAGAAGCCAGTGTCAGGTCAGAAAGATGGGGATGAGGACTCTGGGTCCTTCTGAGAAAGAAGTGGCTAGAAGCTGAGGAACTGGGGACGGCATTTATAGAGTCCCAGGGCATCAGAGAATGCTAGCAGATGGAGATCAACCCATCAACAGAGTTTATGGCTGTGATAGCCCTAACCAAAAAGGTCAGAAGTTCGAACCCACCAGCAGCTCCTTTGGAGACAGATGTGGCAACCTAGTGCTGTAAAGGTTATAGCCTTGGGAATCGTATGGGGCAGATCTGCTCTGTGCTCCAGGGTTGGTCCCTATGAATTTGAATGGAGTCCACAGAGTTTGTGACATGAAGATCAGCCCACCGGGGGGCTTTATCATTGGAGGCAAACTGTCTCCTGAGTATCAAGTGACCAACAGCCCATCCTCAAGAAGGGACTGTCAAAAAAAAAAAAGAAGGGACTGTCTTCATCGGAATACGTCAGTTACAGATGGCCATCCCAGCTCTGTCCCTTAGGAAGAGACCCCTGCATGGCCAAAGACAGGGCGCAGCGGGCCAGGTAGGACTTGGGAACCTGGGAGGGGGAGTCTAACCACTCCGTCCTGGTTGCAGCCCCATGAGCCCCCACTGTGTTCAGTCTCATCTCCTCCATCTCCGAGGCTGTGAGCATAAAAGAGCCCGTGTCAGCTCCCCGCCCCATTCTCACTCCACACCCCTCCTTCCGCGGTTTCTCTGGACTCGCTTGAGCATTGTCCTCCCTGCGACCTCAGCAGCCCGGAGCAGCTTCCCCTCTCATGCCAGGCCTCCCTGAGTGTCTCTGCCCCTCGTAGGGCTGGTCTTCCTTTCCATGTGGAAGGTCTGACCCATTTGTTCCCCACTAAGCACAGGGGAAGAAACTGTACAGAGCAGACAGTAACACTGGGTGCTGCAGAAGGAAGGTGAGCCTGGGCGACCATACATAAACCACACCTATGGTCCAAACCTCGGCTTCTCCAGATAGGAAATGAGAGGTTTGGAGTAGATTAATTTCAAGGGACCATCTAGCTTGCGTGGCCTCTAGTGATATCAAATGGACATGTAGGAGATGGTTTAATGAGACCAGGGGCCAGGGGCCCTTATAAGACCATAGCATGACAAATGGCATTTAATTCCGCCTACAAAGGCACCAGATGTAGACTTTAATGAAAAGAAAATGATGTCTCCATATCATTACAAATTAACTCCATCTATCTGCACAGCCTGTGCTTCTGAAGTCAGAGATTGAAATTCAGCAACACTTATGGCTAACACATGCTGCTTAGTTTCGTCTTTCTCTTTTTCTTCATCAAACATTTACTGTGCATCTACATTGCACAAAAGCATCCTAATTCCAGGAGCTACTGCCTATTGTAGCATCTTCACCATCATTGCTAGCTTTGAGGTCATTGTTGCAGCCAGTGCTAACCCATCTGGCGGAGCTCTACCTTACCCATCGGGATGTTCTTCTCCAGGACCGGGCCATCCTGACAGCATGGTTAGGGTGCATGAGAAGGAGCCTGGCTATCCTTGCTTCTAAGGAGCATTGTTTGTTCTTCCTCCAAAACAAATCGGTTTGTTCCTTTGACCCAAAAATTCTCCAAACTCACTACCGCTGAGTCCATTCTGACTCATCGCAACCTACAGGCAGAGCAGAACCGCGCCTGTGGGTTTCTGAGACTATCTTTTACTGGTTGCAGGAGGAGAACGTCTCAGCTTCCTCCTGTGGAGCAGCCAGTGGTTTTGAACTGCTGATCTTGTGGCTAACAGTCCATCAAGTTACCTGCCATACCACCAGGGTTCACCATTCTTTTGACAATCGATGGTAATTTCAATATTCTTTGCAAAGCCTATGATTCAAAGGCATCGGTTCTTATCCAATCTTCCTTATGCTTTGTCTACCTTCTATATGCCTATGATTTGACGTTGAGCACTATGACGGGGGTCAGGTGCACCCTAGTCTTCAGTGACATTATTGCCCTTTAGCACGTTCAAAAGACCTCGTGGATGAAATGTGCCCCATGCAATACGGCCTTTGGTTTCTTGACTGCTGCTTGCATGAGGGTTGATTGTAGATCCATGTAAAATGAAATCCTCGACAACTTCCATCTTTTCTCCACATATCAAGATGTTGTCCATGTGGCCAGGTGTAGGAACTTCTGCTTTCTTACTATTGAGGTGCGATGTATAGTGACGACTATCGTCTTTGATCTTCTTCAGTAAGTGTTCTTCCCTTTCAGCCAGCAAGGTTTGTCATCGCATAGTGCAGTTGGTTAATGAGCCTCCCTCCAATCCGTGTACCATTTTCCTATCCATATAGTCCACCTTCTCAGATGATTTGTTCAGCACACAGATTGATACAACCCTGATGCACCCCTTTCTGATTTAAACCAGGGCAGGGGTATCCATGTTTGGTTTTACGTAGTCGACGTGTCTTTGAATTCACCCACGTGCCACTGCCCTAGTCGGTAAGTGCTATCAAGTTGACCCAACTCGTAGAGACTCTGTGGACAACAGAGTGGAATCCTGCCTGTTCCTACATGGTCCTGAGCCATCCTCATCACTGTTCTTTTTTATCAATGAAATTGATTGTCACTGAAGACTCCAAGACCCTGATCTGCCACCTGGGGTGGAGCTGCCATCAAGATGCAGATTTTCGTAAAGACACTCCTGGGGATGACCATCAATCTGGAGGCCAACCCCTCTGGTACTACCGCAAATGGAAAAGCCAAGATTCAGAATAAGGAAGAAATTCTGCTCTTTGCTGGCCAGCAGCTGGAAGATGGAGGTAGCTTACCTGAGTGCAGCATTGAAAAGCAGTCCACTCTTCATCTTGTGTTGAAACATCTTGGTGGTGCCAAGAAAAGGAAGACATCGTACACTCCTCCCAAGAAGAACACGCGTTAAAGAAAGAAGGTTGAGCTGGCCGCCTGTATTAGTCTGGGTAGGGTACTTTGGAGAAACAAATCCACAGCAACTCACGTATAAGAGAGAGTTTTATGTAAAGAAAATGTGCATCAAGAAAACATCCCAACCCAATGCTGCCCAAGCCCACAAGTCCAACATTAACCCATTAACCCAACACCAGTCTACAAAGTCCTCCACCTCACAAAACAGAGGCAATGATGCCGACTGCAGGAGGAAAGCTGAGTCAGTGAACGTGTAAGCATCTCAGCACTGGCAGGGGTCTCCACACGGCTGCTCCAGCACCCAGGGCTGCATCGGGATAGATCCATGCGGCTTCTCCTTGGGGATGTCTTGTAGGAAATCCATCTTGCAAACTGAAGCAGGGAACTGCTAAGGCAGCTGCACCCGATGCAACCATCACAAAACAAGAGACCCGAGAACTAGAAAGGCGAGGCTCACCACCCATTTATCCCTCCGCCTTTCAACCAGCCCCACATGTGATTATCGGCCAGGCTGGCACAATTAACTAACTCACCGTCTTAAAGCAGATGAGGTGGATGAAAATGGCAAAGGCTGTGACCTTCATCAGCAGGGCTCTTCAGAGGAAGGTGATGCTGGCGTGTGCATGGCCAGCCACACGGGTAGACATGGCTGTGACTAGTGTTTCCGCCCTATTGTTCAACAAACCAGAAGCCAGTGCATACTGGTTAATACAGGACATAAACTAGACAAGGAAAGGACTCCAAGATTATTTAAGTTTTACTTTTCCTCCATTGTTTTTGCTTACTTATTTTATTTTATATTTTTAGCCACTCAGACCACTATTTAGGTTGGAGGGGTAAGGAATCTGGAGGGATTTTTGTTTGTTTTTTAAATTTTATTTATTTATTTAGACCAGGCCCAGATTATAGGTTCACATGAATTCTAGGAGACACAAAATGGCACTGTTCTCTACCAATCAGAGAGCATGGGGGTATATGGAGATCAACTTATTAATGGAATCGAAACTCAGATCATCTTACAGTGGGCCCACTACATCCCCAAATGTATCTATAGTGTTTCTTCCAGTTTCAGAGTGCATTACTGGAGCAATCATCAGAGACAGCACATCTACACTGGTTCCTTGACATGCTAGTGCCATCAGTCAGTTCCAACCTATAGCAGTCACATGTACAATAGAATGATAGACCACCTGGTCCTGCACCGTTCTTCCAATTGTCACGACTGAGCCCATTGTAGCAACCACTGGCTCAATCCATCTCATGGAGAATCCTCTTCACTTTCATTGATCCTCTGTGTTACCACTCCTGTTGTCCTTTCTTGGGAACTGCTTTCTCCTAATAACCTATCCAAAGTATGTGAGATGGTGTCTCATCATTCTGTCTTTAAGAGCTTTATTTCTTCCAAGACAGGTTTGCTTGTTCTTTTGGCAATTTGCGGTGCTTTCAATATTCTTCATCAGCACTATCATTGAAATGCATCAATTCTTCTATTGTCTTTCTTATTCATTGTCCGGCTTTCACACGCATATGAGGTGATTGAAAATACGCCATGACTGGGTGGGCACACCTACGTTAGAACGGCTTCTCCAGAGAAGCAAAACCAGTGGCATTGGTATTTGGTGCATATAGAATGAGATTTATATTAAGAATGGGCTTATCAGTTGTAGAAATAGGTAGGCCCATTTCAGTTCCACTCAGGCTTCTCTTGATTCATGGAGGCCAATGAACAAGAAGCAGAATGACAAAAGAGAGCTGGTGGGTGTCACAGGCTGGCGGATGCAAAGGTAATATAAAGTAGTCGAATGAATCCACCATCAGTCATCTGCTGACAGAACTTGGAATGGGCAGATGATACAACAGGAGACCCGGGAACCAGATGCAAGATTCAGCTTTAACAGAAGATGAAAGGCCAAAGAGAATTCCACTCTGTTTGGTCTCCGTCTCCAATACAAAAGGCCACAGACAGGAAGTTATTGTCTGGTTGTGACAGGAGTGTCTAGTTGACACAACCCCTAACCATTAGCACACCTTAGTGCTCAAAGTGCTCATCCTTGCTTTTCAACACTTGTGCAGTAGATTTGACCAGTGCAATATGTCTTTTGATCTCTTGACTGCTGATTCCATGAACATTGTGAATCCAAACAAAATGAAATATTTGCCAACTTCAATCTTTCCCCTTCTTATCATGATGTTTAAGGGCCTAATACTCCTCTGGTTCCATGAGGTTTGCCCACCTCCTACTATCGTGACCCAAGTTCTGCTTTTCACTGAGGGCTAGATCAGAGCATGTTCACGGGTACAGATAAGAGATAAGAGATCAGCGTACATGGAATCTAGGAACAGGAATGGGACTAGGGATAGCAGAAGGGTAAAGGGAAGGTGGGGAGAGGAGGGAGGAAGGGGGAACCGATCACGATGATCGACTCTTAACTACCACCACTCCCTCCAGGGGGACGAACCACAGAAACCACAGGGAAAGGAAGACACTGGTAGCTGTAAGATATGAAAATAATAATAATTTATTATTTATAAAGGGGTCACGAGGTTTGGGGGGCGAGGGAAAACCAAGGGCTCAATAGAAGCAAATGTCTAGAAAATAATGATGGAAACCTATGTACAAATATGCTTGATACAATTGATGTATGGATTGTTATAAGAGCAGTTAGAGCCTCCAATACATTGATCTTTTAATAACTAAAAAGAGATAGAGAGAGACCCATAATCTTTACAACTAGACCATAAAACATGATGATTAGAAGAGAAGAGATTGAAGTTGTTTGTTTTGAAGGAATTGTGTACATGTACACAGTCCATCTGAAGAAACAAAATCGATAGCAATGTCCTGTTAACCCTCCAAAGTTTTATTCTTGTTCCCCTCTCCCATCCTTTCTTATATTTTTCCGATGGTTGAGCTCATTGTTGCAGCTGCTTTGTCAAAAATGTATCTTGTTAATTCTTACTCTTCTTTGCTGACCCTCCCCTCCCACTTTACCAAATATAATGTCCTTTCCAGGGACTCCTGTTATCTTCTGATTATATGTCCAAAGTGTGTGAGGCAACGTCTCCTCAACCTTCCTCATAGGGAACAATCTGGCTACATTTACTTCTTGTAAGGCAGATTTATCTGTTCCTCTGATAGTCTTTGTGTACACAATACTCTTTTAATTCAAAGACATCAATTCCTGTTTTGTCTTCCTTATTCAATTTCCAGCTTCCCCATACAAACGAGGCACTTGAGAATGGATCAGCTTGGGTCAGGTGCGCCTTTGTCTTCAAAGTGACATCTTTGATTCTGAATACTTAAATTGTTTATCTATAACTATTTTCCAACAGTTTTTATTGGCACAGAATTCACTCGTCATACAATTCAATAGTTCAATCACATCGAGAAGAGGTGTACAATCATCGTAACAATTAGTTTTAGAATATGTTCTTCATTCTGCTAATCACCTTTATGCGCTCCCCATTTCCCTCCAACCTCCCCTGTCATAATACTAAGGAGCCATTGATCCAGTTACTGTCTCTATAGATTTACCTACTCTGTTTGATTGTTTTTTGCTTGTTAAATTCTTCTTAGCATCTTAAAGCATTGTTTTGCAGCAGATTTTCCAAGTGCAATATATCATTTGAAATCTTGACGGCAGCTTCTATGGGCTTTGATTGTGGATCTAAGAGAAATGGAATAAATCCTCAATCAATGATGAAAAAAATTATAATTTCCATTTCATAATTGTAGAATCCTGACTTCAAAGATTCCTGGTCTACACAAGCTGAAGGCCAGGTAAAAGGAACACATTGGGGCAAACCCATGATCCCCTAGTTAATGTTCTTATCGAAATGCTCAACAGCTCTGACCAGTGACTGGCCTCTGAGTCTGGTCCAAGACCAGGCTGTGAAGTAAAGAAAGTGTAGGTCAGAGAGTTGCGGTGACTTGATAAGGTCGCACAGTAAGGTGACAGCAGACACACACTCAAGTCTTCCATCTTCCTGGTCAATGCCCTATGTTCCCCTGCAGCTCCCTCTTCCTGAGTTTCCACCCAGTGCTGGAGCTTCCATCGCTCGCCTGGGAAGAAGAGGATGACTCTGCATGGGGGACATCTTTCCTCTTGTTACCACTTGCCTTCGTTTCCAAGGGGAGTCTTAAAGAACACCACACCATGGTGGTTTTGAGGAGAAGGATTGCCTTCTGTGCTAGTTCTGGAGGCTGGAAATCTGAATTCAGGGCATCAGCAGGGCTAGACTCTCTTTACTAACTCCAAAGGATGATGATCCCTCATTTTTTTGGTTCTCCTTGAACGCTGTCATCCCAGCTTCTCCCTGAAATTCCTTGAACTAAAAATAAAGCAAAAAAATACAAACCAAACCACCTCACTGAAATTGTGTCCATGCTGGCTCATAGCAGCCCCTGTGGGTTGCTGGAACTCTAACTGTTGACGGGAGTGGAAAGCCCAGTCTTTCTCCAGGGCGGCTACTGCTGGTTTTGAATCCTCACACACGAGTCCTTCTGAAGCATGACTCTGTCCACATCTGTTCTCACCTTTGATAAGACGCCCGCACCTTCCACTCAAGGGGGTCATGTCTGGGACCTACAGCGCTTTGGTCTGAATAAGCTGATAATATCTTTAGAGAAAACCTTATGCCCACACACAAGGTCACATTTACAGGTACAAAGGTCAGGACTCCACTGTAATGTTCATGGAGAGCCACAATTCTATGCATAGCACAGTCCTTTCTGGCTGTGTCACAATAGTGCTGTGATCAACAGAAACCAGTCGTGCTTGGTTGTCCCTTCCTCACCTTCCAGAGAGTGGAGAAAACAACCAGAGCTGACAGAGCTCCCTCACCGCCTCCCGTGACTTGGCGCCTTAGATTTTAGGATGAGTGACTAAACTCAGACCAAACCTCTCTAAGTGGACTGTGCAAGCCATATACCCTATGGTGTTTAGACCAACCAGACACTCCTGGGTAGAGCGAGGGAGGGTATACCTATCAGTTGGGTTGCAGTCTGATGACACCTCCTTGGGGTGTGGTCTTTTGTGTAAGAGGAAGAAGGACCAAGCAGAGGTTTCTTGGACCTTCTGCCAGAGCCGAATCTTACGTCTAGTCCCTGGATCTCCAGTTGTGCTGCCTTCCTATCCCAGGTTCCATCAGCTGGTTACTGATGGTGACTCTGTTTAGCCTGCTTTAGATACATAGTCTCTCTGCAGCCACCTCATCCCCCCATTGTCTCTTCTTCATCACCCTGCTTCCTGTTCGGAGATGCCTGACTTGAACCAGACTGCATGTCCTCTTTGCACATTCATGTGAGCCGTTCCTTGATACAAACCCCTTTCTCTGTACAACACATACAAGAGCTGATGGCTTTGCTTCTCAAGAGAACCCACCCCAGCACGTACCCTCTGTATGCCCATGAAATGAATCGCTCAAAAACGACCTCCGTGGTCACTCTGAACCCTATGGGCAAAGCCCAGCAACAGTTTACTTTGAAGACAGATGGAGAAAGGGGCACAGACAACATCTACAATTGGGTTCATCCTGGTATCGGAATGAAAGGGAACAGAATTGCAGTGATGGTGTGATCTCATCAAACCTACCAAGGGTTTTTTTCCCCCCTCACGCCACTCAGCTTCTGCTTGTCCTATGTGAAGACTTGTCTTCTAACCCATTCGGTAAATAGTGCAGGCTTCCAACTTGGTTAACTATGCCCATGCAGCTTCTATCACCCCCCAGAGCATGAGGGAAACGTGATGCATTGTAGTAAACCAACTAGGCAGCCCAATACAGCGCACCCCAATCAGTGTTCCCTCCAGAGGGTGGGGACTGAAAATACAGGAACCGGGCAATATCATGTGTGTGATCACCTGACCCCGTCTTAGAAGGAAACATGTTACCTATGGGGGGAAAGATGTATGTGCAGTAATTAAATGTGGACTTCCGTGTGTGTGTCTGGGGCCAGTGTCCTTTCCAGGAAGCTGGAGGAGGAAACCTCTGTGGGTGGGTGATGAGGGTGCAAACCCCCTGCCGTCATGTTGGTGCCAACTCAGAGCCCCTCACAGAGCTTCTTCTGAGACTGGAAATCTTGGCAGGGCAGGCTGCCGTGTCTCTCCACCAGAAGCAGCTGGACCACCACCAGCCTTGGCGTTAGCTTCCCTGTGCCCATCGCAGGGCGCCACCCGCGGTCCTCAAGGGAGCTGATCGCAGGGAGCGGATCCCACGTTCCCTATGGCTTACTTCGGTGAACTTAACTTTTCAGAGCAGTTTCGGGTTTACAGAAAAACTGCACATAAAATGCAGAGTCCCGAAGTGTCCCCTTCACTCCTTCTCAAAATCTCCCCTCTTATTGCATCTTTAAGGAGCCTCAGAGCATGGCGGGTGACTCAGTGGGTTAGCAACCCTAAGGTCAGCGGTCGGAAACCACCAGCTGGTTCTCTGGAGAAAGATGAGGCTTTCTGCTCCTGTGAAGAATTGTAGTCTCAGAACCCACAGAGGCAGTTCTACCCTGCTCTGCAGGATCGCCGTGAGTCAGAATTGACTCACTGGCAGTGAGTTATTGACGTCTTACCTTAGTCAGGTGTGGGCCTCCAGCATGACAGATGATATGGTGGCATGAATGATAACGGAAGCACACCATGGATGTTGGAAAACGCTCAAGGTCACATGCCCACCACTGCAGGAGCGTACTAAATTGTTTCACTGTCCTATAAATCACACTGTCCTCCACCTGTTCACACCTGTCCCTCTGCCAAGGCCCCTGAAAACCACTGATCGTCTTGCCTCTGTAATCGACTGTCCCAGGATGTCTGATGCCTGGCATCATTCAGTATGTCCCCTCTCTGGACTGCCCTCTTCCCCCGGCAGTACCCATGTCTTTGTGTACTTTGAAGGCTCCTGTCTTCTGATGGCTGACCTCTATTGCACAGATGAAGGATCCCGGGGGCGCAGTGGTGATGTGCTGAGCTGCTCACCGCCAGTCAGCAGTTATGAAACCACCAACCGCTCTGTGGCAGAAAGATGCAGCATCTACTCTTAGAAAGAGTGGCAGGCTCAGAAATCCACAGGGCCATTTCGAGCCTGTCCAAGCCATCGCTGTGAGTCAGATTCCACTCGGTGGCAGTGTGTTTTGTTTTATTCTGTGGACGGACTGCAGTTGGTTCGTCCATGAGGCATCGTGGCTGCATCCAACACTGAGCAAGTTTGTAGGCAAGATGTTTCCATTGAGCTGGAGAGCGCCCCCAAGGATGTTACTTTGAGGACTAGAGAGAGGTTGACCAAAACCCTGGCACACACCCCTGCCTCATCCGCATATTATATTTGGACACTAAATAAGGAAAGAAACGGAGAGTCGGTGCATTTACCTTCTGGTGCTGAAGAGGAGCACTGAAAGACCTTGGACTGCCCAAAGGACAAACCGATCCATCTTGGAAGAAGGAGGGTCTGCGTGCTTCTGAGAGGAAAGAATGGTGAGCCTTCATCTTACATGCGTTGGACATGTTTTCAAGAGAGACCAGTCCCTGAGGAAGGACGTCATGCCACTAAGGCAGAGAATGGGTGACAAAGAGGAAGGCCCTCACCCATAGAAGGGATGCGACATGAGACACTGGCAAGAACTACTGGAGACGTGAGATGGAATCCTGAGGGAAAGAGAGGGGGTCTCCAGGGAAAGAAGACCCTTCCAAACTTCTCTGCTCCCCTGTTTTTATTTGCACGCCCAAGGAGCCAGCCTACAAAAGTTCAAATGCAGGAACAATGCGAGGGCACAATGACTTCAGGCACAAGATGTTTCCATGACGCATAATTAACGAACATTTTCGCACTAACAAGTGCTCCTGTATGCTTCGCAACCATCCTGGTGCGTGAGCACAGTGTGACCTGATGGAGTTCGTTTTGTCTCCAGCACGGAATCTCCTGGTCACCCAGCGTTTGTGTCAGGTTCCTCCACTGTCTTTGCACGAGGTATCACTCATGGGACAGTGTTTTCCTGCAAAGAGAGATGGACATCGTGGGCTGTAACAGTGGGCCCCAGCCTGGATGACATAGGACTGGGAGACGGTTTGCTGTGTTGCTCACAGGTTGACTATAGGTCAGAACTCAGTAGGTAGCTCCCAACACCACCACCAACACCAATCCAGTGTTCTGGAATCCAGTGACATGACCCACACTGCCCAGACACATGCAAAAGGACCCTGGCTGAGAAGAACGATTGAAGAAGAGTTGATACACTTTAGGCATCGTGTTGGGAAAGCATGGACAGCCGGAGGAGCTAACACATCTGTGTTAGAAGAGGTTCCAGAATGCTCCTCAGACGAGATAGCGTCTTGTGTATTGGGGACATGTTACAGGGACAGGCCAGTCCCCAGAGAAGAGCATCATGCTTTCTCCAGTGAAAGTCTGTGCAGAGGCGGAAACCCCTTGTGAGAGGGACTCAAACAGTGGCCGCAACAAGGCCTCGAGCACAGCGGTGATGTCCGCGGTGCCGCGGTGAGCTCATGCCTGCACCGTGGCACGTCACCAACAAGAGCAGCGGCAGACACCGTTTCCTCACCACAACTGGAAGCAGGTACTAGCGGGTTGCCACCAGGGATGCTTCCAAACCCGCCACCATGTTCGGAACAGGCCCTCACAACACCCAGCCCGAATCCCCTTACGGTCAAGGCTGAGACATTGGGCTACAGGGATAATTTTTTCTTTCAATCGCTCCCAAACCAATTTATTCAACAAACAAAACCTTCAAAGTCGTGCAAGTGTCACAATATGATTTTTTTCTTTTATGCTGCACATGCTTCACACCCCCTGTAATAGTCAAAGCACACGCAAATGCATTGCCTGGATTGTCTGTGAGGTCTCACATGTAAACACACACACACACACACACACACACAGCTTGTTTGGAGTACAGAGGAGAGTAAAGTAAGAAGAAGCAGAGGAAGAAAAGGAATAATAGATTGGTTTCATGACAGTTGAAAGATGAGGCAGAGTTGGATACATGTGGAGTTCCTACCTTTCATGACTAGGGTTCGATTCCTGCTTGATGCACCTCTTGGGGGAGTCTCTCATGTTGCTAGGTTGGGGAGCCACCTTCAGTGGAGCTACTAGACTAAGACAGACTAGGAAGATAGGCCTGCTGACCTACTTCCCCAAATCCACTGTTTCTCAAGAGACTTATGCACATCAATGTCTGAGAACTCTTCAGTGTCCGAGAACTGAAGCAATTTCACATCCGTCATGCAATCTGATGTCCTTGCCTTTACAACAGACGGGACAGGACACAGGGATAAGATGCTCAGTGTTTAACCCACTCCCCAAGACCAGGATGCACATTCATTCAAGAGTTCCTAGGAGGACCCGGTGCCTGAGACATTCCTTCTTCTCAGAACATCAGTCTTTCTCGGCTGCTGTCAAAAGATCCCTGACACATGCCAAGCCCATGCACCAAGGAGCACCCATTGCACCGTTCCCCGATACATTGCTGATCTAATGATCGTGGTCCATGGAGTATTGGAAGTACATAGATAAACCTTTCTTCTTCTATCGTCTTAATGTGGAAACTCCCTTGAATCCTCAAGGTAACAGCGACACACAAACTCCCATAGCTGAAAATGAGATGCACTAGCCCGGAATCCAATCCATCTCTTAAGCGTGGAAGCTAAGAATTTTAACAGGGAACTCTCAGGAGCTCCCTCGTATGAGAGGTAGTATGATATCTGTGATTATAGATATCCATGACCTCACTCAAGTATTTATCAATGTGATGGCCATCTTAGAAGGAAATATAGAGCTGGCTTTCTGACAGCTGGTGCTGACAAACTGGAAGATGGGCACGTTGGTGCTTAAGTTGAGGAGGAATCAGGCAGTCTTAGCTCCCTTACTTCTGACTGGAGTGCAAAAAATCAAATCAATTACTCATAAACACTCGTGATAAGATTAATTTAATTTTTCCCCCTTAAACAAAGAGGGTAAATTAAAAGAATCAGCTTGCTCCCTTCCCACACTGTAGTGACAAGATTAAAAATTAAATTTATACATATTTCATTTCTACATAATAAAGCCTTTTTGCAAAAAGGGAAAAAAATACCACAGTTCATCTAATTAAATCAAAGGAAATTGCCTGTAGCGCTGTTACAGTATTACAATCATGCCACTGCCAAAGCCAACCCTCAGACTTCTGAAACATCACTGGTTTTAAACACCGAATCGGCTCTCGGTGTGTGTGTGTGCTTTTTTGAGGCGATTTCAAGGAAGTGAGGCGCGAGTTCCCGTATCAGTGCCTGAGCGTGGAGAAAATGACCTTCATGCTCCTTCCAAAGTCACCAGGACTTTGGAAATAACCTCCAAGTCACGTTTGGTGAAACACACACACAAACCAACAAAACCGAGAATGAAACATAGAAGAAGTGGAATACAGACCCACAGTGTGACTCTCTCTTGCTGGAATCCCCAGGTGGTACGGATGGTGAAGGTTCAGCCACTGCGGACCGAAAGGTTGGTTTCTTGGGTCTTCCAAGTGACTCATTTCTGATGCTCCAGCCACTGGAGACCCTTGGAGCTCAGATTCACCCCGATGCATGTTCACAGGCATCGATTCAAGCAGCAGCGACTGGTGAACCAGTTCCCGCTTTTCATTTCCCAAGTACAGAAGCCACAAAAATGTCGAGACTATCCATAACATCTATGAAGTGGAGTGTTTTCTCAGCCTACAAAGACATTCCCTTACTATGCGAGCCCTTTGCCAATATTGAGGTGGCCCATGTGCAGTGCCAGCATGTTCAAGAACTGCAATGTCATTCCCAGCTGAAACATTACACACAGGTCTCATTCATCCACTCTGAGCTTCCAGAGAGGCTGCCTTGGACCTCTTTCACAGGGACTTTGGGACCAACAAAGTGACCAGGTTGGTAGACATCACTGGCCCCAGCAGGGAGGAAGAATCTTGGCATGTGCCCTCAACTTCCTGAACACCATTTGGTCTTGAAGACATCTCAAATGTGGTTTCTGATGACCTTCTGGCAGGATCCAATGTCCATCTTAGAGATGAAACCATGGGCCAGAGAGATGCTCACACAGGCCTTGCCCTGGATCCTGGTTTTAGTGACCAATGTCAGTGTCCTGCTCTAGCTTTACATGATGCCCTGTGCCAAGTACTGAACCAATGCTACTGCCCACATGTATCTTGAAGCATTGATCCACAGGGCTTGGCTTGGCCATCTTGATTCCATTTTTTTCAGGGTCAGGGAGCTAAGTGTGATGGCCCTGGGCTGACAATTCATTATTGGCCATGGCAGGCACCAGTCACCACAGGGGTTGGCAGGTAGCTACGTGGGTTTCAAATACATTGTCATTTCCTCTTGTGGCATTCAGGCACATGAGGGAAGCAATCCACCACCATTTATCTGAAACCACCCCCCCTACACACACACAATCCAGAAAGATATAAGAGGCAGGCACTTGTTCTTAAACTTGGCAGAAACTAACATGGCAGCAGCATCAGAACTGAGCAATATGTTTTTTTATAATGCTTCTTATCTCACAGAATGGGAGCCCTCACAGGCTTGGGGTCAGAAATACTGGGGTGAATGATAGGCATTCTTCTGCACCCCACTGGAAAATACACAAAACCCCATACATAAACACGTTGCCTGATTTGCTTATCAATGGCATAAAATATTAGAAATATACTTATTTGCCGGTGTTTTACTGAGCCTACACATGCGTTTGATTGTGCGGCTCATAACAAATTATGGAAAACATTGCAAAGAATGGGAATTCCAGAACACTTTATTGTACACATTGATCGACAGACATTCATTCCAACAGAATCAGGGGATACTAAATGATTTACTATCAGAAAAAATGGTGCCAGGGTTGTATCCTTTGCCCGTGCTTATTAAACCCGGGTGCTGAGCAAATCATCTAAGACCCTGGACTCAACAAGGAAGCTTCTTCATTGGGATTGGAGCAAGACTCACTGACCCTCTGCAATAGGTGGACGGCACAACTGTGCTTCTTGAAAGGGAAGAGAACTTGAAGCACTTACTGATGAAGATGAGAGGCTGCAATGTGGATTGTACTTCCACACAAAGCAAACACCACTTCTTACGACTGGAGCACCGAGCAACCTACTACATGGAGAGTGTTTTGAATTGGCAACGTCTTCCTTTACTTGGGTTTCCAACCCATTATCCTCGTAGCAGCAGTCAAGAAATCAAATAATGTATTGGATGAGTGGCTGCAAAAGACCTCCTGGAAGTATGAGAGCAGAGGCATCACTGGGAGTCTTGTGGTGAGCCTGACCCAAGTCATGGTATTCCCAAGGGGTCAACCACGTGGGACAGCTTGATGGTACGTAAGGGAGACCTAGGAGAACTGTGTGCGTTTGGCTTGTGGTGTTGGTGGAGAACACCAAAGATATGCGTGAACTGCCCACAGAACGAAGAACTCTGCCTTAGAAGAAGTACAGCCAGAATGCTTCTTAGGAGTGAGGATGGTGAGACTCCATCGCATACTCTGGACATGTGACCAGGAGGAATCCGTCCCTGGAGTGGGACATCATGTTTAGAAAAGCAGAGGGGCAGTGGGAGAAAAGGAAGCTGTTTAAGAAGATGGGTTGGCATCATGGTTGCAGCAATGGGCTCAAACAGCACAATTGTGAGCCTGTCAGAGGACGGGGCAGGGTTTCATTCTGTTGCACGGAGAACTGGGTGTGATGAGCCAAAAGAAATGGTATGGCACCTGACAACAGCGCGTGCTTTCCTTTGACGTCTTCATCAGGCCATTGTGTTCCCGGCTCCTGCCATGGGATTTTCAGAGTACCAATGCCAACAGGAGGAAGTTGCCCTCCGAGATCAGAATTAGGAATAATTACCATTGCTGTTTGCAGTGGAGAGAAAATGAGGAAATTCAACCTCAGAGACATCCCGGCCCCTGTTCAGCAAGGGGTATTTCTCACACACTTGAACAGAGAAAAAGCACAATCCATCCACATTCCCATCTGGAGAGTCTCAAGAGTAGCTGCTTCATGTCAGAGACAAAATAGTCTTCTCAGAACAAATACCCAGCCACTGATGCACAAAGAGGTTGTAGACAAAGCCAGGAATGTTAATGCTGACTTGATTTCTCTACCCAGCCAGCTTACACAAGAGTCGAATTAATCCCCCTCCCCTTTTTTCTGGGTGCTGCCTCTAAAATAAAGCATGGGTTAGCCAACGTGATAAACTACAGAAGCCAATTCCATCCTACTCTGTATTTCCACATGACTAGCTGTAATCATGACAGCTGCAGAGAGATAGTCCGAATCAGCTCTGATAGAAGACAACGAGAAGACCGTTTGGCCCAGGGATAGCAGCTTATATGTGGAGAACCCGAGGCCCAGCAAGAGAAAGAGCTTAGTGGAGTTGGGACAACCTGTGCTGTCAAAATTACCCATGTTTGGGGGCTCTCTGAAAAACCAGGCTTCTGGAAGAATCTGCATCAGAATTGCCAAATTTCACTCACTGACTGGCCTGGACAAAGACACTGATGCCCATCTCAGGCTGAATTTCAGGAGCGAAGAAAACAAGATGCAGAGAGATATAAACCAAAGCGGGTTGCCGACTTGATTGGCCGTGAAAACCGCACCAAACGCATTGTCATCGAGGTCATCCTGACTCAGCTAGGGCTCCTGAGCTTGTACATCTCTTCAGGAGCAGACAATCTCGTCTTTCTCCCATGGGGGCGCTGGTGGATCCCCACTGCTGACCTGGTGGTTCTCCCTGCCATCAAGTCAATGCTGGCTCCTGGAGACCCTACAGGCCAGTTGAGACGTGTCCCTGTGAGTTTCTGAGACTGTTTAACGGAGTAGAAAGTCCCTTCTTGCTCCTGAGGAGAGTGGCTAGTGGTTTAGAACTGTTGACTTTGCAGATGCCACCAGGGCTCTTAACCGTAAAAAGGCACCTTTATTGATATTAGAGGATCTCATCTGGTTGTATTCCATAATGTAATAAAAGCGACTGTTTTTATAACTAAGCATATTATATACCTTTATCCACGTGTCAGCAAGTTGGGAATTCCCGTCACCACGCTGTGGCTTGAGAACTGAGTTCCCAGAGGCAGACACTCTCTGTAGCCGTCAGGCTTCTTTATGGAGTCGGGTTTCGAATGCAGATCAGATGGGCCACACAGTGTCCGATAGTCCCATGGCTGTCATACTGCTTCCCACAGCCAGCTGACACAAGTCAGGAAGAGAAGACACAATCACTGGGAGGAATTTTAAGAACAGGACCGTGTTGCTCCTTCAGAAAGTGGTAAGTGGAAATTATCAGGCAAAACCTGTCTTTCAGTTTGCCGTGGAAATAGTCATGCATGCATCCATGATCCATCCAGTCTTTCAGACACCGACTACTGAGTGTTGCCAGGGGTCATCAATTACTTCCTTCCCCACCTGCAGGGACCCAGTGCACAACAGAACGGAGCACTACTGGTCCTCTGCCATCCGCACAATTGTTCCTATGCGGGAACCCATGGTTCTAACCACCGTGCCACTCCATCTTGACGTGAGCCTTCCTCTCTTGCACTGCTCCTCCGCTCCACCCTGCATGGTGTCCTTCTCCAGCAACCGATCTCTCCTGACACCGGAGCTCTGAGGAGCGCTCTGGCTGGACCTCTTCCTAGCCGGAGTTGCTTCTCCTGTGGGCAGCCCATGGCACTGTCAAGCTGCGTCTCCCGAACTATCCCTCAAATCCATCCATTCTACTCCTGGCTTCTGATTCAATGTCCAACGTTCACATGCATAGGGGGTGATTGGAAATACCATGCCTTGTGTCAGGCGCACTTTAAGCTCAACGTAGCACCCTTTCTTTTCAACACACTGCAGAGGTCTTGAGCAGCAGATTTGCCAAAGGGATTGTCTCTGGAATGCTGCTTTCATGAGCACTGATTGTGAATCCCAGCAAGATGAAATCCTTGATAGCTTCACTATTGTCTCCATTTGTCTCCACTGGCTGAGCACTTATGAAGCACGAGCTATATCGCAAGACCTTCGAGGGGTCAGAGGGGGTCCTTCAGAAATCATGCTTTCAGGAGTTCACAGGCAGTTGAAGAAGACATGGTTGATAATAAAATCAGTTTAACTCATACGTCCTGTGATTTATTCATACCTGACATGGAAAGCTTCCAGTTCTTCCCCTCATCAACCTTGGACTTCACCAGTCGGATATGGTGGATATAAAGGATAGCATGGTCACGTCTAAGCTTTAAAAGACATGGTCCATTCTACCGACATTTGTCTGCCCTGTGCCATGATTGGTGCTCCTCTGTTGGAATGGATCCCAGCAAGAGAAGGCCTACTGTGTGGCGCTCCATTGCTCAGAGTTACAACCTGCAGCAGAGCAAGCCTACACTCTGCAGGGGTCATGAGTGAGACGTAACTGTTCATCGGCAACCCTGAGGCTCTGGAGTGTCTTGGTTATAGCAGCAAAGCTGACTGACTGATCAGGAGGCATGGAGATGACGACAGCTAAGTCTACTACAAGGATGAAGGTTGACTTCTCAGAGAAAGGCCAATGCATTTGTATCGTTTCCTACGGGGGCGAATAGAACTTTCCTCTAGGGAAAATTTAGGAGAGTCCTGTGGACATGATGAGAAGAAGACACCAAACATAGTGATATTTCTAAAGGGAAGGATGCAACTTGGAGCCTAGTGCTATAGTTATTTAAAGCCAGGGAGAGGAGCTGAGGGGCCAGGGAAGAGGGGTGGCAATATAAATAAATCACTTTCACGTTTCCGTTCTCTTTAATTTGAGAATCCTCTAGGGCTATGCCCATTTTGGAAAGCCATTGTCTGTGTGTGGAATTGCGAAGCTGTGGTCACAACAGATTGGTGCCCTAGTGGTGTAGTGGTTCCACATTGCGCTGCAATCAGCATGGTCAGCAGTTCTAAACCATGAGCAACTGTGAGGCAGGAAGACGGGGCTTTCTTCTCCCATGAGCAATTACAGTCTCCGAAACCCACGGAGGGCTCAGCCTTGCCTCGATGGCAGGGTTTGCTTGCTTGTTTGTTTGTTCCATTGATTGGCCATAATAGAGGAGCCCAGTGGCGTCATGGTTCCGAGCTGGGTGGCGACCTGCAAGGTCAGCAGCTGGAACCCCTGAGCTGCTCTTCAGGAGAAGGTGGGGTTTCTATTCCCATAAAGAGTGACAGTCCCAGGATCCGTTCTTCCCTGTGCTAGAGGCTCACTAGGAGTCAGCATGGACTGGATGGAAGCCCGTCTGTTTTGTTTTTGCTTGTTTGGTCTGGGGTCATAGTAGACTGGTCTCTCCCCACTAGATGTTCTGACATAGGGTTAAGGTATAGGTGTTCATTGCAATTGTGAAGCAAAGAATTATATACACAAGTGCCAGGCTGGCAAGGGGTGGATTGAGTTAGTTAATTGTGCCAGCCTGGCCGATAATCACATGTGGTGCTGGTTGAAAGGCGGAGGGATAAATGGGTGGTGAAGCCTCGCCTTTCTAGTTCTCGGGTCTCTTGTTTTGTGATGGTTGCATCGGGTGCAGCTGCCTTAGCAGTTCCCTGCTTCAGCTTGCAAGATGGATTTCCTACAAGACATCCCCAAGGAGAAGCCGCATGGATCTATCCCGATGCAGCCCTGGGTGCTGGAGCAGCCATGTGGAGACCCCTGCCAGTGCTGAGATGCTTACACGTTCACTGACTCAGCTTTCCTCCTGCAGTCGGCATTATTGCCTCTGTTTTGTGAGGTGGAGGACTTTGTGGACTGGTGTTGGGTTAATGGGTTAATGTTGGACTTGTGGGCTTGGGCAGCATTGGGTTGGGATGTTTTGGTGATGCACATTTTCTTTGCATAAAACTCTCTCTTATACGTGAGTTGCTGTGGATTTGTTTCTCCAAAGTACCTAGACTAATACATTATGGTATTAGTCTGACGAATGGTTACATATTGTGACGCACATTTGGAGGAAGTTGGGAAGCCTGCCTTCCATCTGGGAGTGGGAAGGAAGAATAGAACCAGGGCCCTGCTGAGCAGGTCTCACTGACTTCTGGTTTGGTTCTGGAAACAAATGGACCTGCCCCGCCACCGTACCTCAATTTCCCCAATTATTTGCGAAGGGGATGGAGTCAGAATCCCTACGGATGCTTCCAAATGGGAAAATACGAGCTGCTAGGGATTCATTTTCCTGAAGGACTCCGATGTTCAGTCTGACTTCAACTGCCAATTAAGTGTCATGCCACATAAACAAGTAGTGTTGCCATGTTGGCCCAAACCCTGTGAAACACCATCTTTGTCTCTTACAAACCACATTATTCTTTAGGGACCGTTGCTTTCTCCCACCTCTTAAATCTCATCTGCTTACAGACAAATGATGAATTCCACCCCCAGTCCCTGCCATCTTCCACATTCCTTCCGCTCCCAGAGAATCCGAAGCTGGGGCTGAGCTGCTCAGGCCAGATACCCCGGTCCTCTCTGACATCCACTCCCTGGAGCAAAACAACCGGGAAGGTCTGCTGATCCTCTGTTCAAAAGAAAGCTGAGATTGGAAAGCAGATGGTTGTGGATGCAGTTAGGCTAAAATTCAGCACCCTATTGCTTGATCTCCCTTATGATCCCTTTGAACTTGTTCCAGTTTTAGTGTGTCCCGTTCTCTTTTTGATTGAGGTGTTCATATATTTTACTTTGTTATTCTTGTCAGTTTTTAATTTTGTTTATGTTTTTCTGAGTATGAAATCCAGGGTAGGTAGATCTACAGAGACAGTCAGTGGATTAATAGTTTCTTTGAGGTATGGCAGAGGAAGTTGAGGGGAACTGGGGAGCTAATCATGAGGAGTATTAGGATGAAGAAAATATTCCAAAACGGATTGTGGTGATGGCTGTTCAACTCTTCTCTGTGTGATTGAACTGTTGAATTGGGTCATGTGTGAATTATATGCCAATAAAACTCTGAGAGCGGGAAAGAGAGAGAGAGAGAGAGAGAGAGAGAGAGAGAGAGAGAGAGAGCCAAAGGTGGAGCTCCTCTTGTCAACTCTGGCCACTAGCCCCATTTGTGTAGAAAATAAATATTCTAGGATTAGTATTTGCTGTAGGCCCCACGCCAGTGTCCCTGCTTCTTGCTCCCCTTGTCTCTAGAAGCCACCCTCGACGTCCCTGCCAGAGTGATTCTGTCTACAGTAGAGCAGATGTGACATCCACGAACAGGTGCCGCTCAGGTTTCCAAGGCAGGGCGGACCATCCACTGAGGATCCAAGCCACACCGTCCCTGGATTCTTCACCAGGTTTGTGCAAGGCCATTGTTCCCTGTGGCCACCCAGTGACTAGTCATAGTGGGGCCACCTAGGCACACCCGTTGCTGAAAGATGTAGGATGTGTCCAGCCATGGGCTTTGAATCCAGTATTCCTGCTGGCCCAGTTAACCCTTTTCTAGAAATGCACTGCAGTCCCAACCTCGGAGGGGATCAGGGCATCCATTTTGGTCTTTCATTGCTCTCCTGTGTGTTCATGGATCTCGGTTTCTTCCCATATGATGCCTCTGTGCTGATGACACAGCTCACGTGGCCTTCAGTCAGTGGTGCCAATGGGTCACATCTATTTGTTTTTTATGTTAAATGAATTCCTGAGTATTTTAATCTTTCTAAAACAAATTTCTTGGCATACAATTCACATATCATACAATTTAGCGGTTCATTCGCATCAAGAAGGGTTGTACAACCATCACAACAACCACTGATAGAACACCTTCTTCATTCTGGTACTCATCGTTATTAGCGCTCCATTCTTGGCACTGTCTCGATATTCAGGGAGGACACACGAAAGGTCATAATATGGCTCTTGTGGACAGCTACAACTAGAACTTGCCTATGAGCAATTGATGGACAGTTCTGCAGTTGACCCTGAGCCATGTCCTGACTGGTGATATTGCACTCCTCCCCAGTCCCTTTCCAAAAATGTAAGTGACGTTATTTTTGTTGATTTCTTCCACTGAGGTCCACATATCTGTCAGGTGTATTTGAAATCGTTCTGCGTCTTAGAAACATGGCACACAATAGAGCAGAACCCTGCCTGGTCCTGCGCCATCCTCACAATTGTTGTTGGAGTCCATCATTGCAGCCGCTGTGTCCGCCCATCTCCCTGATGATGTCCCTCTTCTGTCCTGCCGTTCTGCTTTATCAACCACGATGACCTTCTCCACAGACCAGTCTCTCCTGATAACACATCCAAAGCAGGAGAGGCCAGGTCGCACCACCCTGGTTTCCAAGGGTCGTTCTGGCAGAGTTCGCTGTTCTTTCAGGGTTCTTCACCAGCACCACTGTCAAGTGCACTGCTTCTCCTTTGAACCTCCTCCTCCAATAAAAACCTTCTCATGCACAGGAGGCAACTGAATACATATGACAACTTGGCTCATCTTAGCACTCAAAGACATCCTTGTTCTTCAACACTTTAAAGAAGTCTTCTGCAGTAGGCTTCCTCAATGCAGTGCATCATGTGATATCTTGGCGGCTGCTTTCATGAGCATAGATCATGGATCCAAGCAAGGTGAAGCCCTCAACACTTCCAACTTTGATCTTCTTCTCTGTTTCCCAGGAGGCTGCCCTGTTGTGCGGACTGTGATTTCTGTCTCCGTACTGTAGGCTGCAATCCTTGCTCCTCATCAGCAAGTGTTCCAAGTCCCCCTCCCATCCAAGAAGCCAGCGGGTGCCATCAGCATATCGTCCATTGTTAACAAGTCTCTTCGCATCCTGATGAAGCTGTCTTCTTCACCTAGTCCAGCTTCTCTGGTGACGTGCTCAGCATACCAACCGGATATGTAGGGTGAGTGGGTCCAACCCGGATGCACATCTTTCCTGATACCTATGTGCAGTCACCATCGACGAGGCTGGAGAAAGGCATGGGCGACGATGACGTTGTTTTGTCTTGCCAAGGTCTAACACCCCATTTCTGGTGCCGTTTGTTTCACCAAGGATCTGGTTTCCAGCTGCTGACCCTTCATCTTCGTCTCCAGCTTTTTCGTTCAATTTATCAGTAATTATCCATGCATTTTGATGTCCTACGTTAATAAATTCAGACTGCAGAAGTTGGTAAAATACTTAAATGTCCTCATTTTTGACAATAGTGGGGGTTCATACCTCTGAGTAAGAGTCATCTTAACTGATCTTCCTGTAGCCATATGCTTCTCCTTATCACAGGCAGCAGTAACTACAGGCTCAGTCTTGAAGCATTACTTTTGACAACGAAGGTGAAGCCATTCCTATGCAATTCCCAGCTTTCCCGACACTGAGGTGTTGTGCATGTTGAAGCCTGAATTCCTTGATCTTCACCAGCCAGAGCTTCACAGCCGCCTTTCAGCCAGGAATCCCTGGGGTGTCATCTGCATAGCGCAGTGGGTAATAACCCTTCCTCCAATCATAAGGCGTCCTACTTAACAATGGCTGATATCAGTCCTAGAGCAGTGATATTCAAGCATTCCGTATTGTTTTTGATAATTTCCAAGAGATTTATGTTACATACATTTCATTTTCCACTTACGGATGGATGATTAAAACTACTTCTTCCCAATTTGAGAGGTGACACATCAACAAACAGAGGTGCCAAAATCTTCACTCCACCCATGTCCTTACAGTTAACTCTACATTGAGGACACAGCTATTTCCAGCTGTGGGTTGAGTCCCTCCCATTCAGATGGAATTGTCAGACAGGGCTCCACGGATGTCGATAAGGTTTTCATTAGTCAGTCTTCCCAGAAGCAGATGCCAGGTCCTACTTCTCAGGCTGCCTAAGTGGGGAAGCTCAGCTGAATCTGTCAACCAGGAGTGTCATTGTTGCTTTGTGTATAACTTCTAGCATCTTAGCAACACACAAGCCACCACAGTAAAACAAATTGACAGGCAGACAGGTCATGGCCACATGCACAAAAGACCAAAACTTAAAGAATAGCGTGAATTCAAAGAAGAATAGTTTTATAATATACAGGCAGGGAATTTTTCTTACACGAGCCTCTCTCTCCACCACACCTAAGATAGATTTATTGGCATGACATAGGCTGAGAATGATGGATTCAGTCACATGGAAACCACATACTCGGAGAAGGAAGACCGTTGCATAACTTGAAGAATGTAATCAACGTCTCAGAATTGTACATGTGGAACCTTGAATTATTTTATGATTGTGTTGTGCATATCCTCAATAGCAGCAAAATAAACACACTGTTAAAAACAAACCCCCCAAATGTCCTGTGCTTCCAAAGGCATCATGTAGGCTGTGAAATGACAGACTGCAAACCGGAAGATGAGATCGAACACAAAAAGCAATGGAAAACCAATATCTGAAATATCCGAAACATTGCAAATCAATAAGAATAAACACCAGAATTAGGTAGCTATAGAGGTGAAAGTATGAACAGGCCCATTCAAGAGAATTTTTTAAGTATATATATATATATCATATAAAGATATATAGATGATCATATATGAGGATGCTGAATCTATGTACGCCAAAACTCACTGCTGTCAAGTCTGTTCTCTCTCATAGTGACCTTACAAGGGTTTCTGAGACTATGAATCTTTAAAAGGCAAATATCCTCGTATTTCTCCCTCAGAGCGGCTAGTGGGTTTGAATCACTAACCTTGTTGTTAGCAGCACCATTGGGGCTCATTCTACTTAGTGATCAGTTAAAAAGAAAGTAAGACTATGTTAGAACCATTCCTGCTGCCATCAAATCAATCCCCTATGTTACAGAGTAGAACTGTTCGTAGGCACTAATCTTTATGAAAGTTTATCCACAGGCCTTTCTTTGAGGTGCCACTAGACGGATTCAAATGCTCAACCATTAGGTTAGTCGGTTAATGAGAATTATTTGATTGGTTTCAACCTCTGGCTGTTAGCAACACAACAAGTACAATGACAGCACCAAGGCACTTAAAACAAACAAACAAGCAAGATCTCTTTACAAAGATCTGTGTTGGAAGGATAGCTAGATGCTTCTTAGAGGTAAGAATGACAAGACTTTGTCCCACAAGTTTGGGCATGTTAGGACCAGTCCCTGGAGAAAGTCATCGTGTTTGGTAACGTAGAGGGACAGCAAAAGAGAGGAAGGCCCTCACCTGACAGGATGGACTGATGCAGGACTGCAACAATAACCTCAACATAAAAGACATGGGCTGGGAGACAGGGCACTGACCCACCCAAGGGGAGGGTATTGTTTATATCTCCACAGAGAAAGTGGAGCCAGACTTCAACCAGGTGCTTCAGAATGTAAATGCAACAGACCAGCATGAAGCAGGGAACCAGTAGAGAGGTCTGAGAGTCCGGTCCCAATCCCAACTATGTGGACAGCCGCCCTTGCCCCCAGAAGAATTTACTTCAGAGGACAGCATATGTCTGATCAAAGCACACAGGAACAAATGAAGGGGGAGGAAGAGAGAGTGGAGCACATCGTGGCCAACCAAGCCTTGAGGATGATGTGCCTGCTCAGAGCAGCCAATGCAAAGAGAGGATCATATGGCCAACCCCACTGCGAGACAAGACATCCCTCACTGACCCCTAGCTCTACAGGGGACAACACTGGAGACAGTGCAGGAATTCTGCCGATCTGACTCTACCACACTAAGGCAAAACACTAAGGACGTGCAACAGAACAGCAAGGGGAGCAGAGCAAGGAGTTCCTGAGGGGATACCAAACACAGACTTTGGGTCCAGGGTGTGGCACCCCATCAGACTGGACAGGAAAGCACTCCTAAATGTCAACAAGCAGACCGTGAACTATTTACAGGCTTTTCTTTTTGTGTGTGAGTGATTTTTGTTGTTCTTCTTCTTTTGTTGCTTTGTTTTTCTGTCTTGTTTTTTGTGTGCATATTATTACCTCTGCATATCTATGTAGATAAGATAGGTGGGATAAATAATCTGGAAGAGAAAACAGCGGGGTTCCAGGAGACATGGAAGAGGGGGAGGCTGGGGGGAGGGGGGAAAGGAAGTGGGTGTTAACAATCCCAGGGACAAGGCAACAACAAGTGATCCAAAATCAATGGCAAGGAGGGTGAAGGGGGCCTGGTAGAGCTTGATCAAAGGCAATATAACCAAGAGAAATTACTGAAACCCAAATGAAGGTGAGCATGATAGTAGGACAAGAGGGAAGAAAAAGGAAATAGAGGAAAGAATTAGGAGGCAAAGGGCCTTTATAGAGGTCTAAATACAAGCATGTACTTATGTAAATATATTTATATATGATGATGAGTAAATAGATCTATGTGCATATATTTATAGGTTTAGTATTAAGGTAGCAGACAAACATTGGGCCTCTACCCAAGTACTCTCTCAATGCAAGAACACTTTGTTCTTTTAACCTGGCATTCCATGATGCTCACCTTCCCAACATGATCACTGAAGACAAAGCAGGTGCATAAGTAAGTGTGGTGAAGAAAGCTGATGGTGCCTGGTTATCAAAAGATATAGTGTGTGAAGTCTTAAAGGCTTGAATATAAACAAGTGGCCGTCTAGCTGAGAGGCAACAAAGTCCACATGGAAGAAGCACACCAGCCTGTGCGATCATGAGGTGTTGGTGGGATCAGGTGTCAGGCATCAAAGAACAAAGAATCATATGATTGTGAATGAGGAGGAGTGCAGAGTAGAGACCCAAAACCCATCTATAGGCAACTGAACATCCCCTTACAGAAGGGTTGCAGAGAGGAGTTAAGCCAGTCAGGGTGCAGTGTAGCAACAATGAAACATACAACTTTCCTCTAGTTCTTTAATGCTTTCTACCCCCTCACTATTATGATCCCAATTCTCCCTTACAGATATGGATAGACCAGAGGTTGTCCATTGGTACAAATAATAGCTGGAAACACAGGGAATCCATGACAGATAAACCCCTCAGGACCAATAATGAGAGTAGCGATACCAGGAGAAGAAGGGGAAGGTGGGGTAGAAAGGGATAACTGATCACAATGATCTACCTATAACCCCTTCGCTGGGGGACGGACAACAGAAAAATGGGTTAAGGAAGATGTCGGAAAATGTAAGACATGAAAAGATAATAATAATTTATAAATTATCAAGGGTTCCTGAAGGAGGGGGAAAATGAGGAGCTGATACCAAGGACTCAAGTAGAAAGCTAATGTCTGGGAATGATGATCAAAACAAATGTACAAATATGCTTGCCACAATGGATGGATGTATGGATTGTGATAAGAGCTCTATGAGCCCCCCAAAAAATGATTTTAAAAAGAGGGGGGAAAAGTTAGAGCTTCATATCAAGATCAGTAGGAATGGAGTATTATAAGAAATCAGGCTTCAGTTACTAACTTCAGTTACTAACTCTAGTTAATTTTATGCTGTAAAATAGTTAATTGCTGGAGTTTGGGGTTATGTATGTTAGGTTTACCTAATAGTAATTGAATGCATTACGTGAATTGTCTCATTTTGTCTTGAAATAAAATGTATAAAATTATTTTAAAAAAACAAACAACAAATCTATCCTGAGGATACAACAGGACCAACCAGACAATTTCTCTGATACACATTGGCTCACCACGAGTCAGATCCGACCTGATGACATCGAATAACAAACAAAAAGCAAAACAAAGCAAACAAACAAAGCCCTGAGGACAAAACTCCCTGCAACGATATTCTGACTCACAGCAACCTTACAGTACAGGATAGAATGGCCCCGTGAGTTTCCAAAACTGTCCCTCTTCACTGGCCTCGACAGCCTTGTCTTTCTCCCGAGGAGTGGCTGGTGATTTTGAACTGCTGGCTTTGTATTGAAATAGTCCAGTGTCACTGGGTTGGTGAAAATTAGGCTACTCAATAGGTTCAAATGTTTGGTGTGTGTCCTCTCATCTTCCTGCAAAGATATCTAAGACGCAAGGGGTGATAAGGAGGAACTAGCATGAAAACAAAAGAGGGGAAACGTCCGTTCCATGAAGTCAATTTCAGTTCAGAGTGACCCTCCCTACAGGACAAAGCAGAATTGCCCCCTTTGGGTTTCTGAGGCTGTGAATCTTTGCAGGAGCAGAAAGCAGCAACCTTCTCCAACTGAGCAGCTGGTGGGTTTGAATCATTAACCTTATAGTGAGCAGCCATTTGTGGCACCCACCGTGCTACCAGGTTCCCTAGACGGAAACGCTCGGTCTCGTTGTGGAAGACGACATATTGGGAGAGAAAATCCCACAGAACAAGCCTAAGGAGGTCTTGCCCGTCCAGGCAGGTGTATGAGGGACTACGGTTGGCTATAGGGGAAAAGAAGCAAAATAATAATAATAACAATAATAATTAAAAATGAAGTAGCGAGGACAACGAGGGATGAGGAGCTGCACTGGGTGGCAGGTGAGGAGCGGGAAGAGACGGTGACATCAGGGTTGTGTCTTCATCGCGGCACACCATCCTCAGGAGAGACCTCCCGGGGCGCCCAGCCATCTCCTCTCCACAGTCTCAAGCAGCAATCAGCTGCATTGCATTGCAGCCAGAATGCGATGTCCTGTCAGGAGGGGACCTGAATAATTTAGAGTGATGTCGTACATGAATATTTAATGACATAAAAAAACGTTCATGAGACAATGTTAAGTTAAAAAAAAAAAAAAGAAAAAGAGAAAACCAGATTGCAAAATAACAGATCTGCACAGAAAGAAAAGAAGGGTGTTCACTGAAATATTGACGGGGTTTATCTGGGGGTGGAGCGGGGATGGTCAGATTAATTTTCCCTTTTGAGTGTCTGTTTTCTACAATAAAAATTATTTTAATTGGTTACATGTAGAAATGGCTATATGGATGTCTTTGAAAAATTCAGTCTTACATGAAATAAAAACAGGTAGAGCATGTTCTAATGAGACTAGCACTATTGCTACAAAATTGAATTTCTTCTCTTTCTTATTTTAGGAGGTTTGCTCCACTGAAGATTTTTACCCCTTTACCTGTGAAAATAAGCAGCAAGTCTCAACATATGGTCCCTTTTTGGGGACAGGGAAGGCAAAACTCTCCTCATAGCAATCCTAAGATATTATTAGCCTTGCTGTTTGTCACTGTGTGGCATTGGTACTGATGGTACATAGCAATAGAGGATGGCAATGCTGTCTCTTTAGCATGAACCCAGGTGGGAGGACTGTGGAGTGCTGGCATTTAAGGTCTGTTCATGGCCATGTGCTCACAATAAGAGAAAAAATTAAATAAACCCAATGTTGCTCAAGCATATCCTTGATGAAGGGAAAAAAAAATAAAGGCGTTGTTGAGTCTTGGTCCTTGAGTATACATCTTTGTACTCTCCTCTGTGAGGAAATTGGATGTTACACGGGGTGAGGGGGGCTTCAGAAATACCACAGAAAAGACGGCATTATCTTTTAATCCCATAATCCCACAAGCTTGCTGAAGCCCCTCACAGGTGATACTCCTGCTCCTCGTCCAAGAGGTTGGAAGAGATGTCAAGGGGTTGGAGTTACTAAGTGCTTTTTCTAAGGGGTCACCATCTGTACTTGCAAAAACAACCAACAGTAGTTATTACACTTGAGTACTTGTAGATATTTGGAGGGGTATTGGGAAGGACAGTGTGGACCTTTCCCTTCAAAGGATGCTGCTTGCTCTGATGAAAAAGTTCAAGCTTTTGAGGAAAAAAAAAATCAGAATTTTGTGAAAAAATAAGTCTTCCACCATGTGTTAGTCTGGGTTGACTGCAGAAACAAATTCAGACATTCCTGCGTGTATAGGAAAGAGCTTCATATATAAGAGCAATTGTACATTAAGAAAGCATTCCAGGCCATTCCAAGGCCATAAGTACTATATTAACCCATATATCCAGGACCAGTCAATAAATTCCTCTTCAGACTCACACAGCACATGCAATGTCTCTGAATGCAGGAAGACCACAGGCCAGTGGGTGCAACGTCTTGTGGATCCAGTGGTGGTAGAGGCATCTCTGCGCTGGCAGGGGTCTCCATGTCATTCCTCCAGCTCAGGGCACTGGCTGACATAGTTCCTTGTGTCTTGTCAGCTGCAATGTCTCCCAGAGAGTGAGCTGAGAGAGTGTCTCCCTCCTCCAAGGCAGAATACAGGAGTTCTCAGAATCCTCAGGAGAAGGCCATTCCCACACAGAGGCATCACTGGCTATGACCTGATTGACAGGCTAGACTCCACCCCTTCACTCTTAATCCTCTCAAATTGACAAACGGTTATATAATTTCCACACACCATGAGCTTCATAGCTTCTCAATACTCCAAGGTTTTTTTCTCTGTAAGAAGAATGGATATTTGCTGAAAAAAGATTTGGAACAACACAGAAGAAACCATACTCTCTTTACTTTCAGATTATGTAATTCTCTATATAGAAAAGCCCAAATATTCAAATACACACTTGCTGGAACCAAATGAAAAAAAATGGCAATATAATAGGCTGTAAGATCAACCTACTGAAATCAATTGGATTCTTGTGGATTAAAGACGGTGACATCAAAAAGGAAATGAAAAGAGCAATATCATTTGCAACAACTACCCCAAAGATGAACTATCTAGGAATAAACCTTATCTGAGAAGCAAAAGACTTATACAAGGAAACAATAAAACACTTCTATAAGAAACTAAGAGAGTTTCACAAAAGGAAGAATGCCCCACGGTCCTATATAGGAAGACTAAATACAGTGAAAATGCCATTATTAGCAAAAGCACTTTATAAATGTAATGCAATTCTGATCTAAATCCCAGCACAATTCTTCAAAGAAATGGAAAAATCAATCACCAAATGTATATGGAAAGTGAGCAAACACAGGATAAATAAAATACTATTAAAAAAAGTAGGAGCCCTTTCACTCCCATGTTTTATAACCAACTTCATAGCATTAGCAGTTGGAAACCGCCAGCAGCTCTGTGGGAGAAAGACCAGGATTTCTACTCCCATAAAGAATTACTGTCTTGGAAACAGACCAGGGCAGTTCTACCCAGTTCTACAGGGGCATCAAGAGTCAGAATAAACTCAATTCTAGTGAGAGTTTGATATAGCAAAATAGCTTAGTACTTGTACAAAAAAAAGACATGAAGACCAATGGATTAGAATTGAGAACTCAGAAATACAATGAAGTATGTATCGACAGCTAGCCTTTGATAAAGGATTGCAACACAATAAATGGTGCTGGAAAAGAAATGGATCTCCACCTTCTAAGGAACAGAATCCATAGCTCACACCATGTACAGAAATGAATTCAACGTGCATTAAAGAACTAAATACAAATCCTAGAACCATATAGACTATCAATGAAAAAATAGAGACAAATGTAAGGGCACAAATACACTACCGAACATAAGGAAAAATACCCCCTCTATAGAAGACACACTAGAGCATGGGGAGCTACTAAAAGTGTTACATTTATGCAAATCAAAAGAGGTAAAAGAGAACCCACAGATTAAAAATAAAATTAAGTAATGATATATCAGATAAAGTGCTAATATCAAAAATCTATAGGAAACAAAATTAAAAAAATACAACTAACACAATCAAAATTTTGGCATGAGACATGAATATACAATTTACTAAAGTTTCTGAGGCTATTACTATGTATGAGAGTAGAAAGCCCAGTCTTTCCCCTGAGGAGCTGCTGGTGGTTTTGAACTGCTGACTATTCAGATCATAGCCCAATTCATAACCACTACACCACCATGGGTCCTCACAATATGAAATAGATAGAAAATGCCAAAAACTCTCATTTAGAGGAATGGATATGCAAACTCCGGTACATTCATACAATAGGGTAGAGAAATGGATAGACAAACTCCAGTATATTCATACAATGGGGTATTATGCAGTATTTGCAAACAACGATGAGTCTGTGAAACACCTTAAGACATGGACAAAATTAGAGAATATTGTGCTTAGAAGAGTTAGTCAATCGCATAAAGAAAAACCATTTTATGGCACCATATTACAAAGTAAAGTCAAGAAAAATAGAAGTGGTTTTCACACCAAAGGATAAGTCATGAAAGACTACAGAGAGGCTATGGTAAAGCTGCAGTAGACAGGTGGGCAGGACAGATAAGGGTTAAGGGGCAGGAAACTATGGAAGGAGGATGGGTGAGAAAATAAACAAAAAGGAACCACATACATGGGGGTTTGATGGGATGGGGTAACTGATTTGATCTGAGGACATGGGCTGTACAACTGCATAGGAGATGCCTTTCATTCTAAGTATTGTATGCCGCAAACAAAAGGAAACATAGCATAAAATTACCTGAGAGAGCCAGAGAGGGCTCACAGCTTGAAAACCCTCCAGACGCCTTACCCCTCCGGTCTAAGCATTGATATCAAAGGAGGAAAAGTGAAACTAAAATGGATTTGGAATTTTTTGCGACGGACACATTTGCTTCAAACAATGATCTTGAAATTTTGCCTCATTTAGCAAAGAAACATGTTCCAATTAACCAACACATAGCATTATAACTGTGTGCATAGCAAAATCCCATCCCATGTTCTGGAGACTTTGATGCAAACTGAGCAAATAGAGTAAGAAAGGTTATAGGTGTGTGTTTGTCCCATGTAGCAGATTAGGGGCAGGGGCCCAGGGTGGGTATTAACCACACAAGATGGCATGAGTGAAGTTGGGCTCAGCAATTCAAAGTCTATTCTCCCTCAATTAGAACCTTCACCAGGCTTAATATCTCAAGCTTGTATTCCTAATTATATGGAATATAAACATCTCAGAGTGCTTTTCAAGCACCGCTGTCATCTTTCAAATCTAATAATCAAATATAATTGAGCTTTGTTTGTTTGTTTTTAATTTTCAGATTTACTTCATAATTACCCAGACAGCGAGGTTTTTCCTCATTGTACTTGCAGATTTTATTTTTTTATATTTCACACAACATTCCCCCACCCCACCCCCTGGGTGGGTGTTAGTCTTGCTGCGCGTTCCCTGAGAAGTTCAGCACCCAGGCCAAGGCCATCAAGTCAAGACCAACTAACAGCGGCCCTGCTTTCTGAGACATCAACGTTAAAGGAATAGACAGGCTCATCTTCCTCCAACAGAGTTACTGGTGGGTTTGAACTGCTGGGCTTGCTGTTAGCAGCTCAACACATAATCCACTATGCCACCAGGGTCCCAACATCCCAGCAGAGGATTTAGCGCATCATAGAGTTGGTAAATGTATGCTGTTATTGTTCGTTGCCATTGAGTCCGTTCTGACATTTAACAACCCTATGCACAACAGACTGAAATACTACCTAGTCCTGGGCCATGACCAATTGCGGTTTTATTTGAGCCTGTTGTTGCAACCATCTCCTTCTGTCAATCCACCTCCTTGAGGGGCTTCTTCTTCTTCACAACCCCTTCACTGTACCAGCATGACGTCTTTTGGGAGGCACTGGTCTCACCTGGTTCATGACCAAGTACATGAGACGAACTCTTTCCAGGCTGGCTTCTAAGGAACATTCCTGCTACCTCTACCCAGACAGATTTGCATGATAATGCCTATGAGAACCACTAAGAGGCATCACTAAAGGTTAGGCAGGGTTTGATTTTGCTGTGAGCTGTCACCCAGTCCATTGTGATGGAAAATGGCTCAGTCCTGCGCCTTCCCCACGATGGCTGTGGATCCTTCCACTGGTGATCCATAGGGTTATACTGACTGATTTTTAGCAGTAGCTCACCAGATATGAGTACATAACCAATTATTACTAAGTCTTCAAGAAGATTATTAATATCCCATTTTACAGATTAGCCCTATAATACCTGAATTTTTAATTTCAGGGCAAAATAATTGTTTTTATTCTTTACTTTCATAGCTATCAATATGTATAACAACAAAAATATATTAAAACATATAAAATTTGCAATGTTTTTTAAATGTAACCAAATTGTCACATTCGTCCATGGACTTATAAAACAAAGATAAAAAATGCACCTTCACTTTTATATTATTTTTAATATTATTTTATTATCAAATAAAAAAGATGAAAAGTTATTTTATTTATAAAATGTAATACAAAAGTTATTTGTTTATAATTTTAGTGTGAAATTGAACAAAACCATTTTTTTCTTTTGTGATACAAAGATGAACTTTGCATTTGCTGCAGAAAAATACTGATGCAATCTTGCAATTTACATTTTTGCATCTTCCTCTGTTTGTTTTGGTGGTAGGACCACTTCTCTCTTTGTTAGCGAAGTCAACATCGGTAACGCCCGTAGCAGTCTGCCTCTTCTTGTTGGTCCATGACTTTTTCCTTCAAGAAGAAGCGCTTTGGCGAAGCTCATTCGAGGCGGGCATATATTCACTTCCTATGATGGGAAAAAATATCGTTATCAAAATAGTTTGAATAGCAATATAGTTAAAATTTTATGTGGTAAAAACAAATTTTTAAAATTTAATACATATTTTATTTACCAATTTCATCCGTATTAGCATCTGGTTCCTTGTCTGAGTCTGTACCGCTTCCATGTAGGTCATAAATTTGCCGTTTTCCATAGAACAAATCACAGTCCATGCTGTGGTCATTTTTGTCACCGTCGGGTCAAAAGACGAACGTAACGAATTCGTTACGTTTTGAAAAAGCGGAAATACATAATAAATATAATGTTTTTTTATGAGAATTACACCTTTGAAATAAAAACTAGTTTTCTGGACATATACAAAAAATATCAACACTGAAGCTTCAATAGATTGAAAATTATCATAAAATGCACCGAACGCCAACGACCACTTAACCTCAAACGCACAATCGGTCAAAACATGTGCCACTATTCAAGCACTTCGCCGCTAAAATGCTTGACTAACGGTATGCATTTGTACTAGTAACATGCAACGATTTCGTCCACATCGTCTCCGCTCCAAAAGCTTTATAATTTCAGTACTAGAGACGTTTCAATTAAATGTTACAAAAATGTCACGCCCTGTGTTATAGGGTTAGGACATTGAGATTCAGCTGGGTTGGCCCATTCAGGGATGCCTAGAAATAGTACATATTCAAACCATACTTCATGTCCATAATAAGTAGGAGCAAACCTTGGTAAGTTATTGAACCTTTTCCAATGAATGAGTCTACGGGAGAAGAAAGTTACTCAGCCTTGCATTGTGTTGTCTTACACACACACACACACACACACACACACACTCATAAAGTTGCATTTTGGTTTTCCTCAAAGACAGCAAAATTGCCAGAAGGGTTTCTTGAACCTGTGGAAAGATGAGTGCATGTCTGTCTAAGACCAGTTTATGTTGTTTTTGTACTAAGTCACTGGGTTTATTTCCAGTTAATAATTACTGCTTTTATGAAAAAATTCTTTTTCTGTTTTCAATGAAAACCCAAAGTCTTTATCTAACCTCTTTCATTCGATGAGATGTATTTTAGGGTGCAAAGGAGATCTGAAATTCAAATACAAATGATGTAGTTCCCTCCATTTATTAGGTCCTAAAGAGGGCAAAGACAAGACGAGATGAAGCCAGATCTGCAAATGAAGGAGTCCGCCAGCACTCAGCCATCCTGGTGTCCCAGGATTCACAGAAACGGGCCCCTTACACAGAATATGATGGACAAAGGAACCTGTCTCCAAACCATGACAGGTGGCCAATGCACTCCCTAACAACTGAAGGTGGGCTACAGAAATGGAAAAGGACCGTGACTGGGATAGGTACACCACAGTATATCAGAAAGTTGCCCCTCGGGGACAATGAGAGTAGCAATACCAGGAGGGGAAGGGGAAGGTGGAAGGAGAGATGGGGAATGGATCACAATGATCTACATAGAACCCCCTCCCAGGGGGACGGACAACAGAAAAGTGGGTGAAAGGAGACATCGGTTAGTGTAAGACATGAAAAAATAACAATTTATAAATTATCAAGGGCTCATAAGGGAGGCAGGGTGGGGGAGGGAGGGTAAAAATGAGGAGTTGATACCAAGGGCTCAAGTAGAAAGAAAATGTTTTGAAAATTATAGTTGGAACAAATGTGAAAATGTGCTTGATACAATGGATGGATGGATGAACTGTGAAGAGAGCTCCCAAAAAAAGATAAAAAAAAGAAAGAAAATTGTACAAGATTATTTCAGGAATTGCAACTGAGGAAATCTGGATGTAACTAATTACTAGGCAACCCAAGTGCCCCAATTTCCATCGAGAGCACCCCAGGCAAGTCCCTGAGGGCAAGGCTGCCCTTCCCTGGGCTGGCGAGGATCCTGGTAGTCATCCGTTTCAAGCACACCCAGATGAGCTTTCCACATTGCCAGTCAAAGGCGAGAAAGAACTCAATGGAGGCTGAACCTGTGTGGAGACTCAAGCCTTGATTTACGGCTCCCATTGTGACCGGGTGCTCAGACTGTGAGCTCTAATACAGGTTCAACTCAAAAGGTTGGCTTCCTTGTGCTACTACTGTTCTCTGGTGCACAACTACAAGTGACAGCGGGACCTCTCGGAGCTCCTGGTGTCTTTTCCAGGAACAGGAAGTCTAGAAGTTAGCCAAGGATTTGGGCATGGCTGGCATATAGAGCTAGGGGCTTTGCCTCCGTGGCAGTGGGCATCAGTCCAGGGCTTCTTCAACCTCTTCCACCCATGCCTTTTTCACACGAGGCATTGGCAACATGGACAGGAGCAGTCAGAAACAGCTCAGATGCAGGACGCATTGGGTTTAGAATGAAGACTTGGTCGTTGCACACTCAGAAACCTCTTACTCCTGTCAACATTTTCATCACCCCACCTTCAGTGAGGTGATCCCTTATAGGGTCATTTTCCATTCTTTACAAAGCTTTACTTTAGGGTGCAAACACCTCAACTTCAAGTCTTGAGCAGCACAAAGATAAGACAAAGGCAAATGATGTGGGTCAGGAAGCTGAGTAGCAGGAAGCGGTAATGGCATTCAAGGGTTCATGAAGAACTTGAGACTTGCAGAAGGCACGGGAAGGCATGTCTGATGAACTGTCACTAAAGCATGATCAGCACAAGATCAAGACACCTTGCAGGCAGGATCACAGTAGCCATTGGATTACTGCCAATTCCCAAACCAGTCGAGCATTGAGGGCGGGATGCGTGTTTGTGTGCCATCTCGATTTGGGGTCCTTGATTAGGACACACACTATGCTAAACAGAAGGTTGATGCAAGACCCTTTGATGAAGGCATTCAAGGTGTGACTCATGACCATGCTAAGCGGCAGATCTCTAAAGGGAGACAGCACCCCTCCAACCCTGGACTGGGTAGGGGAGTGGTAGGACTCCACTTTGTAATGCACTCTGCCTGAGGGCCAAGCTACTCATCCTGCTGGTTATTGATCAGAGGGATGTATGGCTTCTGTAGTAAATTGTTTGTTGTTACTGTTAGGTGCTTTCAAATGAGTTCCCATTAATGGCAACCCCAGGTGTAACAGAAGGAAGGCCCACCTGCCCTATGACATCCTTATGAAAGTTCTTACGGTTTAACTCATTGTTGCAGCTACTCTGCCAGTCTGTCTCCCATTGAGGACCTCCCTCTTTCTTGCTGCCCTTCAACTTGATGTCCTACTCCAAGGACTGGTCTCCCTTGAGAGCATGACCAAAATACACAAGATGAAGTCTCACCATACCCTTTTCTAAGGAGCATGCTGGCTGAACTTCTTTCAAATCGGATTGGTTTGTTCTTTTGGCAGTCCATGGGACTTCCAATGTTCTTCACCAGCACCAGGACTCCAATGCATAGATTCTTCTTTGGCTGTCTGTATTCAATGTCCAAATTTTACATGTATAGGAGTTGATTGAAATACCATGGCTTGGATTAGGTGCGCCTTATTCCTCAAGATAACCCCCTTGAGTTACATCGCTTTCAATAGGTCGGTACAGCAGATTGACCCAATGCAATGCATCTTTGGATCTCCTGACTTCTGCTTCCATGAGCACTGGTTATGCATCCAGGCAGACAAAATCCTTGCCAACTTCAATCTTTTCTCCTTTGACCATGATATTACTTATTGTTCAAGTTGTGAGGATTTGGGTCTTTTTTACATTGAGTTTTAAGGCTGCAATCCTTGATCTTCATCGATACGGCCTTCAGGTCCTCCTCACATTCAGCAAACAAGGTTGTGTCATCTACATGTCATAGGTTGTTAATAGGATTTCCTCCAATCCTGGCACCACAGTCCTCTACATAAAGCTTCTTTGATTCCTTGCTCAGCATACAGATGGGACTACTTAACATTCAGCCATTTCAAGAGGTAGCATAAGATCAAGGCTGAAATCCCTGCTGCCCTAAGTGCATTGACAAAACCAATGTTCCAGGAACTGGATGTACACTACCCATGACTGACTACCAACCTGTTGAAATGTTTCGACAAGTTGTTGAAGCACCGGAAGCAGTCAAGTTCAACTGTAGGATTCCACAAACTTAGCACTCAGAAATCTAAGTTCTGATACTTTGTGTGTCAATAGAACGAACTCAGTGGAGGCTGAGTGTATGTGGAGACTCAAATGGATTTAAAGATCTCACTGTAAACCATAGCTTTGGGGAAAGATTGCTTCTCAGATTTTAGTTCTAACACAAGGGATACTTTTGAAAACTCTAACTCAGGGAACTGCCTTATATTCCGCCTCTGAGATCACACCTCCTTGCCATTTTCCCGACACTCCCACTTGGGAAAATATCCGCGTTTCCCTCTTCAGACGAGTGTCAGCCTCACACGGTCTTGGCTTTCTTGGGTTTCACTGTGTGCTGTTCCCGTCAACGTCAGCACTGCCCTCAGACTTCTTGCTCCCTTGTCCAGGCAGGCTGCTCTTCTAGGTTGAGTTCCCCTCCTGCATGGGCCATGATCACCTGGAGAATGTCTTTAGAAGAAACGCCCATTCAATACCAAGTGAATCTGTTCTTCTTCTTTCCAGAAACTTGCCTTCCTGTTGTGCCTGGCTCTCTTACCCTTTCACATGTCTGTTTTGGTTGTTTTGTTTCAAGTTGTAATTATTATTGTATGGGAGGCATGTCTCCTAAAAGTCACATTGAGTTTTTGAAAACATATGTACCATTGAAATAGCAGTACTAACGAAAGATGCAGGTGAAGGAGGACAGCATAAATGAAGGCTTTGTCTCCCTATGTTCGCTTGACCCTGTGATCCCGTCAATGACCCGAGCCGATAGAGTTAGATGTGGTGGAGAGAGTATTGAGACACCACAGTTGAAATCCAATAACACAAGCCTTTTATATTTGTCTGTCCACTCCCTTCCCCTGCCTCCCAATCTCCCACCTCACCACCTAGGTATTTTCATAAGTGTACTATGCTAATTTTTGTTTCAAACATTTTTTTCCTTTTTAAATAGCAAAAAAAAATCATAAATATTCTCCCCAGGGGGAAGGCATGGATGGAAAATGAACATGGAAGGCAAGCGTAAAGTATCTGAATAAAAATACAGTATTTGCCTGATCCTGGGACCTAGAATCTTTCCATTGGCCCCCTGCTTTGATAGATATTTCTGGAACCCCTGGAACCTCACCATATGTGATCGTTCCCATCGTTCAGCCCCTGGCAGGTCCAAGAACACATCTGGCAGTTTGGCTTCATCCTCATTTGCCAATGTTGATTGTCAGTGCTTTGCATAGGCCTCTGAGTGAAATATTATCAAGGTCTGTTTAGGATTCTATGGGAAAAGGTTTTGCTAATTAACTATTAGTAATGCCTTCCATAGACACATGAGTTGAAATGGCAAGCATCGCATTAGAAATGAGTCTTTACTTCCTTGGACAATGATATAGTTAAAGTTTATTGTGCCAACCTGGCCAATAAGCACATGTGGGGGTAATTGAAGTGCAGAGAGATAAATGGCTCAGGGAGCCTTGCCTTTCTTGTCCTCATGTCTCTTGCTTTCTGATGCTTGGACCAGGGTGTGGCTGCCTTAGCCAGTTCCTGCTTCAGCTGTCAAGGTTCATTTCCTGTGAGACATCCCTGAGGGGAAGCCTCACGGACCTATCTCAGTGCAGCTCTGGGTGCTGGAGCAGCCGCGTGGAGACCCCAGCCAGCACTGAGATGCTTACATGTTCACTGATTCGGCTTTCCTCCTGCAGTCGGCATCATAGTGTGTGTTTTGTGAGATGGAGGAGGGCTTTGTGGATTGGTATCGGACATATGAGTTAACGTTGGACTTGTGGACTTGGGCAGCACTGGGTTGGGATGTTTTCTTGATGTACATTTAACCTTTATATAAAACTCTCTCTTATACGTGAGCTTCTGTGGATTTGTTTCTCTAAAGTACCCAGACTATCACAGACAATATTTCATTATTTTAAATAATAGAAAAAAGACCAAGAAGATGAACGTGTCCTGGGAAGGTTGATGATTTTCACATGTAGGTTGACTCCATGGTGTATGCATCATTTACAATCTGTCCCTCTCTCTGGATAGCAGAACTGGGAGAGAAATCTAAGCACCATCTTTCTTGCAGACAATTCTGAGACTGATGAGAGCTAAACAAGAATGCCCTGGTACTCAGAACCATTGAATGCCTCCCTCAGGGTCTGACACTGCTGTGAAAACTCGCCCCATTATCAGACTTAACCTGTACTTGACCAGGCCCATGATGCCCAGGGAATACCCAGGGATAACACAGGTGTATGGACTAGGCAAGGTTGTCCCACAGGAATAAAGGAAATATGATATTTCCCTTAAACTAGTATTAATCTGAGGCCTGACTTTAGCATGTAATTACAAATCTAGAAGTCACGTTGAACATCAAGGACAACAGTTTCTGTTCCCATTTGACTTCAGTTGAATGTGGTTAGCTGTTTCTTCCTCTAATTTCTGGGATCCAGCCACCCACCGGAGACTGTGTTCTGTTCATTTGTGGATGTATGTATCTGGATGGGAAAGCAGGTTTGCTTGACTCCCAATGAAATGGAGTTACGTTTGGGGATGTTGATGTCCAAGCATGTTTATGAGCCTCTTAAAGCCATTGTTTTCTCCTCACAAATGAGGACTTGCGGATGCCCAGGACTAATGGACTGGAAAGCACATGGTGACAGTGGGTTCTTGCCTTGGCCCCGGGGCTTTCACTAGGCCAGCTGGGGAAGACGCTGTGACATCCTTCTTTCTGGCCTTTCCTTTCCCTCACGAATTTCCCCCCTTTTTGACTCCCTTTCACCTTACTTCCCTTCCTCCCTCTATGACACACTGGGATTATCTGCAAGCACTGGAGGAGACTGACCGGGACCGATCCTGATGCCCCCAGCGTTCGTGGTGTGGTTCATTTATGTCGAGTGAACATGAGCCCTGCACTCACTGGCATCTGGGCGGTGATGCAGCCATGACTCGTGGTTTTCTTCCTATGCCAGGGGCTTAAGTGGAGAGCAAATGTTTTGAGAATGATGAGGGCAACGAATTTTCAAATATGCTTTACACAATTGATGTATGTATGAATTGTGATAAGAGCTGTATGAGGCCCCAGTAAAATGATTTTTAAAAAAATCTTCCCTTCACTTTAGTTTCCAACCACTTTCCATGACAGGGGGAGGGGGGGAGGTGGACAGAACCCCAGGCCCAAGAGTAACATTTTAATCATCAAAAGCAGTCAGTGTCATCTCATTGAGGAGTGAATAGTCTGAGACCCAGGCTCACATCTACCATTGTGGGCCTATTATTGGCTCTCTCTAGTAGAGGAAAAAAATCCATCTCGCTCTGCCCCTGCAAAACATGCTGCCTCTAGAATCTTCCATTTAACCAGAGGGCAGCTAACTGAAAATGAAGTTGTCACACCAAAAAGCAAGCGAAAGAGAAAAGAAATGCAGTTGTTTTCCCTACGTACCATCCATGGAGAGCTCATATACCCGGACTTCCTGTACGTGAGCCAAGTGTCTTTATCTGTAAATCACTCTGAATGGCTTTATACACACATCTACATCCACACAAACATCAAAGAGTTGTTGGAAAAAATGCCATTATCCTTTAGTTTTTAATTTCCTTTTTTTCACCAATTTTTAAGGTCCCCTCAATACATACCCAAAGAGCTATGGATATATGTGTGTGTGTATAACTGCATTCTCACTGCAGCCACGCAAAATGCAAATATGGAAATTAGCACCTACTGTAATTGACAATAGACACATGCTTAGTCCTCACACATTGTGAATTCACTCTTCTCATGTTCCTCTGCTGTACTTTCCATTGATTCCTTTTTCTTTGTCTTTCTCTGACCTCAGCCTCTCGACCTCACGAGACCTGAAAAATGACAAAGAATGTGAAAAGTGCTTAGAAGTCCTTGGCTCCCGAGGAACAAGAAGCCTTCTCAATGGGATAGGTCTCATGGGTCCTTTGTGTATATTACAAAATATTTTAGGTTGTCTACCATGGGGTAGACTATGAAAAAATGGTAAGAATGTTTTGGTTTCCAAGGAACAAGAAACCTTCTCAATGGAAAAGATCCGATGGGCCCTCCCTCTGTGTATATTAGACAATACTTTCAGGCTGTCTGCCATGGGGTAGACTATCTGGTTGACTCATTCACTCCCTTACTGACATCGACTCAGATTCGACTCATGGCGACCCTGCAGAACTGTAAAACTGCAGAGTCTGTAAAAACAGGGTAAAACTGCCCTTCTGGGTTTCTGAGATGTCGCTTTAGAGGAATGGAAAGCCTCAACGTTCTCGCACAGAGTGGCTGCTGGTTTTGAACTGCTGACCTGGCATTTAGCAATACATAAGCAGCACACCACGAAGGCTCCTCTATGACGGTCTGGTTAGACGACCCTATACCTTTTTTTTTTTTTAATCAGTCCTCTTTGACCATCTTTCTTCTAGATCATATTAACATAGGGCATGCACATCTGTACTTATTCAAGCACTGTCGTTTATCAAAGAGTTAAAAATCTGTCCTGTGCTGGATACTATTCAAAGGAGTCCTGCTGGTCTAGTGGGTTTAGTTTTAGGCTGTCAACTACAAAGTCGGTGGTTCAAAACCAGGAGAAAGATAAGGCGACTGGCTCTCACAAAGATTTACCATGGCAGAAACCCTATAGAGCAGTCGACTCTGTCTTTCAGGAGTTTAAATGAGTCATGTGTGATCTCATCAAAGACCCTTTTCCATGAGGGTTACTTTGAAAGGGCATGAATGGTGCAGATAGATATGCAATATATTAATCAAGCTGCAATAAGAAAAATAAACAGGGTTAGAGGATAGAGTCACGGCATATCTGTGTGGATGCTGTGTTCTATATGCCATTGGCAGTGAATGCTGCTCTGGGAGAATGCTACTGTGACATGGGTACAGACCTCAAGTGAAGTCTTTGACTCTCTGAACAGAGTGTCACACAAGCAGCTCTGACACAAACACTCTGAATCAAGAACACACTTGGTCTGTGGGCAGACCATGCACCACCCCCACCCCCGACCACACAGTGTAGTGAAGGGATATGAGGGGGAGAGGAGATTCAAAGGAGAGATGGTGGGTTAGGGCGACTCCCTGCTCTGACTGTGGAAGGTGGCAGCTTTCCCCCGAGGGGATCACAGTTCTGTGGTGGTTCTGTCACTTGACTTCCACAGGAGATCCATGCCTGCTATCCAAGTCCCTCGGTGGACCACTCAATCCACGCTCCTCCCATGGCTGTTGTTCATTTTTAGAAGCCACTGAGTTGGTTCCAAGCCATAGCGACCCTCTCTCTGCACAACAGAACAGATCACTGCCATGCCCGGTGTCCCGTCCCCCCCAGGGGCTCCATGGCTGGGGTCCATCGATGGGTCATGGTGTCAGTCCATCTCCCTGATGGCCTCCCTTTCTTTTGCTGCTTCTCTACTCTACCGAGCAGGATGATCTTCTCCAGAGACTGGTCTCTTCTGACAGCGTGTCCAAAATATGTAGGACAAAGTCTCACCATCCTTGCCTGTAAGGAACACTCTGGACATACTTCTCCAAAGTTATATCAATTTGTCCTTTTAGCGTCCATGATACCGTCCACATTCTTCTCCAGCACCACAATTCAAATGCATCCGTTCTTCTTCAGTCCTCCTTAGTCAACCTCCAATTTTCAAGTGCACAGGAGGCTATTGAAGACGCCATGCCTTCACTCGGGTGCATCTTAGTCCTCAGAGTAATATCTTTGCCTTCCAATTCCCCGAAAGGGTCTTATGTAGCAGATTTACCCAGTGCAGTACATGCTTCCGTGAGCTTTGACGGTGGATCCGAGCAAGACAGAATCCTTGGCAACTCCAACCTTTGCTCTACAGCAGAAAGAAATCTCTACGGGAAGCCCACACAAACATTATGAGTTTCACATGCCCCCTGCAAGAGAAAAGGGGCTTTATCATGCCCCACGTGTGTCTCCCAGCTTTGCCTAGTGTGTGGTGTAGTGTCTGGTGGCAGTAAGCCTGGATGCCCCCCAAGGTCTCACTCTTCAACATTGTAGAGCTTTCCCTCAATTCGGTCACTGTGTTAAGTCACCTAGGCTGTATAAGAAACACAAATGTCAGGCTTTGAAAGTCAAAAGTCAAAACTGCTGTGTCAACCCCTTCCCTGTCAGCACCCTGAGCACACAGTTGTTCCCTAGAGTCCTTGGGCCTTTCTTGACTTGTAGACAGTCCTCACATGGCTTCTCTCTGCCTGTGTGGGTTTCTATCTCTACTAGTTCTCTATTACTCTGAAGTGCTTGGAACTACTGTGAACCAGGACTGACTCCTTGGGCGTTGGTTTGATTTGGTTCTACTTGGAACGATTTCATGAACATGGCACAGAGAACTTCATTTCGAAACAGGATCACAGACCATAGTCACAGGTGCGGGGCTCAGGATTCCAATACACATCGTGGGTCACGGGAGAGGTTGGCTGCTTCGGTACAAACCATGTTGTTTTTGTTGCTATATTCCATCAAGTCAGTTCTGGGTGCTCTGGAGGCATGATGGACTGCCAACCATAAGGTCAGAAGTTGGAATCTAAGAATTGGTTCTAGGGAGAAAGATGAGGCTTTCCACTCCCACAGAGAGTTATAGTCTCAGACACTAACAGGGCTGTTCTGGGTAGTCTTCTAGGGTATCTATGATTTGGAATAGGCTAGACGGCAGTGAGTTTTGGGTTTGGGAGTGCAGAATAGGGGTACACTAGCCAGATGTGGGCTATCATCACAATCATAGTTATAATTGACAGTGTCTGTGTCAGTGAGGATCTTCCTTCTTCTAGCAACTGACCCTGTGGCTTTCCCAAACATAATGTCCTTTTCTGAGAACTGGTGTCTCCTGAAAACTGGTCTCTCCAGAGTATGAGAGAAGAAGTCTCACCACTCTTGTTTCTAAGGAACATTCTTCTATACTTATTCCAAAAGCTAATCAACATTTGACATCAGAGTGAATCCAACCTAGCCAAGATTCCAAATGGAAATCAATGTGGTTAAGAAGAGTATTAAAGAAGAAGAAGAAGAGTTGAAGACTTTCTCCAACTTGCAGGACCCTGTTCAGCAAAACAAACAAAACAAAACAGAAAAACAAAAATGGAGTCATTGTAGACAAAATCAGTGCTGGAAGAATGTCTAAAACAGTTCCCATTCATGCAGCACAGGGTCCTGTAAATCGGACAGGGCCGTCTCCCTTCTGGATCACATAGAGCTCCCTTTAGAATTTGACTAGGGTGCGTTACCAAATAAACTCTTGGCACTCAGTGGATGCTGGCTCATAGTCACCTTGCAGGACAGGATAGCGCTGCCTTTGTGAGTTTCCCAGACTGCAGCTCTTCACTCAAATACAATACCCCATCTTTCTCCTGCGGACCAATTGGTGGGTTCATAACCCTGACCTTACAGATCTCAACCCAATTCATCACCCCTATGCCACCAGGGCTCCTTAGATTGAATGACCAGGAGTGCACATCTGTATTAGGTTGCATGATGGTTCAATGTTATAAACATTCTCTCCCCTTAGGTATTTGAGTTTAATGATCACACATTGCTTAGGGAGATGTTAGAGATGCATTAGGTAAGGAAACCCTTCTTTGTTAAGGACCAGGACACAGCAAAATGGTGTCTGAGAAATAGAAACTGGCTTGAGATGCTGGCATTGAGTTCAAAGCAGCCAGAAGCTAAATAAGCCACAGGTCAGAGTGAGCCAAGGTCCACGGAGTGTGCGGTGCATCCTAGCCTGCAAAACCAACACATATGGCCGATGGGTTACTTCAGCCAAGAGTCCAGATTTGGGCCAGGAGTCCAGCCAGCAGGAAGACACTGGGAATTGATTGAGGATGGAAGAGGGAAATTGTTGTCAAAGCCCCAGGGAGTCTTCCTCCCCCTCTTATCTGTTAATTAAGGCAATTGATGATGAACTTCTCTAACGGAAAAAGCGTCGTAGCTGGACATGTCACCTGATGACACACTCAACAGTAATGGAAAGAATTACTGGCAAGGGGAGACCGAGGGGGTAGGGAAGTGGGAGATAAAGCCATGCGCCAAACAGAGTCAAATGTCCTGCAGCAGACACTAAGACAGTTGTCCCCACTCTCTGCCTGAGACCAAATGGTGGGTGAACTGGATGCTGTTTGTCCAGCTTTGAAGACACTTGCCGGGTGGGGGGGTGGGGGGAGGCTGAAGTGGAGAGTCTTCCCCTGGAGGAGGCCATCCGTCTCGCCTGCACAGAGTCCCCCTGTGGATATTCTGGTCTTCGGGTCACCAAGGAAGCAGGTCTGGAGGCAGAGACGCTCCCCCTAAATCTCAAGGTGGATACTGTTGTGGTTAAGAGGGCCTATGGTGGAGCCGTGGTGGCTGTGCACGGGGCTGCAATGTGCAAGGTCAGCAGTTGATACCACCAGCCTCTTCAGGGAATGAGATGGGGCTTGCTCTTCCGGTCAACGGTCCCAGTTTCAGAAGCCCCAGGCTAGTTCCACCCTGACCTATGAGGTCACTACGAGTTGGCAATGAGTTGCATTTCGTTTTGTTGTAGCTTTATCCTGGAGCCAATAGGGTGCAATGTTGGCCCTGCTGCTTATCCCCGTGCGGCCCATATTCTGCGGTTGTGGCTAGGGCCCTTGTGTCGATGCTGACCCGTAGCGACCTCATGCGCAGCAGAATGAACTATTGCCTGCTCCTGTGCCGTCCTTGGGATTATTCTTATGTTTGAGCCGCTCTGTGAATTCATCTTCTACTCCCTGGCTCCCAACTTTAGGTAGAAGGAGTCCTGGTGATTTGGTGGTTACTCATTGGGCGCTAACAGCAAGACCAGTCGTTTGAAACAGGCAGTGGCTCATCAGGAGAAAGGAAAGACTTTCTTTCTAACTCCCATCGCGGGCTACAGTCTTGGAAACCCACACGCTCACGAGGAATTGCTACCGACTTGATGGCAGTGAGGGTTTTTGTTTCTTTCTCTACTTTACCAAATATGGTATCATTTTCCAAGGACGGGTCTCTCCTGAAAAGTCCTGGTACTGTGTCTTCAATATACTAAGTATAAAATCTCACCATCCTTGCTTCTAGGAGAACTCTGGCCATCCTTCTCCCTCCAAGACAGATCCATTTGTTTGTTGTTTATTTGTTTGTGTTGGCACTCCATGCTACTACCAATATTCTTTGCCAGCACCTTGATTGAAATGCATGGATTCTTCTTCGGTCTTCCTTATTCAATGTCCCACTTTCGCATGCAGGTGAGATTAAAAACACTATGACTTGAGGTCAGCACACCTCAGTCTTGAAAGTCTATGCTCTCAATTACAGAAACATCTTTATGTTTCCTCGGATTAAGGATTTAATTTTGTCCTTTAAACATATGTCCTGTGTTCCTGGTCAGAGATCTGTGAATGAGACCTGTTTGAGGCTAGAGATGTTCTTTAGTAATGTTACTGAGGTCCGATGTGAGCAAGGTAGACACGAAGCCTAATCACCTTTATTACAAATGAGCAGAAAAGTCCCAGACCCAGACTCATGGGTGGGAGAGGACAGACAGGTGCCATGTGAGGATGACCTACCAGCCAGCAATGCTCTGGGCTACCAACAAGGAAGAAAACAACAGGTTCGAGACCCTGATTTGAAATTTTAGCCTCCAGAAAATAAGCCTGTGTTCCTTGATGACATTCATTTGTAGGATGTGTGTTGTGATGGTACCAAGGGATTTAGGCGTGCTCAGGTTTGGCCTCATCCCTCCTCATTAAGTTCTTAGTCCTTGATAAAGGAAGTCCGGCTGGTAGAGTAAGGAAGCCCTCTTCTTCATCTGTGTCAACTTCAACCTGGTTACTGCTACAATTCCGCAGACCAATGACTGCCCCTGCAGTGTTATTTTTGACTCTTAAAGATGAGCAGTGTAGGGACATCTCTGTGGGGGCCTCTGAAGCACTAGGTTGTGGATTGGGTTATCTTCGGCACTCAAAGACCAATCCTGAGCAGAAGGAGACACACAGAGCCAGTGTCACCGAGAAGAGGGACACAGAAGTGTGCTTCAGACCACGATGCTCTAGTGCTCGTAGAGCCGCATCCCCGATGAGGGAGGAAATGATGCTCTAGTGCTCGTAGAGCCGCATCCCCGATGAGAGAGGAAGCGACTTACCTTTGTCACAGAGCTGGTCAGCGGGCAGCACCAGGAACACGAACCCAGAGTCTTAACTCACTGCATCCTGCTCGTCCAAGCCACCCTGCCATCACTCATCGGTGACTTTTGCTCCCTCTTGAGGGAAGGGAGGAAAACAATTAGGTTGTATTTTATGTATTTTTATTGCTATTCAATACTATAATTTGAACACATACGCAATTTGACCAGGGGAGGAAAGTAGAAAACTCCCTGCTACTGTCAGTCACCCTCCCCTAGGGAGTCCTTCCTCACCTCACCCTCCTCAGAGGCGCCATGTGGCCCCTGCAGTTGGAGTCAGAATAAAACCCTGTCATCCTCTCATTCAGTCATCACGGAGGGACCTGTCTTCAGAAACAGGTTGCATTAGGCAAAGGTGGCCTTGTGTTTGAAAGTACGTCACTCAAGGATGATTGAAAGCAGGGTGTGTGCGCTCCGGCTGGGGTTCTGACTTGAATGGGGTGCCATACAAAATCAGGTTCCATTGTGTCCTCGGAACCGTGTTGTGCCAATGTGTGGAATAACAAGGTCCCACTGAGAGCCCTTCAAGGTACTGAATGGCCCGTGGATTTGTCAGATTTTAAGCAGGGGTGATCCCCGCCCTGATGCATGAACAATGGTTAAAAGAGGGGCTGGGGCGGTGGGGAGAGGGGAGATGACTGAATTAAAACAACACTGTTTTCATTACTCTCCAGCTTCAGAGCTGCAGTTAGGCGGACATTGAGTGAGCTATGTTGCTTGGCATTGGCATTTTCCCGGTCTCCATGTTTGCGCTCAAGTTAAACTCAGCGGTGGGATGCAATATTGGGGGCTGGGACCATGTAGCCTGGTAAAGGATGCAGTGAATCTGCCCTGCAGTCATCAGGCATCAGAAAGAGCTGAGGTTTCTCTAAAAAGAGGTGAATGCTGCCAAACAGGAGGCATCGTGGCAAGAAAGGAAAGCTTAATCTTAGGGGATTCTCGCGCAGACAAGGAAGTCAGCCCTGTGATTATCTGGCTGATGCCGCCCTATGTGTTACAGAGAGCCGCTCCTTGGGGGTTTCTGAGTTCTCCTGTCTACAGAAGATCACCAGCTCTTTCTTCCACGCAGCCATTAGGAGGTCTGAAACCGCCCAACACTAGTAGTGCAGCGCCAAGGATTATGCCGCTCTTAGGCACTGCGGTAGTTACATAATCTGGTGTCAATCTGAGGATTCAGAGTGTAGGGGTGGAACCTAATCTGTCAATCCTGAGATAGCCAATGAGACCTCTGTGTGGGCACGGGCTTCTCTAGAATTCTCAGAACTGCAGTATTTCCTCCTGGGAGACAGATAGAAAGATGATAGATAGATAGATAGATAGATAGATAGATAGATAGATAGATAGATAGATAGATAGATATAGAGATGACATAGATAGAGATGACATAGAGATGATATAGATAGATATAAAGATAAAGATGATAGATATTGAGATGATATAGATATAGATAATGATATAGATATAGAGATTGAGATAGATATAGATGATTTAGATATAGATATAGTTGATATAGATATAGATGATAGAGAGATAGATATAGATGATTTAGATATAGATATAGTTGATATAGATATAGATATAGATGATAGAGATAGATATAGCTAGAGACAGAAACAGATACAGATATAGATACAGATACAGATATAGATATAGATACAGATACAGATACAGATATAGATATAGATACAGATACAGATACAGATATAGATATAGATACAGATACAGATACAGATATAGATATAGATGACATAGATATAGATGATATAGATACAGGTAAAGATAAAGATAGAGATAGAGGTAGAATAAAGATATAGATATGGATGATCTAGATATAGATATAGTTGATATAGATATAGATATAGATGATAGAGCTATAGATATAGATGATAGAGATAGATATAGCTAGAGATAGAAACAGATACAGATACAGATACAGATACAGATACAGATATAGATGACATAGATATAGATGATATAGATATAGGTAAAGATAAAGATAGAGATAGAGGTAGAATAAAGATATAGATATGGATGATCTAGATATAGATATAGTTGATATAGAGATAGCTTTGATGATATACATAGAGATAAAGATAAAGATAGAGAGAGATAGAGATATAGCTAGAGACAGAAACAGATACAGATTAGATAAAGATATGACTTACCTTCTCCTGGGCAAACCTTCAGGCCTAGGCGGTTCTGTTGAGATTCTAGTTGGGAGACCCAGGTTCGAGTCTCCCTCGGTGCATCTCATGAAGTGCCACCACTTGGTGGAGGCGTGAGCGTGCCTGGGAAGCGGAGTATATTTTATTAGAAGGTCCAGACTAAGATGGACGAAGTAGCCAGGCTCGGAACACCACGTCTGACCACTGGCCAGTAAAGTCCTGTGGGCCATAACTGTCTGACCCCAAAGCCGTCCTGGGTATGGCACTCAGCCAGGTGGTGTTTCCTTCTGTTGGGCAAAGGGTACCTGAGAATGAGGGGCCCGCACAAGGGCAGCGAACAGCAGACAACTCTTCATTCCCTGAAACTCAATTTCCTCTCAGGGCACAGGAACAGTTAGTTACCCCAAACCCAGGGGCTTTGTGTGTGCGCGTGCGTGTGTGTTGTGGTGTCTGGAAGGATAGATGTCGTGACCACTCTGTTACACAGCTGGCACAGGCTGTGCCATGGCAGGCCCTGCCAAGGATTGGTACAAGAGAAATTAAATTCGGCCCAGGCATATTGGAAGAGATATCAGGAAGAGAAAGACGAGCTCTCCCAAGCAGATGGATGAATCAGAAGGCCGGAAGTCCCTCGGAACCCAAAGGCCCAGCAGTGTGGGCACAGGCTCCTCGGTGGGGGTGCTCCAGTCTGCTCCTGCCTCTTCCCATCTTCCGAGGCCCATCCCGATCTTCCTAATCATTGCTAACCCGAACACCAAGCTATCTGCTGAGAAGTCCATTCTGGCTCATAACAACCCTAAATCATCCCACAGGGCCTCCAAGACTGTAACCTATGGAAGCAGATGCCACCTCTTTCTCAGGTGGGGTCCCCATGGGTTTGATCCATACTTTTTGATTTGTGCATTAGCACTTAACCATCATATCTGTAGGCATCCTGGCAAATACTAATAACTCACGTAGGAGCCTGGATAGAAATGCTCAAACCCTCAAGCGCTTTCAGGATGCCCTGCTGGGCAAGCCTGGGCATCTCAATGGAAGGTCCGTGGTTCGAACCTGCTACCCACTGTGCAGGAGAAAGAACATCAGCTGGCTCCATGAAGAGGACCACCCTGGACACTGAGGGAGAAGTGCTAGTCTGTCCTGTCAGTTGCCATGACATGGAAGGACGCACAGACGTGCGTTTGGGTTTGGGTATTGGAAGTGCGTTCAAATATCACCAGGTGGTCCTTCGGGAATGCTTGAGTGCTCAGTAGCTAACTGAGAGGTCTGAAGGGTTGATCCACCCAGCCAGTCTAAGGCAGTCTTGTCCTGTAAGGGTTTCGGACCTGGAAATTCTCCGGGGCTGTTGTACTCGGTCATAGAAAGTGATTGTGAGTCAGACTCAGCTCAACAGCGCCCGGTTACAACCATGTCATTTGTACGCTTGGCAACAACAATGGCCTTTTCCTCAGTCTACAATAAAATAGCCAGCCATTCATGCCGCTTGCCTAACTCCCTCCTTCTCTCCCTCCTTCCCTTCAGTCCTTTATTATGTCCATCCATCTATCTTCCTTACAAAGAGGTATTCGTGCTATTGAACTCATCATTGTGTGAATTCTCTCTTCCTGTTTAGCAATAAAATTTTATTTTTCTACCGGGAACAACAGTTCCCTGACAGCTGCCAATTCTCAAATCTGAAGTGTGTATTTTTCTTTGTATAAAGCTTATTATCATACATCACAAAATCCAAACCCACTGCCATCAAGTCAGTTCTAACCAATGGAGGCATGATATAGGGCACCTGAGGGTGTGAATTGTTAGGAGAACAGACAGCCTCGTCATTCTCTTGGAGAGTGGCTGGTGGCTTTGAACTTCATCCTTGAAGTTAGCAGTCCAAAGCTATGCTTACCAAACAGTGCCACCAGGGCTCCTTACCATCATAAAAGCCTGGCTAATTATTGAATGGACAATTCTTGTCCTGCATCCATCAATCCCAGCCTCCCATCCAGGTGAACACAATCCCCTGGTGCACCTAACAAATTGCTCAAATGTGCCCCATGACAAAGAGAGTACTATCCAAAGTTCACAGGTGGGAAAGAAACCAGGGGAATGCAATCACGGGGGGGGGGGGGGGTACACAAGGTATGACCCTCCAGTAAAGGTAGTGGTCATTGTGCTCTGTTGAGTGGCTTCTGGATCACATAACCTCTCATGACAGAGAAGAACTGCCTCACGTGGTTTACTAGGTTGTAATCTTCCTGGGAATCGATGCCTAGATCTTTACTTCTTTCCTTAAGTGGAAATCAATTATATTGACTAAGAAATGGCATGAAGTTCAGAACACTGCAGGTGGGAGCAATGTGATCTCCAGTTTCCAACAACTTCTCATGGCTACCAAGTCAGTTCCCACTCACAACGGCCTTTCGAGGACAGAGTGGAACTGCTTCATAGAGTGTTTGCCCTCTGGGGGCACTGTGACACTCAAGATGAGCTGTTCAAACCCACCAGCTGCTCCACTGGAGAAAGTTGAGGTTGTCTGCTTTGATTAAAACTTACAATGTCTCAGAAACCCTACCTAGAGTGCATATGAGTCGGAATTGACTCGGTTGGCAGTAGGTCTGGTTTAGTTAGTCTTTATGGACGCTGACTACCAACATCTTTCTCTCCTAAAGCAGCTACAGGGTCAGGTTAGCAGCTGAGTGCTTAGTCACTGTACCACCAAGTTTCCTTGATCTATGCTCCAAAGGGCCACTACTCAGCTTACACTAAGAAATCAGTGTGCTCCCAATTTTGTATCATCAGATGTTTTCAGTGCTCAGTGGAGCTGATCCACAGACCAGCTGTGTTCACAGGTCATGTCCATCCTTCCTGGATACCTGGTCTCTGTCTGATCTGAATAAGTCCTCTCTTCTCCCTTGCACTCCATGTTGCAGCCTGCAGCCAAAGAAATCCATCATTAATGCAATCAGGCAGCACACCGTTTCTCTGGGCAGGTGAACCACATTGCTAAATGGTTGGTCCCTATCAAGGCTCACAAGCTCTCCATGATCAAACCCTACCTGCTGTTTCCTCACATCTCATCCGTAGTTCTCAGTACTCCTAGAGAGAACAGTTTTGCCTCTGGATTGTGATCGTGTAATCATCTCTTCCTCTGCATCCCCTCCTGCTTTCAACAATGTTCTTGTAACGCTCACAAGCAGGAAATACAGGATTATTTATGAGTGATATTAAGAATCTGAGGCTGCTCATTTTGTAGAACAATTGCAATATTTAACTAAGTAATATGCATCAACCTATATTATATTCTCTATCTTTATTGCAAATAAAAGCAAAAATCTAAGTAAAGGTTGTGCGTCCTCTAAAATAATTTTATCATTGTCTCACTTCTTCAGAACATGGTTGGTGTCAGCCATATTCAAGTTGAAGAGTGATCTTACTAGAAATAAATTGATAGAGAGACTATTCAATAGTAGTCAAATTATTGAATATTTTTATTCAATAACTAAAGCCAAATCTATCCAATTCAACAAATGTTAAGCAGGGTCTCAGATTTGCACAAAGTCTTGCACACACAGATTTGGACAAGATGGTTTCTATACTCACACACTAATGAGAGAGGCCAGATTGTCAGCAAAATAATTTATGGCACAGTGGGAGAGTAGCCACAGGGCTACAGTGCTCAATTGGAGAAGGGGATAAAGTAGCTCTATGAGAAACAGAGTTCAAGCATGTCATCCTTTGGAATGTTGAGGACTTGTCTAGTTTGGGAAGGGCAATCATTCCAACAAAGTTGGAGAGTTCATCTTGTAATAAATCATCTCTCATTGTGGGTGGATTTAATTGTAGCTTAGTCCTAATATGTTTACTCAAAGGTGCTCGATTATTATGTGAGGTTGTGAAAATTGTGTATTGACACAAATGTGCTTGACACAATGGATGGATGGATGGGTTGTGATAAGAGTTGTACAAGGCCCCAGTAAAATGATTAAAATAAAAAGAACGAAAAAGAGGAAAAAAAAACTTTTGGGTATCTCAACCCAAAATGTGTTAGATTCCACACATTTGAAGGCAGTTGTTCTTATCAGGCACCATCAAACTGACACCGATTCACAGTGACTCCCTGTGAACAGGTGGAAATGCTCCTTGGCTCTGTGCACCCGCACCATTCTTAGGTCTGAGCCCATTGATGTAACCACTGTGTCAATCCATCTTGCTGAAGGTCTTCCTCCTTTGTGCTGCCCCTTTGCTTTATTAAGCATGATGTCCTTTTCCAGAAACCAGTGTTTCTCCTGATAGCATGTCCAAAGCATGTGAGAAGAAGTCTCGCCATGCTTCCAAGACATATTTATTTGTTCCTTTGGCAGTCCGTGGTAATTTCAATATTCTCCAGGTTTCTGACTGCATGTATTATAAAACTCTAGCAGTTCCGTAGGAAGGTGGCACAAGTCTTTCTTCACTCAAGTTATCTGTCTAGAGGCGATAATAGGTGTGGAGGGTACTTCCTGAGAAATGACAGCAATACCTTAGAAGGCATCCGCCTCAGGCTTTGCTCCAGATACTGGTCCAGGTGACACATCAGCATGCATGCTGCTATTGCTAGGTGCCATTAATTGGGTCCTCATCTACATTGACCCCACGAACAACAGAATGAAGCACTGCCTTGTCCTGTGTCCGCACAATCATTCCTACTCCTGAGCCCATTGTTGCAGCCATTGTGTCAATCCATCTTGTTGAGGCCACTGCTCCCCCTCCACTTTACCCACCATAAAGCCCTTCTCTAGGGAATGGTGTTTCCTGAAAAAATACCCAACGTATGTAAGACAAAGCCTTGCCATCCTTGCCTCTAAAGAAGACTTTGGCCATACTACTTCCAAGACAGATTGGTTTGTCCTTTTAGCAGGCCATGGTACTTCCGATATTCCTTGCTGGCACTCTATCTAACAATGCTCTGCTTCCATCCATTAGTCCTTCAATACCCGACAAAGTGTTGAAGCTTTGCGTATGGTTTAAGCAGCTACCTCCTCTAAAGTAGGCAGCCAATTCCTTCTGCGTTATCTGTTCGTAGCTTAGAAGCTCTCTTCAAACCAGTTCACTATGGCTGGCCCTGCTGATATTGGGAACACCAGGGGCCTCATTTCCACAATCACAGCAACACACAAGCCACCACAGTCTGGCACACTGACAGACCTGTGGTGGGTCAGCACACACAGCTGGGCTAACCTTCTAACGTGTGGGTGGAGAGAACGATGATTTTACTGAGTGTGGATTAATCTCTTGGGATAGATGAGGCGGTGGTGGTGGTTGGAGTGGGTCAAAAGAATCTTGGGTGGGGGGGCACTGGTGGTGGTGGTCAATGCCTCCATCTTCTGAATTATTAGCCATATGGCCCAACCCAAAATGTCAGGGTCCCTTTTCTTTGTAATCAATGCTTATACTATAAGATCAGACACCTTTGTCGAGATAAAACCAATATTGTTATTTGTACTCTGGGTTCGGTTTTCAGCAATATAAGTTCTAATACTAAAAGAGATAAGGCTTTCTTTCTTTCAAAGAAAGGTATGTCCACATAATATGCCACACACAGAGGAATCTAGAAAGAAAGTGACACTGATATTTTTAAGAAAAACATTTTAAGTTAAGGTGACTTAGTGGCTATGCGTTGGTCAGCAGTGCGAAAGCACCAGCCTCTCTATGTGAGAGAGATGAAGCATTCGGCTCCCTTAAAGAGGGACCGCTTTGGAAACCCACAGGGCCAGTTCTACCATGTCCTATAGAATTGCCATGAGTAGGAACCAATTGATGGCAGTCAGCTCGATTTGAGTGTTACTTGTTCCAGAATAAAGAACTGGTAGTGTTCCATTTTTTACTTTCTCAAATCAAATATGAAAAAAAATTTTTTTTTGAAAAATTTTAAAATAAGTATAACAATGGACTTTAAGTGTAGCTCACCACCATTTGTCTGTCAGATTGCTGTAGTGTGGTGGCTGGTGTGTTACTGTGATGCTGAGGGCTGTGTCAATGGCATGTCAAGATCAGCTGGGCCATCCTGAGTGAAACAATTTCAGTGTAGCTTCAACACTAAGGCCAGGCTACAAAGAAGGGATGAACTGTCCACTTCAAAGGAATTAGTCACTGAAAACCCTCTGGAGAACATTCAAACATGGTCAGTTGGGAAAAAAAAAAAACATGAACAGAAGCAGAACATTGTCAGAGACGTTGCCATAAGATAAGCCCCTTGGGTCAGAAGACATTCAAAATACGACTGGGGAAGAGCTGCCTTCTCAACGTTGAGTTGACCATCAAAACCTGGATGGAGCGGAAGCCGCCAGAGCCTGTGAGAACGTCATTGGCTGATGGCCCTGACTCAAACCGAGAAGAAACAGCTACAACCAGCAATTAATAGTTGGAACTTGGAATGTATGATGCATGAATCTAGGAAAATTTGAAGTCACTAAAAATGAAATGGAACAGAATACGCAATGATATTTTAGGAATTAATGAGTGGAAATAGACTGGTCTTGGGCATTCTGAAGCAGAAAACCCTATAGTCTGCTATCCCAGGAATGACACAATCAAGAAGAACAGCATTGCATTCACCATAAAAAGAAAGATATTTCCAGAGATACTTTGAAGTACAATGCTGTCTGTGATAGAAAAATGTTTATCAGCATTTCAGGAAACTCAGTCAATACAACTATTATTCAAATATATGCACAAAAGTTTAAAGCCAGTGATGCAGAAATTGAGGAATTCTACCAATGTCTTCAATCTTAAATTGATCAAACAGACAATAAGATGAATTCATAATTATTGGTAATTAGAATGCAAAACATGGAACCAAAGAAAAGTGAATCATGGTAGGAGAATAAAGTCTTGTGGACAGAAATGAAGTTGGAGTTTTCACGGTAAAATTTGGCAAGACCAATGACTAGTCCCTAGCAAATACATTTCCCAACAACACAAAGGGTACTATACATGTAGATGTATTCCGATATAATACAGGCAAATCAGTTTGGTTATATTTTGGGGAAGAAACAATGGAGAAGTTCAATATCAACAGCTAAAACCAGGCCAGGATCTAACTGTGGAACAAGCCACCAATCTAAGTTTACATTAAAGTTGAAGAAAATGAAAAGAAGCCCACAAGAACCAAAATATGACCTTGAGTATATACCACTCCCATTTTGAGAAATTTCAAGAACAAACGACGCACTAAACTTGAATGATGGAAAACCTGATGAGCTGTGTGATGACACCATGTACATCATACAGGAAGAAAGAAAAAGGTCATTACCAAGACAGGAAAGAAAGAAAAGAACAAAGTGGATGTCATATAGTATTTATGGAAATACTATATTAATCATATAGTATTTAAGGAAAACAGAAGAAATGATGAAGTTAAAGAGTTGGGCAGAACATTTCAAAGTGCATCTCTGGAAAACAGTAAAACAGTAAAATGAAATGTGCAAAGACCTAGGGTTAGAAAAACAAAAAGGAAGAACATAGCATAGATGAAATTAAAATAAAGAAAATGTCAAGCCTCGAGTTGAAATATTGAAAGATTCTATGGACAAACTATTTGGTGGTACAGGAAGCATCGAAATAAGATGGAAAGAATACACAGATTCATTATACCCCAAATAATTAGTCAATATTCAATCATTTCAAGAGAGAGCATCCTAGCAAGAACCAAGGGTACCGAAGGAGTAAGTTAAATCTGCACTGAAAATATTAGCCAAGAATAAGGGTCCAGGAATTGATAGAATACCAATTAAAATGTTTCAGCCAGCTGATGAAGCACTGGAGGCATTCATTAGTCTTTTGCCAGGAAATTTGGAAAACAGCCATTTGGTCGACTGGCAGAAAGAGATACATATTTAAGCCTATTCCAAGGAAAGTGACCCATGTAGAACGCTGATGGAACAGCATCACCGATATCACACGCAAGTGGTATTTTGCTGAAGAACATCAATAGAAGTTGCGCAATCACATTGACAGAGAGCTGTCACTTGTCCAGGCTAGATTTATACGAGGACATGGAATAAGGACTATCATTGCTGACATCAGATGAATCTTGGCTGAAAGCAGAGAATACCAGAAAAATATTCACTGTGTTTTAATGTTTTAATGGAACCTGCATGTACATGAGGCAAGTCAGGCAGTCTTTCAAACAGAACAAGGGCCTGCTTCATGGTTTAAAATCAGGAGAAGATGTGTGTCAAGGTTGTATCCTCTCACCATATTTATTCAATCTGTGTGCTGAGCAATTAGTGAAAAAGCTGAATCATATGAAGAGAACGGTGCCATCAGGACTGGAGGAAGACTTGTTAGCAACTGGCAACACGCAGACCACACAAACCTGCTTGCTAACAGTGAGGAGAACTTAGAGCACTGGTTGATAAAGATGAAAGAGTTCATCCTTCAGTGTGTATTACAAATCAACATAAAGAAAACTAACATTTTCATAACTGGACCAATAGGTAACATGATGCTAAATTAAGGTGACCAAGTGGGACAGTCCTGACTTTTCCTGCGTCCCACGGCATTTTTAAAAAGTCCCGATTTTTGGAAAGAATGCACGGCAGGCTAGGGTATATGGTTTTCGGCTGACAGGTGGCTATTTCGCCAGGATATGAGTTTTATCAATGGTGTCCGGCTTTACCAATGTTAAAATCTGATCACCTTATGATAAATGGAAAAAAGATGAAAGTTGTTGATGATTTTGTCTTACTTGGCTCCAAAATCGATGGACGCGGCCGTAAAGTGATCAGCAGAACTTGTGGATTAGGCACACCTGTTAATAGGTGCTCTTTACAGGGCAAGGGTTTGACCCTGAGAACTAAGGGCGTGCAAACGTTGGATGTTGAATAAGGAAGACCACAGAAAATGTGATGCATTTGGTGTTGGGAAGGGGGCTGAAACTACCATGGACTACTGGAAGAATGAGCACACCTTGCTTGGAAGTAGTACAGCCAGAATCTTCCTTAGAAACAAGGATGTTGAGACCTCAGATCCTGACTTTGGGCGTGTTGTCAGGGAAGACCAGTCCCTGTAGAAGGACATCACGCTTGGTAAAGTAGAGGGGCAGCAAAAAAAGAGAAAGACCCTTGCCTGGCGAATTGACCCAGTGGCCGCAACAATGCGCTCAAACCCTGCAGTAGTCACGAGGATGGTGCCAGAACGGGTGGCGGTTTGTTTAGTTTTAGGTAAGGTCTTTGCGGTGTAACCAACTCTAGGGTACCTAATAGAAATGCCATCCGTCTGTGCACGGAGCCAACTGGTTCCTTTGTTCTACAGTGAGGGCAAAAACCAGAAAGAAAAAAATAGATGAAGTGTGATAGAGTACACATAATCAGAAATGATAAACAAATCAAAAATCCAAATGTATTTTTATTGTCATACATGTAAATGGACATAACTTGCTAGATAAAAACATAAATTGTCAAATTGTGTGTGTGAGAGAGAGATGGCTTGATTAACTGAAGCAGGATCATTTACTAAATTTGAAAGAAAAGCTAAATAAATTGGGTATGGGACAAAAATTTAACAAGAATATCTTGTGAAGCTATTTTAATTTGAAGAAAAACAGAGTAATCCAAGCTGAGAATATTAATGAGGACAAAATATCACCAGGAGCGTGTAACTGCTCTCAACTGCGATGCATCTAAAGATATAGCCTCAAATGTTATCATGAAAATGTTATAATGTTATAATGTAATATAGTAGCCTCAAATGTTATCATGGAAATGACAAAGGTCTACTAAAACCCTGAATAGCCCCCCTGATAGTGGGGATGGCAAAGTCTTGGGAACAAATAATACAGATCTCAAATGTTTGACATAGGATCGGGACGCAGGCTATAAAGACACGTATAGAGGGCTCTGTACCTGTTCCGTTAGAAATTGACCTTTCATTCTCACCATGTTTTGAGCATCTACAAATGTTGGCCACATCCTCGGCCACAGATGCAAATGTTGCTCAAGATGTTGAGCAAAAGGAGCTCTCAGTGGATTGAAGAGCACCATGGAGATTGCAAATCAACTCTGGACAGCGCACACCAGGTGCCTCAGCGTTCAGGTGAGCCTCTACTCAATGAGCAAGGGCTCATGCACCTGCGTTCTACCGCACACTGCTGGAAATTGTGAAAAATTGGAAACACGTTGCATGCCTATCAACCAGACACTTACTAAATAAACTGTGCCACATCCTACAATGGAAAATGGTCAAGCTGTGAGACCTGATTTAGTGCATCTGAGTTTTAAGAGCAATATGGGTTGATGTCAAGAATATACTAGACTAAACTTCTTTTTCCTCCTAAATCCTTGGGGGCTCGATGTGCTTCAGTGCTGATTATTATTATTATTATTTCTTTAATTTCAGAGCGGCCTATGGCCCATATCTGGTGCAGATCCCAACATAACCTGGGCCATCACTACATCATCAAACATACTTGTAAGTCTGTAGAGAAGCATGCAACCTTTCCTTGGACTGAGATAAGCCAAGGCTATAAATAGACTCACATCCATGCAGGTCACATTTTGTCACCTCACAGATTCTGATGAAATTAGATGTTGCTTCCTGAACACATTAGGAAAAGAAAAGGGGAAAAAAAATTAAAGATCCCAGAACTTTTGAATTTGAGAGTTCTAGTAAAGAGGTTCTGAACTTCTCTCCAGCAGAGTCTGGGGGTGGAAAGAGGAGCAGCTGGCTGCACGTTGCATACAGACGACTTTACTAACATGCTGAACAACACGATAGAGTCTATAGCAACATGCGTGTCTAGATAGTTATTAAGAGATCCTCCAGGGATTTATGCATGGCCTCATTGGAGATACTGCCTACTTCCGGAGGGAAGAGCGTTGGCTCAGGGAAGGGAACCAGGCCTTTTCATCTGCACGACAATGTTCCTAGTGGCCTTTGTTGTTACTGACGCATCTGTTAGCATAACGCCGGGGCAGGTCTTCTTATAGGGAATGGTGCTTTGTGTACCAGGAGAAGAAGTGGTAAAAATACCTTTGCAAAAGTGAGGGAAGTCTTTGAATTTTAAGAGCAGGCCACATGCTCAGACTGTAAGTGGGCAGCAAGGCTATATTTTGGAAGATGGTAGGAGATGAGGCAGGAGATTAAAGTGAAGAGTTCCCAGTACATTGGGAAGGTGATGCCCCCCCCCCCAAAAAAAAAAATGACATGAGCCACTTTGTGACCTTCCATCTTTCTGGTGACCTGATCACGGACAGATGCAGAGATACACATGAGAAGTTGCTATTTATCATCTCTCGGTATCAAACATCCTCCTTTTAGATCTTGCAAAAATCTCTATGAGGCAGAACAGTGCCGCATGATTTCTCCAGTGAGGGGGGAGAAAAATCTAACCCAAAAAATCACCTTGGACATGTTGTCAGGGGAAACCAGTCCCTGGAGAAGGACATCATGCTTGGTGAAGAAGAGGGGCAGTGACTGAGGAAGGCCCTCAGGGAGATGGGTGGACACAGTGGCTGCAACAATGGGTGCAAACATGGCGACAACTAATTGTGAGGATGGCGCAGGCCTGAGCAGCGCTTATGCGTGGGTCGCTACGGGTTAGATGCAACTCAGTGGCACCGAGCCACAGCAATAACAACACAAAGGCCACATTTACTCACATCTACAGAGAGGAAACGAGCAAATGAAGATCTTCTGTCAGAATCCACCCAATATTATCTTTTCTTCCCAAACAATTGGCAAATGGATGGCCAAGGAATAATGCGGAATGACTTGGAAGTAATGCCCTTGGTTGTGCCATAACAAGGCACCGATCTTCCTCCTGAGAGCTGAAAGCAGCGTTTTATCGACAGGTAGAGAGATGCATGCGTCAGGAGGTGCCCAGGCACCTGGGCAGCCACAGCCGAGCTTCCCTTTGCAAGAAGGGATTAAGGACATTGTCAGGTGGAGTAGCAAAGGACAAGGTGCTCACAGGCTCTCGGGGAATCCAGGATAAAGAGCAAGAGAGATTTATGAAACTATAATCCTTCTCAACATGATCTTTTCTATTTCAAAACCTCCCGGTAGATTCCCACAAAGGCCTTCCTCTTGAATCAAGATTCCACTTTCCACACACACCTTTCGACCAACAATTCCTTACACAAACTAAACTCCTGACCCTTGCTCCCTGTGGGTGACACTTTCCCAGGAAGATGAATCTGCTTTTCAGAGCAGCAGAAGCAGAGATGTTAGGGCAAAGCTGCAGTCTGATTCCAAATGAAGATTAATTTAGATCCAGAACGGCCTTCTGAGTCATGCCAAGTGCCTCGGGTTTAGGGGGTTTGCTTAACCAAGTGTCAAGAGAGATGCCAGTTTTGGCCTCACAGAAGGGCCAAAAGGAAGGGATGATAGATCCAGGGTCCAGTAGAGCACTGGTGAAATGCACAACCATCCTCTAGTCCTTTAACGCTTCCTCCCCCTTCAATTAGGGTTTCCGTTCTACCTCATCAACCTCATTAGACTTGTGTATGGTCATTGGTAAAATTAAAATCATTTGATGATGAAAGCCAACATAGGTAATCCTCGAGGAAAAGTTATAGGAGTAACAGTTTCCCAAGGGTTTGGGAAGTGAGGGGGAAGGAGGTACAGGGGAGCTGATGGCAAAGATGATTGTCTAACTCCACTAGAGGGGAGCACACAACAGAATTGTAGGTGAATGGGTATATTAGATAGGGTAAGATGTGGCATATCTATAAATAACCTGGCTCACTGGGGAGTAAGGGATGGAGGGGGTAAAGGGAAATGGGTATCAAGGAGGTCAAGTAGAAGACGGAGAAGGTTTGAAACGGATTGTGCTCACAAGTGCTCATTTCCACTTGAGGTGACTGAATTATGGAATGTTACGATGTGTGTAAGAGCTCCCAATAACATGATTTTTTAAAATGCAAAGGGAGTTTGAAAAGTTTGAATTGGAAACTCTTGGATTAAGTAGGATTTTTTTTTTCCTCTTTTACAAAGTAAAATTTTGAGTGTAGGCTAGAAGGTGATTTCTGGATAATTCAATGGGACCCCCTGATTTTGGCAAAGGTGGAAGCCAACTTCAAATCAAGGACACGATGGCTCCTACTCAGAAAGAAGCTGACCACATTGTCTTTACAATAAAGTAGTTTATACTCCAGTTCAAGTTCACTTGCCAGCCCTCCTCATCTGTGAGTAGGAGACCTTTAAGTACAGATTTATGTTAATATGGATTCATAACAAAGAGGCGGGGGTGGGGGGCGTATCAAGAATGGCACCAAGAAGCCCACCTCCGTGCATAGATTTCAGTTTAGAAAGTCTCAAGAAATTAAAATCCAAACACAAACCAGCTCACTGCTGACCAGTCGATTCCAACTCACAGCAACCTTCCAGGCAGAACAGGGTAGGCCTTGCCCGGTGGGCTTCTGAGACTGTCCATCTTTGCGGGAGTAGAAAACACCATCCTTCTCCCATGGAGTGGCTGATGGCTTCACACGGTCGCCTTTGGGTTAATGGCTCAATGTGTAACCCACAATGTCACCAGGGCTCCTAAACATTTTCAGTATAAGAAATATAATGTGTTTGCATGAAGAAGACATGAGGCCCTCTGGGTCTCTGGGGGAGGCCGACTACGATCTAAGGATCCTGGGATGCATCCCTCTCCGTCTTGTTTAAAACTACCAAACGCGATGGGATGAATCGCTCCCATTTCAAGACAAGACGCAATCTGATATATAGACGATGCACGTGGGGGAAGAAAGTGCATGCCTTCGTACTTGATTACTTTGAATAGCTTTAAATCAATCGTGAGCAATTGACCAGTGATGAAGCGTTCATCTGAGTAACCATTCCTGGCTCTCAGAGCTGAGGAACGGCGAGTTTAATTCTCCACCAAAGGGTCAGTGGGAGCACCCTACGGCCAATGTTGAGACTGCTATGTCTGCTTCCAAACGGGACGGAGCCCAACTGCCCCAGCAGGCTTGCCTGGCTGCAACCTTTACGGAATTAGATTGCCACGTCTTTCTACTGCCGGACCACTGCGTGGGTTGGAATTGCCAGCCAGTCAGCCAGCAGGTAACTAATTACTTCACCCTGGTGCAACCAGTCTTTGGCATCATTTGATATTCTTCGTAAATCCTATTTATGAATGCAAAGGGTTAGCAGCTCATCCAGATTGTGTGGCAATGTGAACTTTGACTGGAAAGGGGATGCTTCACTAATAGCTAATATTTTTTGCCCCGATTTCAGGCAGACACAATGAAATCTAACAGGGGATGTGTGTGGCCTAGGATTCTTGTCCCTCGTGTATTCTTGCTGTATCTGGGGCCCAGTCCTGCTTGGTCCCAGCGATTGGGAACTAGTGATGAACTGCAGTTCTGGTCTTTGACGCCCCTTAGTTAAAGAGGAAGATGCTGTGAGCTTGGGAAATGCAGCGAGAGAGAAGCATTACCCCACCCACGATGCACTTGCCCACAACAGAGCACAACGCTGCCAGTCCTGGGTAGTCTGGGTATCATTGCGGACTTTGAGTCTGTGGTGTCAGCCCGACTCATTGAGGTGGCTCTCGATTTCACTGATTTCCTACTTTACCAAACCTGATGCCCGTTCTAGCCATCGCTTTTTCCCGATGACGTAGCCAAATAAGGAAGCAGGCTAAGTCTCGCCACCATCGCTTCTAAGCAGCATCTTGGCTGCATTTCTTCCGAGACCGACTTGTCCATTTCTTTGGCAGTCCAGATACCACAGGAAGAGTAACCTCTGACCCTTGGGTGGATTCTGACTCAAAGCGACACTTAGGACAGCTCTGTGCATCCAAGGGCTTCCCAGGTGTAAGCAGAGTGATGCAGCTTTCCTCTACAGACCACCTGGAACCTTGGAGCCTACGAGGAGTTAGCAGTGCCCCCCAGCCCCACCGCTGTGGGACCACCGAGCTGCCCAGGTGGGATCCTTACCATGAAACTTCACCATCCCATGGATGTGGAGTCCATTCCAGCTCGGCGGGGCCAGGCAGGACACAGAACTGCTCCCGAGGGTTGCAGAGACAGAAGAGACCTATGAAGCAAACTGCTGTCCTGGTCACTGTTAGTTGTCCCCAGTGAGCTCCGGCTCATGGTGACCCTCCATGCGCTGAATAGGACTGTGCGCCAGACAGTGCTCAAAGCTGGGATCTTCAGGAAGCAGATCACCCGGTCTTTTTTGAGAACTGCTTCTGGGTGAGCTGAAACGGCCACTTTTCAGAGCACACTCAAAGCCATGGATGCTTGGACCTCCCAGGAGGGCCACTTGCCGAGTGCCCGTGCTCCACCCAGGTCAGACCCCCTTGCTCAGGTGCCTTCTCTTTCTTTCAGATGTCATCCATCAACACACAGACTTCCCAAGCCTGGTTGCCCCATCCCCCTTGAGTTAGTTAATTGTGCCAACCTGGCAGATAAACACATGTGGGGTTAATTGAAGGGCAGAGGTATAAATGGGTGGTGAGGCTCGCCTTTCTAGTTCTCGGGTCTCTTGCTTTGTGATGGTCGCACCAGGGTGCAGCTGCCTTAGCAGTTCTCTGCTTCGGCTTGCAAGACTGACTTCCTACAAGACATCCCCAAGGAGAAGCCACAAGGACCTACCCCGATGCAGCCCTGGGTGCTGGAGCACCCATTTGGAGACCCCTGCCAGCACTGAGATGCTTACACATTCACTGACTTGGCGGCTTTCCTCCTGCAGTCAGCATCATAGTGTGTGTTTTGTGAGATGTGGGAGGACTTTGTGGACTGGTGTCGGACATATGGGTTAATGTGTTAATGTGACACTTGTGGACGGGCAGCACTGGCTTGGGATGTTTTCTTGAGGCACACTTAATCTTTACATAAAACTCTCTCATATACATGAATTGCTGTGGATTTGTTTCACGAAAGTACCCAGACTAATATACCCCTGCTCCCTGCTTGTCTTCGAAGAGAGCCCCCTAGGTTGTTATGCCCAGTTGGGAGGCACGTGCCTTGCACAAAGATGGCAGCTACCAGGAGGTCATAAAATGGGCCCAGGGTTTCATTTCCAAACATGAGCATTCTAAGAATAACACATAGGACTGTCTCTCCATAAGGCAGATAGGGCTCAGGCATCATAGTCTTGCACCCGTGACTCTCAGGAAGATTGGCAATCGTGGGCACTTGGATTCCTGAGAAAATAATTTAAATCACATATAACCAATAATGAGGAGATATTAAGACTCTCCTCTGGGGACTATATCAATAATATTCTTTTGCTTATTCACTTGTTCAAAAACATGTTCAAACCATGAAGTTTTAATATCTGAGTGGAACAAAGGTTATTGCAATGGTATAATATTGAGTTTATATATGAAACAAACACCCCTCCATGTGTACACTCTTCCCCATCAGCTGAGCACTAAGTAATTCTCTCCTGTCTCCTGCAAGATTTATTTCTTCTTCTTCTTTTCAACCCTGATTTGATTACCTTTCTTTCAATCGCCAATATATTAATTTGCTCCCTTTAGGAGGACTGTTGCTTAGAAATGCATGGTGACTGGGTTCCTGGATGTGTTTGGGGCTGGAGTGTGAGCTCACTACCTAGGGTATCTGCCACTTAGGGCTGGGCAGTAGGATTCCCACACAGCTGCATTTTTGAGGTTTTGCAAAACCACCTGCTCAAAGCTGCTGGGTTTGGGATTTTCCTCTTCTGCTCGATGTATTCACACGGCAGCTTAAATAAGGAGAGGAGAAAGAGGGTGGCCCCTTCCTTTGGATCCTTCTCTTCTACTCCAAGGGTAGAATAATGGTTAAGAGTCGGGCTGCAGTTTGAGACCACCCAGTGCTCCACTGGAGAAAGACAAGGCTTTCTACGCCTAGAACAAGTCTTGTTGTTGTTGCTGGCAGGTGCCATCGCGCGGCTTCTAACTCGGAAACAGTTACAGTCAGAGAAGCCCCTGGGGTCAGATCTACCCTGTGCGGTAGTCTCACAATGAGTCAAAGCCGACTGAGTGGAAGTCAGTTTTTTGTGTTTGCTTGTTTTGTAAATCAGATTTCAAAGAACTCAAGCCTGGTGGAGAGTCCATCCCTACGCAATCTCTTCGTGGTTTACACATCTCTAAAACTTTTTTTTTCCCCTCTGAGAAAGAGGATGACCTTCCACAAGATGAACTGTTTCCATGGCTGCCACACTGGGCTCAAACCTGGCATTGTGGAGACGGCCCAGGACGGACGGGGCAGTGCTTCGTCTGTTGAACATAATGCCGCTGTGAGGCAGCACCGGCTCCACAGCACCTGACAGCAATCAACAACAACACTCTGTTTGGCCTAAAGATCTTGAGAGTTTGCATCACAAATGCCAGCTTTCTCCAAGGCGGCCAAGGCTCTGTGCTTTGGAGAAGGTCAAGCTGGGAAGGGGAAGGCAAAGGAAGGCACATCAGTGAGTGGGAGAGAGCTGATGTTTGGGGAGAAATCAAGGAAGCAGAGGCTGGGGTCAGACTGGCACTCTACCCTGTAAGTCCAGGAGTGCCCATTGCCTGAGCTTGGGCCTATACCTCAAGGTTTGGGCCAGGGTTCCAAGAACCAGTCCAGAACTGGACGCAGCAGTGCCCATCTGAGCATGGAGGTAGACTGATGCCATGTGCCCAGCACTGTGTTCATCTCAAATCTCAGGTTCCTGGGCCTTTCATGAGTCAAGTCGCCATGGGACTTGTAAGGGGGTGTTTGCAAACCCGTGTGTAGATGTATTGAAGACGTCTTGCGAGGGTGGCCATGCGCTACCACTGCAGCCTGTGATCCTGCTACCCCAAGTGGCAGAAGAGACAGCTGCGATGGGGGGTAGCATGGTCACCAGGAAGGTTCAGTATAATCAATGCTGCGGTTCTCCTTCCCTTCTGACCTGAAGGGGCCTCGTGGGAGGGAGGGAGGCGGAGGCCACACGTTGGAGAAGGAGATGTGGGGGCGCATCCACAGGGTGGAGTGATGCTCTTACCAGAAGGGGACCAGAGTCAAGGAATGCACATGACTTCTCAAAGCTGAAAAGTACAGGGAACAGATTCTTGTCTAGGTCTTCCAGGAGGAGCACTGCTGGGATGACCGCCTGAATCTAGGGATGCTGACCCCTGCCAGAATCCGGGCATGTGTGTTGTCTGGCCTTAGTACACTGATGGACACGCACTAGCACAGCAATGGCTCACAGCCATCCAGTGGATTTCGACTCTTAGCGACCTTCTAGGAAGGGTTCAACCACTCCTGTGAGTCTCAGGCTGTGCAACTCTGTTTTTATTTTCCACTGACAGTGAATACACATACCCTATCATCCCATAATTCAATCACACTCAGTAATCTTGGACAAGTGCTACCACAATCACTTTCCAAACATTCTTTTCCTTCCTGGACTCCTTGACATTGCCTCTCATTTTACTCCCCCTCCCACCCCAGAAACACTTATTCTTCTTGCTGCCCTTATAGGTTCCTCTATCGTGGGTTTCATCTACTGAAAAACCAAAATATATGACACAATATATATGACACAAAATATATGACGCAATATATATGACACAAAATCAAGAAGGTGACCCCCAATGACATAACACCTCGGAGATAATCCCTGATATGAATAAACAAACAAACAGAAAACACTGAGAACCAGACCAGGCCCAATGTGCTTCCGAGGGGGGATGGAGATCCTTGCGGGAGCATGAAGCCTCATCTCTCCCCCATGGAGCAGCAGATGGTTTTGAACTACTGACCTTGCAGTCAGCAGCCAACTGCCTAACTACCACAGCGATAGGATGACACCGCCACAGCACTATGAAACACTGTCCCCGTCTCAGCATGTGTCTCCTGAAGCTCCTTCGTAGCCAGGTTTCTGTGGTCTTCGTGACCCTCAAACAAACAAAGGAAACCCTCCCTGTCATGGACAGACCCTCAGCGACCCCTGCTCAGCAGGCCCAGTGCTGCCAGGCCGGCCCCTCCGCAGAACTAGTGCTCCGCTTCAGCCCTGGCTGCTGGCCCCCTTCTCACTGAGGGGCTTCCTCCTCTTCTTCCCTGCCCCTCGACTTTCCACCAGGATGTCCTGCTCCAGGGACTGGTGTCTCCTGATGGCGTGTCCACAGCACGTGAGTCTCCAGCCGTAAGGGCCGACAGATGTCTGTAAGTGCAGAGGACAGGACATGGTTTGAATGGCACTTTTGTGGGAAACAGATTCTCCCCATGGGATTCACTGCCCACTTCCAAACCAAGAGGCCGAGGGGAACATTTCGCTGGCCTGCCTTACAGCTGTGCCCGGCCATGGTGAAGATGACTGGCTTGATTCACACACAAAAAAGCCTCCCAAAACTAGCCATGTCTTTACAGGAACCACTTTCAACCATCCACCATTCGCCCTCATTCCAGGCCTGTCCTCCTGTCCATCAGACCAGATTAGCCAAAGCTGGACACCAGCAGGGTGCCCCCTCACGTCCCCTTCTGAGGGACAGCCTGGGGGGCAGCAGGAGAGGAGGAGCCGCCCCTTTGGGCTCCCTGCTTAACCATCAGTGTTCTGGCTGAGAGCCCCTGCATTCAGCTTGGAAGCATCTCTGGCAGAGGTCCAGCACCATTGAGGAAACAAGGAGGGAAGACAGAAAGGGAATTGAGAAAGGAGAAGAGGAAAGAAATGGGAAAATCAAGGAAGGAAGAAGAGAACCTGGGCAAGAAGACCAGGGAATCTCACACACACACACACACACACACACACACACACACACACACACAAATACGTAGTTGCTTAAAAATAAAACAAATAAGAGGAGAGGAGGGACAGACACACACACAACACATTTTCTAAAACCATCTGTTTTAGTCATGCTCCGTGGTCTGTCATTACGTTTAAGTGGGCATCTTACCTTCCCTGCCTTCTGAAATCAGAACACAAACACACCCAGCTTTGTGCGATGTCAGAACCATGCCACAACAAAGCGGGAAAAGCCACTAGAGTGATGGGAGGCCCCAGGCCTGCTGCGCGACTCCTGGTCCTGGGTCAAAAGTCTAATCCCGCTTGCTCACTAGGGCTGGGGAACCAGTCGTGCTGATCAGAGAGCAAAGGGGTGAGGGTGGCGGGAGAGCCGCTCTGCGTTCTGGACTGGGCAGGGGCCGGGAGGAAGCCCAGTCCTCCTCCAGGTACTGTGGTGGGCACAAGGCAGACATCTGTCCACATAGCCCTGCCCGTGCCAGCAAGAAGCTTCACCCTCACGGTCCAGCGGAGGACAAGGAGGCTTGCAGGGGAGGCGGAGATGCCCTCCCCACTTCCTGCTCCCTCACCGGACACTGTCAGCATTGTCTCTCCCATTCTGATCGCCAGGAGTTTCCACAGATATCCGCAAGAACAATTGAGGCAAGGCACACTTTGTGGCGTTTGCCACACTTGCATGGAGAGGCATCAAGCACCTGCAGGCTAAAGAGTCGCCATGAGTTACAGGGTTGGGCATGAAATAGAGTCCTCAAGTCCTTCCCTGCCTCTAAGCGGACTTCTGGCCATTGAATCCATCCGGACTCAGAGAGACCTGATGGGACAGGGCAGTGCTGCCCTCTGTGGGGTTCTTCATGGGGGAACAGTGCCGCCTCTTTCTCCTGCAGAGAGGCTGGCGGTTCCAAACTACTGACCTTGCAGTTAGCAGCCCAAAGCATCACCTACTGTCCCACTAGGATTAATTCCACCCAGAGCAAATGGGATCTGGCCTAGGGATGGGTAACTCTCATTTATTTAAAAGGTATCCAGATAGTAAACCTCTGGTGTCGCCATGTGAAATCACATCTCATCTGTGATCCTGACTTCCCAGCTTGCTTTCAGCCAGAGGAAGGATCAAGGCATCTTCCAAAAGTTCATGGGGAGATTCCAACATCGATCCCATTCCCCGACCACTTCCTGACACCTAGGTAGGTTAGGGTGGGGAGTCACTGTTTCACGGAAGGTGTGGGAGTTTTATCTGGGTCCTGAAAGTCAGGCCTCTGTTGAAGGTCCACACCCAGAGGCCCTTGGGTGGAGCGCTAGGGAGCTGATGGTCTCACACGACCTCCTGCAAACTCAGAGATGTAGCACGGGTGCTCTGGCCCCGGGCTCCTCATTTGATGCTGGCTCCTGAAAGGCTGGCTGTGAGGTGACAGTGCTGCCCACACACTTGGAAGGGGTGGACAAGACAATGGGCCTTTCTTCAACGAGATGGGTGCTCACCTTCTCCATGAGGGTGGCACTTGTGGAGCCCGCAGGGTGGGATGTGCTCAGGCTCAGTTTTGTGCCAGGAGTATGTGCAGAGGCTGGTGCAGGCAGGAGAGAGAGAGTGCGGAGGGCGAGTGGCGAGGAGACACAGCAAACCGAGGCAGGCCTGGGAGGTCGGCAACTCAGAGACAGATGCAAGCAAATCGTGGGGCAGAGGAGAACGCGAGGAAGGTGGTTCTGACTGGGAGAACGGAGGGAAACCAATGAAGGAGGACGGTTGAAGGGTGGGTGGTGGTGGTGGTGGTGGGGTGTCTCCAGGGGAGAGTGACAGCAGCTCTTCTGCTGGTGGACACATGCAGGGGACATTGTCCTGGCCTGAGCTCCAGACATGGGTGGGGGGCATTTTTTATGATACTTCTCAGCAGCTCATTTGCATTGCAGATGAATCACTCACGTTGGATGAGAAAAATCACCACGGCCCAGTCCAGCCACGGGCAGCAACACTTTCTCCCGAACGTTCTCGGCTATGAATTAGCCGTGTCGGTGATTCATTTTTCCTGGATGACTCATGCTGCAGGAACTGGTCTCCAGCCTGGGCAGGGGAAAGTTCAGCTTCTGTGGCTGTCCGCCCGGCAGCAGCCCGCCCGCCATGAGGTCACCAGGGAGGGGTGTGGGGTCCGTGGTGACCAGATTCCCACATCCCACATCCAGAGAGAGGAACTTGGCTTCGAGGCCCCTCTCCCGAAAGCAGATGAAGGGGAAATGGAAAGGTGAGGTCAGACTTGGACGCCCCTTGCTTCCTGGTGTCCTGAGAGTAGGCAGAGAACAGAAACAGCTCGGACAGGTTCGGCTCTTCCTTCTGGAACCAGGCTACTTTGTCCCCCTTCCTTTCAACGTGTGAAGGAGCCCCAGTGTCATCACGCATTAGGCGCTGGACTGCCAACTGCAAGGACAGTAGTTCAAACCAAACAACAGTGCTGAGGGAGAAGGCAGAGGCGGTCTCCTACCATAGTGAATGAGCCTTGGAGACCCACAGGGGTAGTTCGCCCCTGCCCTGCAGGTCGCTGTGAGTCAGCATGGATTCCATGGTAGCCTGGGATGACAAAGAAGCTTGGAGCAGACAAAATGATGAGAGGGCCAGCTCAGTGCTTCACAAGTCTGCTCACAGCCCTGGCCGTGGACAGACGCTGGAGGTCCGTTTGGGGTACTGCTTATTGGCGCTGGAAACCATTGAACTTTACAGGAAGTAGAGGGGACCATTGCTGTCCCTGCATGGTTCTTGTGATCGTGGTATCCTGGGGTTCATGGTGCTGTCTGCTCTCTCAGCCCATTGCATGGAGGGCTTCCCTGGTTTCTGCTTTACCGACCAGCACGGCCCTTCTCAGATGCCAAATGAAAACATGGTTACACACCACACTCTTAGTGTCAGGAGAAGGTTAAAAATAAAAGATTGAGGGAACCGATTACCAGGATCTACATGTGACCTCCTCCCTGGGGGACGGACAACAGAAACGTGGGTGAAGGGAGATGTCGGACAGTGCATACATGACAAAATAATAATTTATAAATTATCAAGAGTTCATCAGGGAGCGGGGAGCAGGGAGGGAGGGGGAAAATGAGGAGCTGATGCCAGGGGCTTAGGTGGAGAGCAAATGTCTGGAGAATGATGAGGGCAATGAATGTACACATGTGCTTTACACAATTGATGTATGTATGGATTATGATAAGTTGTATGAGCCCCTAATAAAATGATTAAAAAAGTAAATAAAAGATGGAACTGAATTAAACCTACCCATCAGTCCATCAGAGAAATGCTGAGCTAAATTCTAAAAATGAGTAGAGATGTATAGAGATTAAAAAAAAAATCATAAAGGGAGTTTTGTGAGAAATTCTGGAATTACTTTGGCCAGGTAGAAAATCAGGAGTTTCTTGTTTCTTAATGTGGAGCTCAGAATAGGGAAGCCAAACAGGTTAACAAGCAAGCAAAGAAACGAACCCAAAGCTGTCAGGGCAATTCAGCCTCGTCTTGACCCTCGAGGGCAGAGGAGAATTGCCGTGTGGGTTTCCGAGAAGGTCGATCTTCATGAGCACAGAAGCTTCCTCTTTCTCTCAGGGAGCAGTGCGGGGAGAGTGGTTTCAAAAGACAGACGCTGAGCTTGGCAGCCCAATGCATATGTTGTCGCCACCAGGGCTTCCCGAACTTGGGAAGAGCTTGTTCAACAGAGCAATTTCATATACAAATAGCTTCAGCACAAACCTCAAAGCCGCAGCAGCACAACGCCTGTGATTTTGAACCCGTGAAAGATCCACAAAAGTTCACGGTCTTCGGTGTCTTCCATGAGCTTGCACAGTCGCTGGGGTCCGGAGGAGACTCACGGAGAGCATTTCTTCTCTCGAAGCTAGGAGATGCAGCCAAAGGAAAGCCCCGGGGCAGCTGTGATGTGGACGGCCGAGCATGGGAGCCGGGGGGAGTAGCCTGCTCCTGCCGTCCCATCCATCGGAGATTCCCCTCCATGCCACGCCTCTCTGACTCCTCCATGAGGCCCCAACACCAAGTTCTCTCATATGGATAGGCTTGCCTCTGTCCGCTCACCCCCAGTGACTGGGCTTCCTGATGACCAGGCCATGACAGATGCTCAGGAAAGGTGAACGGCCCTCTCCTTGAACCATGCACACTGCTCAGGGTCAGCGCCAAGGACAGAGTTGTGCTGGTACTCTCTTTGAGAGGCCCGGTGGCTGGGTGGTGACATCTCCCCTTTTGTGTGGAGGACCTGGCTTCCATGTTGGACGCTGCCCCTCCTGGGACTTGCTGGGATGCTAAGCATGTTTCTGCGGGGCATTTATACAGGGATGAAAACCCCAGTGCTTACTTCTAAAGTCAGTGGACCGCAGCGATCTGATCTGCCGCTGATGGTGACCACCATCCATTTCATCCATCGTGTCGGACCCACGGCCTCGAAAGCCAGGACCGGACTCGAGGGCACTGCACAACAGTGACACCTCTGCCAGCTCACTCTCCCTGAGTGCACCTGTACCTGCCTCCTTCCGGGTGTCCTTCAGGGTCGGCAGACTGCCGGGCACACACTGGGCCATGCCCAATGGCATTCTCTGCTTTGGATCGTCACACCCAGTTGGCTCTGGGCTTCCTGAGCTGTATCTTTGTCTGGCTTTTTCGGCACCGGTGTGGCTAAACCGGTTGCAAGGGCAGATGCTAGCCAGGGAGGGAAAGGCCCACCGCTTCCACGATTGTCATTAATGTACACACGTGCCTGTGCCTGTGATTTTACACTCAATGGAAACCATGCCATTCGTTCCATTTTCCTGGCTCTCTCCCTGTCCATTCAGCTTCAGAAGTCAAAGGCTCGGCGTCGTTCCCTGGCTGTCTGCTGAGGACGCTCCCCTTGAAAATGGCATTTACTCGAGAGGCGCTGAGATCCAGCAGGCGGACTGGTGTGAGAGCCTCCGCCCCCCTCGCCCCCCCATAGATCACATTTCACATCGACCCATCTGCCACCGCCTGCCTGTCTCGGAGCTCTCAGCCAGGCTCCCCGAAGGGTCCTGGTGGCCGTGGGAACATGTGGGAACAAAGGATGAGTGAGCTCCACCCCACCCCCCAGGCAGAGGCCCAGCACAGGCCATGAACTTCAGACTCCAGCTGCCCTGTTCTGTCTTCCCCACCGTCATGCTCCTTGGGGATAATTTGGAATGAACCCCCTCCAAGCCCACCCAGTTGAGGTGCAGGCTACTTGGGTGTCTGTGCTAGAATCCGGGGTGACTCCTTGGCTCACGTGAGCTGCTGTTTGTGTGTCTGCTTTGCTCGCACTTGGCTTAGGACTTTGCCCACACAGCACATTCGTCTCTCCTTGATTCTGTTGAACAGGCCAGGGCTCCAAGGCGATGTTCCAACCGGACTCCTGGCTCCCAAGGAGGAGAGGGAGGAAAGTATAGCTCATCCAAAGCGGGAGCAGTCATGTCCGTACTTGGGCTGGACTGAGTTTTATCCTAAATCAACAGGCCCGTCCATTGTGCACCCCGTTGTTGTCTTATCTGCCCCTTCCTTCTTGGACTGCCCCCCACCCCACCCCATGCCCCATTCTTTTCAGCAGTTTTATTGGCTTACAACTCACATATCAGGAATTCCCCAGTTCAGTGGCATCAAGACTGTTGGAGAATCTGTTGGAGAACACGTTCTCTTCATCCTTGTCCTCATCATTGTTTGCTCCCATCCCCCGCCTCCCCTGCCCCACCCCCAAGGAACCATTGGTTCAGGCACTGCCTCCATAGACGTACCTATCCCGGATTTGACAGACAGAAAAACACTGAAAAGGACACCAACAAACAGAACGAACAAGAATAACCTAGTAAACCAGATCAAAACCTCAACCGAAAAGAGAGCAGAACATAGCTCTAAAAAGGAGAACGAATCAAGATGGGTCATAAGGGAGATCAAACGCCTGGAGGGCTTTGTTCGTTGTTTGTCAATACCAAGGAGGAGAGGGCTCACAGAATAAGTCCCGCAGTGTGGCTGTCTCCCTCAGGCTCTGGGAAGACAGAGGACATTCTAGAGCTGGGGCCACAGGAACTTGGGGAGAGGCAGGGAGGTAAAGTCCAGTCTCCACCCCTTCTCCCTCCCAACTGTCTCCCCCCAGAGCCTGCCAGGACTCCAGCTGGCCAAGATGCTGAGGAGGGCCTCAACTCCCAGTTGAGGCCCAGATGTGGACTTCAACCTGTGCCAACCTTCTGTAGAGACACTGTGTGCCCAACGCAGGCGGGCCATCTTTCTTACCTTCATGGTACTTGTCATTCATGAAGTGAGGACAGTGGACCTACCTTGCTGGGACCCTTGAGCTGTTTTAAGGGGACATAGGTTCAGTGTGTAACGTGCAGTTATAGAAAAGGGATTTTGTCTTCGTTCAAATCATCTTCAATTATAAAAAGTTTAAAGCTGTCTGGGGTCAGCGTCATTAAAAGTCCTGGGAGAGTGTGGCTGAAGGGTATGGACCCACAAGTCCATCAGTCTGGTCTCTGATGCCTGGGAGGCCCTTCCCGGACAAGCTCCCGCAGTCAGGCCAGAGCTGGCTTGTGTGAAGGAGGATCGTCTCCAGCCAGCCCTCCTTCCTCTGTGCTCCCCGGGCTGGCATTGCCCTCAGCAGCTTGGCTGGCTGGAATAATGGCAGACCCTGGTGGGAGACAGGATGACAGGAGGAGAAGAAGCTGGAATCTACCCCCTTGCTCTTCGAGGCAAGGATGCAAGACTTCATCTCACGTACTTTGGATAGGTTGTTAGAAGAGGCCAGTCCCTGGAAACGTGTATTGTGCTTGGCCGAACGGAGGGGCAGTGAAAGAGAGGCAGGCCTCCATGAGATGAAGTGGCACCTCGGCTGCAAGGGCGGACTCAGGCGTGAGGACAACTGTGATGATCCCTTGGGCCTGTGCCGTGTTCTGTTCTGTTGTGCATAGGGCAGGGTTGTGAAGGGTCAGAACTGACTGGAAGGCACCTGACAATGATCACAACAACCTCTCGGCCCTCTCGTGAGCACCTGTGGTGTCAGCTCCCTCCTTGGCTAGCCCTCTTCCATCCCCTGGGCACACCGCTGGGAGAGCAGCTCATTGGCCTTCTGCACTCACAGGTTCCCTCGTTGCCAGTGCTGTCTTCCCAGGATAGCGAGTGAGTTCTGTGTCCCTGAGCAGAGTGGTGCTTATTATACAAATGCACTGGGTTTCCACTCGAAGCTGCCAGGACCTTGCAATGGCCCTCGGTCGTTAGCTCTCTGCTAAGCTGCAGGGCACATCTTTGAGACCGCATGGCCCTGGTCTTTGGGGTTTTGCTCTGGTCTGCACATTGCCTTGGTACTACTCCACAGTTGAGAGACCTCTACAAAGGTCCAGGGAGATGGGAAGTGGCAATCTGAGGGGACCCATGGTTTAGTTGGTCCAGTAAGAGTCAGTTCTGTGTCCTTGGGTGGCTTCTATGTCAATGGAACGAATCTCCGCTGCCACCAGGTTTACTGAGGGAGCACGCTGTGAGCACGGTGCTTAATGTGCTTAACGTCCAGAAAAGCTGTTGCCTTGTGACTCCCAGGAAGCCTCCCTCTCAAGAGCTGACTCTCCGACTACCCTCTTCTGTCATCCTTGCCCCCGCCAAGTGCCGAGCATTTTAACCCAGAAAGTGAATCACACGTGAAAGTGTCCAGCTTCATTGAAGGGAGCACCCTGTGTGGGGGGGCGGTTACCTGTTGGGCTGCAATCTGCATAGTTGGCAGTTTGAAACCACCAGCAGCAGCTCGGGGCAACGACTGGGTTTCTACTCCTGCAGACAGTGGTGGCTACGAGTCATCTTTGACTTGAGGGCACAGAGCTTGAGTACGAGCTTTTGAGCTTCATTTAAGTCCCATGTGGGACCAGTACAGCCCATGTTGAAGAGTTCATTGTAACTCACCTGTGTGTGGAAGTAGAACTCGAATCCAAAGAGTGGTCAATGTCTGCTTTGTCTAGACCTTTCTCCGGAGGCACCTCTGGGTGGACTCAAAACGTCAATGTTTGGTTACTAGTTGAGCCTTTAACTACAAGTAAAACCCATTGACTAGTGAGTATGGAAAAGGTAGAGATGCTTATTATCGTTTGATACTATTCACGTTATTAATAGGATACTCCCAGAAATAACTCCCCTCCAATGATATGCACACAAAAAAGTATTCCTGCAGGAGGAGACTTCCGAGTGAGAGAAATGATGACGGGTCTACCTTTGAAGGAGGGATTTGAGAGGGAAGGGGAAGTGCTCAAAGAGCCATGTGGTCGGAGATAGGAGATTAGATGATTCTATTGGTCTACCGGATGGAGATGAGTTCAGGATGAGTGGCACTGTGTGGAAGGACTTAAGAAGACAAAGGAGCGTTGAGCATATTTGTAAACATTTTAACTGGCTCTCCTCTAATGGGATGCAGGAACCATGGCATAGAAAATAGTAGAAGTCTTTGGGAATTACTCTTTGTCTTCAAAGTGTTCTTTTAGAGACACAATAAGATGCCAATACTGGACCACCTGGGCCCAGTTCCTATAGCGATGACAATTTGATTCACCATTTCTATTCTTGATCATTCTATTGACACTTACTGTCCATTTCTGTTCAGAGTCTATGGATAGATAACTCAGTACCTGTAGGGGTGACGGCCTCTCTGTTGCCTGGCATCGAAATAGAGCTTGGCTGTGTTATTTCGGTTGAGTTGGTGACAATGCATCTGACCTTGTAAATCTACCAGAGCAAGACTTCCGTGGTCATCGGTGTATTGGAGTCCAGAGTGGTGGTGCCGTGTGGCACCTTCCCACCAAGGGACTCCTCTTCTCGCATGATCCCAGACCATCTGCTGTGATTCAGAGGCTTCTCACCAGCTGGTTTCCAGAAGCAATTCTCCCACCCTTTATTTATGATCCGGCTTATTCTGGAAGCTTGACTGAAACCTGTTTCCTCTGGGTGACACTGTTAATATTCGACAGACCTGTGGCATAATGTCTAGCACCCAGCAACATGTCAGTCAGGCCAGAAGGATAGACTGACAGACAGGTAGTGTGAACAAGGACAGACAGATCAACTCATGGAACAACACGCTCTCCCAGGGCTACAGATGGCTAGCCATTGGCTTCTTCAGCCTTGCAGAACAAACAAGCAGATCTCTCTCCAACCCCCTAAGCCTGACGTCTTTTGAGTGGACCTCAGGTGGCTGGGCTCCCTCTGTCTAGCCGGCTTCAGGAATGGGGCGGTAAAGTGGGATTGTGAGGAGCCACCCTTGAGTGAACAACATCTGGACGAAGCAAGGAGGAGACAGGAATGTAGCTGGGCATCACCCATGCGGTGACAGATTGCATCTTTAATAAGCAGGCACTTAATTAGAAAAGTAATTTGTAAGAGACATTAATAGAATGTGAGTATTCAACTCTGACCGGCCTGCATGCAGCCTCAGCCTCCAAGGGAAGCTCCCGTGTGGAATCTGGCAGGCTGCTGCTTGGGTGAGTTTGCAGAGAGATGGTCATAGGGTGGGCAGCAAGGATGCCACCACATGCTTCAGGCTCTACATACTGTGCATCTGTCTGTGCCCATCCCCAGGAGGGGCTCATGCGGAGTGGAAGGTACCAAAAGCCAGGCCAGCCAGGCCCTCTGACGCAAAGCAAGAGGAAGAGAGGGTCCAGGGAATGAGGATGGCCACGTCTTTATTTTCACTCCATACTCATCTGTTGTGTGAGCGCTGGCATTGACTCCTGTCCGACTCATCGTGACCCTATAGAACAAGGTAGAACAGCCCCTATGGTTTTGCAAGGCTGTGACTGTGGACAGGAGTAGAAAGCCTCGTGTTTCTCCTGTAGAGCGTCTGGGGTTTTGAACAGGCAGAAAACAGCAGGGTGGGTCAGCCACAGTCAGTAGGTTGAGAGTTAAATAAAGCAGGCCCAGATGGGATATTGAACTCAAGCAATGCAAGGCAACAGGATCCACCAGACTCAAGCTCAAGCGATGTAGGCACCAGCAGCGTGGCAAAGCAAGTCTTGAAGGAGCCAATTTCTAACGACATGATCCAGGGGTGGGCTCGGCCCACAGGTAGTGTAGCTCACAGGTTGAGGCAGAGAACTAACTAAAGCAACAGTATGCTTGTCCAATGAACAGAGAGAAAGAGAGACTGGGGCAGGCCTTACAGAGCAATTTATCTCTTTGCCCTCCAATCAAACTGCGACCTGATTAATCCCACATGTTCCCATTGGCCAGGCAGTCACCATACACCTAACTAGCTCAGCTACCGTCCTGGAAAATCCATTGGCACAGCTCTGCTCTTTCCTATAGGGCCACTAAGAATCAGAGTCAGCTCCATGCAATGAGCTTGGTCTCCGGAACAATTGCAAGGAGGTCTTCAACCAGGAGACAGGCAAACTAGCTCAACTCAATGCCCTTGAGTGGACTCTGACTCCTGGCGACCCTACAGACAGGGTAGAACTGCCTCTGTGGGTTGGCAAGACTGTAACTTTATGAGAGTAGAACGTGCCCTCTTTCTCCAGAGGGACAGCTCTGGGTTAGCAGCCCAACATGTAGCCCAGTACCCCAGAGACACCAGGAAAACAGAGCCAGATCCCAGGCTGCTGATCAAATCATAAGAAGGCTTGTGATTTAATAACAAGGGCCAAAGAGGTGTCAAGGTGGAAGAGGCCTGGGATCCTGAGGAGACGGCCAAGGCAGAGCCACACAGAGGAGGCCTGGTGGCACAGTGGGATAAACTTCTGACTGCTAACCTAAGGGCGGGCAGTTCGAACCCACCAACACTCTCACAGAAACACTTGGAGGCCATTGGCGTCTGTGGTGGTTTACAGTCTCAGAAACCCTGTGGGGCAGCTCTCTCCGGAGCCCTGGACTCTCCCTGCCCCTGGGCTGGACCAGGGCAGAGTCCATCAGAGAAGCCGTTTGCAACCCTCGCCACACGTAGGAGTTGCTTGAAGAAGGCCACAGATGCCGGTGCCTGCCCCGGAGCCGCTCAATTAGAAACTTGAGTTTTGCCCCAGACTCTGTGGTTTTATTTTGCTTTGTCTCAGGTCCCAGGTGATTCAAATGTACCTTGCAAGTTGACAGCCAGCAGATGAAAGTATCCGAAGGTGGCACCATATGGTGCCAGGATTGAAGGTGTGCGGATCTGCTAGACCTGGGCTGATGTCCACACTTCTTAAAAACAAAACACCACCTTTGGTAATAATATGAGCTGAAAATGTGGGCAAATCTGTCAGAACTACGAAACTGAAATAAGAAGTCTGAACACTTGTTTGTCGTGTGTGTGTGAACAGGTTACTCCCCTTTGAATTTCTGAAACTCACTGTGTCACCCCATAGCACCCCTGTAGAATCAGCCTGCTGGCATCATTTCCTGTTCACTTAAAAACATGAGCTGGTGGTCTCAGAAAGAGATGAGGCTTTCCACTCCATACAGAGGTACCGGATTGCAAACCCACAGGGACCGTTCTACCCTGCCCAAGAGATGGGACTGGGTCACATGAAAGGGATGTGTATCTAAGGGAACTCAGATGGCAACAGGCAGGCTCCTGCTGAGACTCCAGGGTTCGGGGAACATGTCTGGGAGGAAAATCCAGGAGGCAAGTATGAGAGAGAACTTTTATTTCAGTGCTTCTTGGAAGGCAATAATATTGTGTTAGTTCCCAACCAACCGAATGCTCCAATTTCCCACCAACTCAGGGGCTTAACACACTATAAATGCATTGGATACAGAAGTTCCAAAGTCAAGGCGAAGACAAAGACCCATCCCCTCTGGAAGTGTCAAGGAAGAATCCGTTTCTTTTCTTTTCAGCATCTAGAGGCTGCCTAGACCCTAGGATCCTGGCCCCTCTTCACAGCACAATCACCTGAACCTGTGCTGCTTTTGTTCCTTCTGACCCTCTCAGCAGGGTCCTGGTGATTCCATGAGACCCTTCAGATACCCCAGGATCATCCTTTCTCCAGATCTTAACTGCCTCACAGCGCAAAGGCCCTTTTCCTAGGAAGGGAGTCGGATTTAGATGCGCTGTGAATCGGATGAGAACACATCCAGAGGCCACCAAGGGTAGCAAAGGGTACCTGCTGCTCTTGTGAAGGTGCAGATGGCAAAGTGGGAGGGAGCGAGGGAAAGGGGGCAAGATGAGCACAGCCCAGAGTGAAAGACAAGGCGGAAAGGGGAGCGAGGAAACGCAGGCCCCGCCACGCACTTACTCTGTGTCTTTCCCACAAGGAGTTTCCGCAGAGCAGACTTGAGCCAGTCTTGTTTGCAATGACCAATGGAATGCTTTTAATTTTCAATGTAACTGATTAGTTTAAGTCTCTCTTCTTCCTCCCCCTTCTCCCTCCCTCCTCTCTCTCCTTCCCTTCATCCCTTCCTTCCTTCCTCCCTACCTCCTTCCCTCCAGACACTGTGTCAGTGTGCTCGAATTTCTATGCAAATAGCTGCGTTAACCAGCCCTAAGACAGTAAAGTAATTTGGTAGTAGTACGCATGTTTTAAAAACTCTGTGTCGGCATTTGAAAAGAAAAGGGAAAAAGAAGAACACCTTTTCTTTGTGTTTCTCCTCTATACTCATCTCCTTCCATTTCGAACTTCACTTTCATCTAGCTTGAAAGGACTCCTCCTCCCCCCACCCCAGTGGACATTAGCTGCCATGTTCACTAAAAAATGAGGACTTTAAAAATATATCTGCAGCTTGCTTTCATGAGTTATGTACATGTACATGGATTTTAAGTCTGAAAACAATTATCTTCACACAGTGTTTGGATGAATCCCCTTAGTTCGGTTTTCTGTGAAGCACTTTCCAGAGTCAAAAAAAAGGAAACTATTTGTTTATTATTCTTTTTAATCCAGAAGCATTTTGCAATGTATGATAGGAGTGAGACGATGGAATAATCAGGCTAAATTCTTTCTGTCTATTTCAGGACAAACAAGCACACCCCTACATACACACCATGCTGTTCCTGTTTCACAAGAGTCCCTTCCAAGGCTCTAGGGTGAGCTCTACGCACTTTGGGCAATTTGGGAATTCGTGTTGTGTGCAAACTTGGGCAGGGAATGATGCTGTGAAGGGGCTGCAGGGTGGTTTGAACAAGAGATGAACAGCTGTCCTTCTGTGTGATGTACGCACAGAGGTGGTGACAGGATAGAGGGATAAGGCAGGGACTTTGTCCTAAAGGGAAACACCACTTGTGCCAAGTGAGTTTGGCTGCCATGACACCCATCCTTTCCAATGACAGCCTGCGTGGAGGGCAGCCAGTCACAAGCGTGCCTGGCCCCCTTTGACCTCAATGTAGGGCCGACTCCCAGATCAGACCCCAGGACATGCAGGCAGTTTCGTTGTTACTGTTTCTGTCACAAAGGTGGGTGTGGTGCATAAGGAAGGCCTTCTCCTCCTCGTAAACTGGTTCCTAGGAGCTCTGGTGGCTACGTGGTGATTGAGTTGGGCTGCTATCCTCAAAGCCAACATTGGAAACCACCAGCGTGAGAACGATTCCTCTTGGGACCCCACCGGAGCAGTTGGACCCTGTCCTACAGAGTCAACGATGAGTCAGAATTGACTTGATGGGAAAGTGTTTGACGTTAGGTTTGGACCGTTGGTCGTAGCCTGGTTTCTGAGACTAATGTCCTAAATGGTGTCGTTTCATAAGTAACCCTGCATCTTTTTAGTATTATTAACCTCTGGCGGATCAATGTGTCTTGTTGTCTATACATCATATCTCATTCTCTAGCCAACCTTCCTCACTCACTGATTTCTGTGTTTATTGCTTTGGTTTTCCCTCCTGATAGAATCCAGGCTCCTGGAGAGTGGGGACAGCCGATTCCCTTCCTCTTCAGGGTGGTGTCCCAGGCTGTGTGTGGTCTGAATTGCTGGGGATGCTGCTAGATTTAGCAATGAGAGCCTCAGGTACTCTCCTTGGTCAGCCTACCAGGAAGCTGCTTGTGTGCTTGGTGCTCAGTGGACACCAGCCTTATTTTATTTCTCTTATGTGTCAGCTTCTACAAAATATGATGAAGATGGCATGTGAGTCAGTGAGGGTCTTTAATCAGCGGTATAAAAAGAAAGAACAATTCTCGTAGTTCCCAATTTAAAACTGTTGGGGAATGACAACCAGGTGTCGATGGCATGGACTAGGAAGAGAGATCTGATGATCCGCTTCCCAAAGTCAGACAGTCATGTCTTAAGAATCACAACAGCCCAGTCAGCAAACCATCCTGGGGACAGGCCAGTCCCGGGCAAAGTTCTCCATGAATTGGAGGCTCACTTGATAGCAGCTAACAACATCCATGTTACAATGTTTCGCTTTTTTATCTAAAACTTTCCCCAAGGCTTACACACAGACACACACACACACACACACACACACACACACTCATTCATCAGCTTACTGAGAAAGAGCCCAGGTTCTAAAGAGCTCTTCGGGAAGCTTGGACACAGTGGCTTACACATTCTGCTGCTCACCCCAAGGTCAGCAGTTCAAAACTATCAGGCCCTTCACAGAGATTTAAAGCCTGAAAACTCAAATAGGTGACTCTGTCCTACAGGGTCACTATGAATTGGAATTGGCCCCATGATATTGGGTTGGCCAAATGGAAGTTGATCCATTGATAATTATTGATATCACATCTGATTTACATTATCTGTATCTGGTTCACTTAAATTTCATTAAACCAGAATTAGAAATAATCACTGGCAAGAATTCTGTGTGGGGGATCTTCCTCATCTGTCATACATGTTCTCATTTTTTTATATTTGTCAAATGGTCTCATATTTCACCCATAAATGTATCATTTAATGTATGACAGTCAAAAGCCCAGTCCCATGCTTCAGAGTACAAAATGATAATTTGGTTTCACTTTATTTTAATGAGTGAATTTCTTTTAGCAGATATCAAGACATGTTGCATATTACAAGATCTTATTTCTTTATATATGATACACACATCATTGTAGACCCTAACAGTGAGTGAGTTGCATATATGGGAAGTTAGACCATCAGAAAGTAGATGTATTTCTATTGTGGTGCTAGAGAAGAATATTGAAAGTACCACTAACCACTAAAAGGGAAAAAAACATGTATTGGAAGAAGTATGGCCAGAGTGCTCCTTAGAGGCAAGGATGGCAAGACTTGGTCTTAGGTGTTTTGGGCATGTTGTCAGTCCCTGGAGAAGGACATCATGTTTTGTACATTAGAGGGGCTGCAGAAAATAGTTAAGGATAGGGATAGAGGCAGTGGCTACATCAGTGGGCTTAGGCAGAGGAGCAATTGTAAGGATGGTGCAGGAACAGGCTGTGTTTCATTCTGCTGTGCTTAGGGCGCTGTGGGCTAGAGCCAACTCGATGGCATCTAACCACCACAACAGGCTGAGAATGAGGGAAGGTGACTAATCACCGCATGTGGCTGAGACAGAACCAGGAAGCCGCCAAGTCCTCTCTCCTTTCTCCGTGGCACAGAGCAAAGCTGCTTCCCCTGCACGGTTGCATCTAAGAAGGAGTTACTAGAATATGCTTGGAGGTGATGGATGCCATTTCCAGAAATAAAGTGTTCCGAGTGAATTTTTACAACCTTTACTCTGCATGAGTGGGAGCAAAGGGCTGCAGGCTGGCAGGGTCTGGGGATGCAGGCAGACAGATCATGGTGGCCTTTCCCTAAAATGTGTGCACGGAAGTATGTGGTCAGCACTCAGCCTAGGTGGGATGGAGATGAAAACTGGAGGCGGACTGCCTAAGCCCTAGCCCAGTGATGCGAGCGAACAAGGGCCCTCCCAGCAGTGCAGTCTGGGAACAATGGAGTGTTGACGGGTGGTTTGGGTGAAATGATCATTATCTATTAGGCTTGGAAAAGCAGAGAGCCACCAAAAAAGGAAGCCTCTCCGCAAGATGGATGGACCCCAGAACTGCAACAATGGGCTCAAACACAACGTCTCAGGCCCAGTCTTTGCGAGAGAAGAAAAATAGGTGACAGGCACACATGTAGAAGAGAGGACTTTATATCCAGGAAGCCGCTCCTCTCAGTCCGACTCAAGGCCCTGTGTCTGAGGCTGCCAGAGCCCCCTCCAGACTCACAGCTGCAAGCCGCTGAAGCAGGGAGGTGAGGCAAGGGGATCACAGGCCAGTGGGTGCAGTTGCTGTGTTCCAAAGTTGACAGAACATGGCCGGAAGCCAACAGATCGCCACTGGCCAGAGAGTGGCACATGCAATCCAGGAAAGTAGGATGCAGAGAGGCACAAGAGAGACTATTTCTGTGTCTCTCGGATGAAAATGATTGTGAGGGTGGCAAGTGCCTGGGGACTTGGCCCCTGGGATCACTGTGCTTCAGAACCCACTCGTGGTACCCAACAATAGCCTATTTTAAAGAAAATAATGCTCTATCTTTAATTCTATTCTCCCTACCACAGAGATCAAGAAATTAAAGGAGGAATAAATGTCCTATAAAAATACACTTAAAAACATAAGGAGTGAATGCACAAAAATGTTTCTGAACCAGAAGAAAGGGGACTTTCTTAGAACTTAATGCATACTGGATAGAACAATAACTTAAAGAAAAATCATACATTTAATGATTTATCACAATATTCCTTTGTTCCTTCAATGAAACAAGGCTAAGACATAATCAGTGCCAGGAGAGAAAATGTTTGCAACACAGAAAGCAACATTGGCATCCAAAAATGCATAAAACACCATCGCAAAGTAACATTAAATAACTAGTTCATGAAAAGATAAGTGAAGATTCTGAGTACAGTTGGGAATTCCAATGCCCCCTGAATTTAAGAAAAGATGGTCACCTTCTCAAATAATGAGGCAATGCATGATGGAGCATAATGAGATGCCCTGGGCCATGTGTCCGGTTGGCAAAGGTTGAACAATCAGGTATCTTTGGGCAGAGAATCACCTGCCACTAGTGATGGGAGTGCTGAGAGTTGGAGACAGGAGGCGGTGCAATTCAGCACAATCTGGAAAAGCTGTGTGTCCAACCATGACCCTTCAATCTATTGTCCACCGCAGCTCTGGAAGAGAAGGCCCGCATGTCATCTCTCTAGTGGTTGCCGCAATCCACTGAGAGAACCGATGATGGTCAGAACCGGACAGCACTTCATCCTGTTGTCCATGATTGTCCTGACGCAGAACCACCTCCACTGCCACTCCTCCCCGCCCATTCTTCATGTAGCTGCTTCCAGAACCGCACCAGCACATACACAGCAGACGTGTGCCAGGCTGTTCAGTATACCACCGTCTGAAAGAGTGAAGGTGGGAGATAGGCTGAGATCCCATAAACATGGGAATGCTTAAATCAAACTCCACCTCAGCTGGAATGGTTATTGAAGCTACAAATGAGATAAATGGACATTATTTAATATATAGCATAGTATACACACACACCAAATAACATTTTTGGTGAGAAATCAGATTGTGTATAGTCTACATTTAACCATATGCAAATCATATGTTCTGAATTATTCTTTAGATTTCTCATACAGGTAAAAGTATGAAGTGATTGTAAAGGAATACAGGTGACCACGATGATGATGATGATGATGATGATGATGATGATGATGATGAAGAAGAAGATGATGTGATGTTGGTGGTGGTTATGACGGTGATGATGATGATGATGGTGATGATAATAATGGTAATGATGGTGATGGCGGTGACGGTGATGATGATGATGATGATGATAATAATGGTGGTGATGGTGATGATGATGATGATGATGATGGTGGTGATGGTGGCGGTGATGGTGACGATGACGATGATGATGATGATGATGATAGTGTTGATGGTGATGAGGATTACAATGATGGCGATGATGATGGTGGTGATGCTGCTGCTTCTGATGGTGATATTGATGATGGTGATGATGATTCAGATGAAAGTTTACGGAGCAAATTCGTTTTCCACCAGTGACTTGTGCACCTTTCATAACAGTGCTCTTTTCACTTCCTCCCTGGGCCCACATTTCCATTTGTCCTCCTTTCCTATTAGGCACAGCAGATCAGCACGGGCAGCTAACTGGAAGACCCAACCGTTGTCCCACTGCTGGCCCCTGGGGAGAGAGGCGATCAGTCTGCCTCTCTGAAGAGGACCGTCGCCTCTGGAGTTCCAAGAGCAGTTCTGTTCTCAGGCTTGCTCTGAGCCAGGACAAACGCAATGGCAGAGGGGACTTCTCATCCTTCACTGCCCACTCTGCTTTGTTTTGAAGATCTCTGGTGGCGTAGTGGCTACAAGTTGGGCCGTGATCCTCATGGTCAGCAGTTCAAAACCACCAGCAGCTCTGCTGAAGAAAGACTTGGCTTTCTACTGCCATCAACAGACACCGTCTCAGGAACTCACAGGGGTTGCTGTGAGTCAGCATCGGCGTGATGGCCATGAGTTTGGTTCCCTTGCTTTGTGATTGGGCAAATGCTGCCCATTTGGTTGCACGGTTGATGGTTCTGAGAAGTGTGCTTGTCAAGGGTCGTATTGTTCACTTTCTTGGCCTGTCTAGAGTTTGGCCAAGCAGGAGGTTCCTTTCCAGGTAGAAAGGAGTCTCAGGACCCCTTTCTTGTTATTACATTATTGTTAGGATTTTGGCAGTCATAGTCATAGATGTCATACTGGAATTGGGGGGATTTGAGGAGAATTTAGTGCAAGGAAATTTACTTAAGTATAGTCAGTTGTAGAAAAACTGCCAAGGGATGGTGCCGACCTTGGGTCTTCTAAGAATGAGAAAACGAGCATCCTGCAATGCCTGAATGGATGCCTGCAGACAGGCATTTCCCACCCCGTGATGCTGAGGTTCTGTGCGGAGGGTGGCATCCCACCGTCCCGAGTCCTGAAATCCTGCAGGAATGGCGCTAGAGGAACACGCACTCCAAACATACCTGCCTTCTCTTTAGAAAAGTCCGCACCTCCACATCCTCACCGTCCTTCCCTGGGTCCGTTAGTATGAAGTCCTGGCTGGCTCTTCCTTGTTCTGAGTTGTGATGGGATGTTCTCTGTGGAATCTGAAGAAAAAGAAGATTGGACTTCCCAGATGCTTCATCCTGTCCCAGCAATCTTGTGTCCTGGTACACAGGAAGGATGGGGAGGCACTCCCATGGGTCCTTGATCTATTAGACAGGAGAACCTGACTTAGTTTCCTGTTTTCTCCAAGGGGATGATAACTGCGGAGGGTCCATAGGAAGATCAAGTGAGATACCATCCCCATGTCACCTACCTCATGTGCGTGCAGACCACATTAGTGGACGGGATAAAATCAAGGATCTGGTTCCGGACACCTGGATAAGTACCTCAGCTTCAAGGAATCCATGATGCTGAACCAGGATGGCATCTTGCACAGAAAGATGTCAGAACAGTGGGCGGGGTGTGTTGGGGGGAGGAGCATTCCATTAAAGCATATGCATAGGAAATGCTAAGGGAAACAGTTCTTTGAGATTCCTTAGTAGCTTTAATTGACTTCCTGTGCCCTGGGTTCCTAAGGTTGGCCCAGAGCATGTGTAGTGGATCTGGAGCAAGGCTCATCCTCACCATAATCCCTTGCTTGGGATTTAGGGACCTTCATGATGGAAGCCTTCTTAACTGGCCACAGAGCAGAGAGAGCCCTATCAGCCACGCATGGACTAGATGCTATCGTTTAATAACCATGCACTTAATTAAAATAAGTAATTCATAGGAGTAATTAACATGAAGGGACTAAATAGGTTTTCTCTATGCCATTGGCATTTAAATAGAGGATGAAATTCCATATTGCTTCATCTTTTCAATAGTATTTCCTACAAAATAGGTCCCCTGTAAGCCGACTTTTTTTTTTAACTGACATTAATAGGAAATAGAACCTTGCACTTGACCGTACTGCTGCGACCCAAAAGAAACAAGCGCACTGCTCTCGGGCCACTTCTGACATAAAGACAACACGCATCCTCACACCTGGATTGATGAGTGACACCATTATACTGGAGCAAAGCATGAAGTGGTCAAAGCTGCACAATGTCCGTGGAAGCCGCCGTCGAGGAATCAACGACAATGGACAGTGGAAGCTTCTACTGCTAACGACCTCTTTAAGGTATTAAAAAAGCGAAGATATCACTGGAGAACTAAGATGTGCCCGACCTAAGTCAGCCTTCTATGTTTGCGAAAGCTGGGCCAGGAAGAAGGAAGAATGCAGCCGGTTGGGAACATTTGAATTACACTGTCGGTGGAGAAAATGAACTCTATCCAGGCCTGGCAAAAGAACCAAAAAAAATATGTCTACAGCTAACCCCCTCCCTGGGGGATGGACAACAGAAAAGTGGGTGAAGGGAGATGTCAGGCAGTGCAAGATAGAACAAAATAATAATAATTTATAAATTATCACAAGTTCATGAGGGAGGAGGAGCGGGGAGAAGGAAAAACTGAGGGGCTGATACCAAGGGCTCAAGTAGAAAGCAAATGTTTTCAGAATGATGATGGAAACAAATGTACAAGTGTGCCTGACACAGTGGATGGATGGATGGATTGTAACAAGAGTTGTACAAACTCCCAATAAAATGATTTTTTTTTAAAAAAAGGAAAAAATGTCTCAGAAGAAGTACAATCAGAATTCTTTTTTGAAGCAAGGGTAGTGAGACACGTGATTCAGAGGGCATTGGTCCCTGCAGAAGGACATCGTACTTATCAGAGAGTCAACAACCAAGAGGAAGATCATGAACAAGATGGGTGGGTACTTGACTGTAACAATGGGCCCAACATGGCGAAGGCTTTGCCGATGGCACAAGACCAGGTGGTGTTTTGTTATAAGTAGTGTGTTAGAACCAATTTGATGGCACCAAGACAAGGCAAGAACATGCTGTCAGGAGAGATCTGTCCCTGGAGAAGGGGGTCCTGCTTGGGTTGTGCGGAGGGCAGTGAAAAGGGGAAGGTCCTCGGGGAGATGGACGGACGGACACCGGGGCTGCGTCAAAGGGCGTGAATGTAACAATTGTGAGGAAGGCCCTGGACCGGGCAGTGCTTCATTCTGTTGTGCATGAGATTAATTACTATGGTCAGAACCGACTTGGTGGCACCTCACAACACAACAACATGAACAACCACAGAGGCTGCGTGATGGTCGACCAACCCATCTATTCTCTTTTCTCTGCATCTTGGGCACTGCCATTTATACTTCTACTTAATTGTGCTTTGCATATATTATTATTTTTCATAATCATGATTTAACAAGCCCAGGGGATGCAGTGAGAGAGCATTCCCTGATCATCGGCTCAAGCCCATCAAGTGCTATAAGGGGGACAGACCTGAGACTCTGTCCCCATGGTGAAGGTGTACCCTAGAAAACCCTACGCAGCAGCTCGATGCTATCACACAGGAACCCTATGAATCAGAACCCCAGAGAGAGCAGCAGGATTTGAGGTTGCCACTAGATCAGAGAGTTCCCAGGGTCTTCCCTGTAAACAATGCAGTGGCACTTGTACTCAGCAGACGTTTACTGAATCACGAGTAAAATATATGGCAAACATCACAGCACCCTTAGAAAATACTGTTATCCTGCTAACTTTACTATTGTTCTTGTTCAAATTGGTCAACTAACTTCTTAATTGAACCTAGTGTTGTATTTGAAGAAATGTTAGCATAGGAATTAGGTGGAAAAGGCAAATGAGGAGAGAGAGAGAGAGAGAGAGAGAGAGAGAGAGAGAGAAGGAAGAGAAAGAGACAGAGGGGGAGGAGTGAAAGTAAAGGAAGGCCTAGACAGCGGGAAGTAGGGAGAGAAAGAAGAAGGAGGGAAGGAAAGGGAAGGGAAAAGGAAAAGGAAGAAGAAAAGAAGGAGAACGATGAAGGGAGAGAGTTTGGGGTGGAGAGATGGCAGGCTGAAGCCCCCCTTTATCTACTTGTTCTTTCACTTAATGTTCCTTCAAGCCTTCCGAGCATGAGTCTAATGAAGGAGTGAAAACAGACCGATGCACTTGACTTTCTGAAACAAGGCAGGTGGCTGGGGAATTCAGCCAGAAGAACCCACGGGCCTTGGGGCCAACTCTGGAGCCTGGGGTTAACGAAGTCAAGGGAAGAGGACTTTACAACCAGGGGCCTCTGCCCCGGTACTCCTTCTAGTCCAGACCCGTTCCTTGGCCGGCTCTGTTGTGGACACAATCTGAACTCCTGCTGCGCTAGACTGTTAAACGTTGGGGGCAGCAGAGTGGCTTCAGGTGTCTCCAAGCTTCAAGTTGAAATAATTCATGTTCTGCTTGAAATAGCATATTTTAGGGCAGATGGTAATTCTAGCTACTTCTAAATCACAAAACCAAACACCCCAGGCCAAAGGACAGCCATCCCTGGAAAATCCCAGACAATCTCGGACACCCCCTACCGCTCACATTCGTACTCTGGTCACTCCTCAGGCCACATGCAAACTCTGAGAGCCAATCGCGTCCAATTCTGCTGAGAAGAGGAAGAGGGGCAACCTGGAGCCCCAGCAAGGAAAGGACAAGCCATCGGGAAGGCTGATCATCATGACCAGCTGATTGTTCTCCTGTTTACAAACCCACATGGCCAGAACTTCGACATCAAGAACAGCAGCAGCAACATGGATTTCCTCAGTTAAGACCACTTCCTGGCACATTGCTGTGATAATTTGGGGGGTCAACTGTTGTTGTCTCAAGGTTATCTATTGGAAGTCTAAGCAGGTATGAGCGATGAGAATGAACCCATTTGAGGCTTCCCCTAGCCTGGTCTGTGAGGTTCTGGGAATACATGGTATTCAACCTGTCTTTGGGATGAACTAGAGGGCTAGCTCATCACCCAGTGAAACTGTGTATAAAACACATCTACCCCGGGAGAAAAGAGTAACTTTGAGGGGTCCAGACACGGAACCTTATCAGAAATGACAAGGTCAAATATTAAAAGTGTAAGCACCATCCTGAGGACCCTGCTTGACTGACTGAGTTTGGAAGGGCATGGAAAGCAAGACAAGACTCTTGTGCCCAGAGGCATCTACCAAAATTCTGACCTAGAGGCCAGACACACACCTTAGCTCTCTGCACGTCTGAAGCATCCTCAGATCAAAGATACGTACCTTCTTCTGATGCTGTTCTAGCTATCATTCCTCTCCATCCCTGTCCAAGCTGCTCCTTGGACTGAACACCTCGTTCTACCCCTCCTTCTCCGAGTGTTCTCATGTTGTTTCATTGCCACCGAGGTCACTAAGTTTCTCTGCTCCTCCACACCACTTTGAATGGTCTTCATCAGGGTGTCTCCCTACATGCCCGCCCCCACTAGACTCAGGATCACCAGATATGGACAGGTGCCCCATTAACTCTGGCACCAGCCTTGACTTGTAATCACTCTAGCACTAATTAATCGGAGGATAAATGAATGGTCCCAAAATACACCAAGTTATGGGAGGTTTATCTTGCGGTTATATGCTGGGAAGTCTCTTCTGACAGAGCGACTCCTTATGACAGACTGGAACTTCCACATAGGATTTCCTTAGCGGTCCTCCTGACAAGAGCGAATGACCAGCTATTTCATCGGGGAAGTCACTGATGGACTTGGACTGCCTCACTTCTGAATGGCAGACACGCTTCTTGACCATTGCTCCATCTGACCTCTTACGGAGACGTAGAGACTTCTGCTTGGCTCTCCTCAGCATTTTCTTTCTTCCCTGAGAATCAATCTTACAACATTATTTGAAACACTGTCTCTAGTATCAAATACAGAGGGGCAAAAATCACTATCCCAATTTCGCTGGTCTAATTATCAGTAAGGAGCCTTGAGGGGCATGGAGGGGGGGTGCCAACCATCTACCACAGAACTGAAGCAGTAGCAGTAGAAATAGGAGCACATGTAGTAACAGCAGTAGAAGCCAAAGCAGTCACAGCAGGATTATTGTAGTAGTAATAGCGACACCAGTTGTAGTTGTGTCAGCCAAAGCTGCATTAAAACAGTACTATAGGAGGAACAACGATAATAATTGTAAGAGCAGTAGTAGCTGTAGCAATCCTACTGTAGTGGTGGTGGTGGTGTTGTAGTAGTAATAATAGAGAATTATAATAGCAGTAGCAATGATCACATTGCTATTAGTAGTACTAATAATGTAGGAGTGGTAACAGCTGTAGCAACAGTAATAATGATCGCTGCAGTTGGGTGCCTTCAACCTAGATGCGAACTCATATCAACTGTATGTAAAACGGAACACAATGCGCCAAGTCCTGCCCCGTCCACACAATGACGGCCACGTGTTTGAGCCCGTGACTGCAGCCACCCTGTCAATTCATCTCCTTTGGGGTCTTCTCTGGCCCTGGCCCTTGGCTTGACCAGCATGATGCCCTTCTCCAGGGAGTGTTTCTCCTTGACCACCTGTGCAAAGTACCTGAGAGGAAGTATCCCCGTCCTTGCTTCCAAGATGGATTCATTCTGGCTGGTATCTCTTCCAGGACAGGTGCTTGTTCTTCTGGCAATCTTTGGCATCTTTAGTATTTTTAATGGAAGGAGCACATCAAACTGTGTGGTCCAAAGATAGCTAATTATAAGATCCAAGCCTGGAAAAGAGAAAGGGAGCAGGAACCTGAATCCCAAATAACAGGATTGTAGAAAACTATAGAAGAAAGCGGTAGCTCAAAATCGATTTGCAGGGTTACTGCATGGGATGAGCCTCGAGGGACTCCCCAACACACCGTGGCAAGTTGTGTGTTGGCCATTGCCAAGGGGATGGTTGCCAAAAGCAGATGGTGGCCGTTGTAAAGATGGTTGTAGCAACTTAGCTCCGGCTGGAATATAACATCTTGTAATAGGATCTATCTACCAGCCCAAGGTTGTTGTCTTGTTGTCTGCTTTCCATTAGATCGAGGTCACTACTGGTCGTGAATAACCATGGTTTTTGCATCCTTGTTTGGCGTGTGCCCCAGCTCGTGCAGTTATCTGTACATGGAAACTGAGACTGATGGAAACATGAAGGAAATAATGGGGCTGATGATTACCTGGGGACATGGCATGGGAGGGAGGGTGAAGGAGAATCAATATTAATGTGCTAAAAAAAGGCAAAAAATCTACAAGATTGATTGGGACGATGACTGCACAGCCTTCTTGATAATATTGAGCCATTGAGTTGTATGACCTGTCAACTATAGATCAGTAAAGGAGAGTCGGTTTCAGAGTCTTTTCTGACATCCATTTTTGTCTTATTTCCTTTTTTCCTGCCTTTTAAATGTCCTTTCACTTCCTGCATGTATCATGCCCTTGACACCTTTCCACAACTCATCTGGTCTCTCATCATTAGTGTTCATTTCATCAAATCTGTTTTGGGATGGTCTCTAAGCTCAAGTGGGAAGGTTGTCCTTCGGCTCTCATGGAATGATTTTCATTTCTTTAGCTTCAACTTGAATTTAGATTGGAGCACTTGATGATCTGTTCCACAGTCAACCTTTGGCCTTGTTCTGACTGATGACACTGAGCTCTCTCCATTGTCTCTTTCCACAGATGTAGTTGATTGGATGCTTCTGGATTTCATCTGGTCATGTCTACCTGTATAATTGCTGTGTATGTTGTTTAAAAAGGTATCTGCAGTATATAAGTTATTTTTCCTATAAAATATTATCATGCAATCTTCAGTGTCATTTCTATCACCAAGGTCAATTTCCAACTTCTGTTCAATCCTCTTTGTCTTCAAGTTTTACATCACAATCATCAATAATTACCAATTCATCTTTAGTGCCTGTCTGAACAATTTCTGACTGCATATGTTTTTTTTTCCATTGGCATTCTTCGTGGTTCAAGAGTAAATTTGAATAATAGTTGTATTATTTATTTCTTGTACTCATATGGATGATATATTATCACAGACAGCTTTATATTTCAGGATTGATCTTGAAATATATTTTTAAAAGAAACAGTTTTATTGGCATATATTCACATATCATACAATTCAATAGTTCAATTATATTCAGACAAGCTATACAATCATCACCAAAATCAATTTTAGAATATGTTCTTTGTCCTTGTACTCCTCCTTATTAGTTACCTGTTCTCTCTAATAACTAATCAAATATCATTGCTCTTCCGTTTGTCCTGCTCAGCATAGTAGACCATATCATTGATCCATGCAAAGTGGCCACTATGAGATCATATCTGCTCACTCAGGTCTTGATCTTGATGCATGCCTTTTCATTTCTGATGACTGCCCATTTTCCTAGATGTATGCCTCCTGTATTCCACATCCTGATTAGGAATGGGTGTTTTCAGCTGTTCTTCACATTCTGAGTTGTGGTCCATCAACAGATGAAGGTCCTCAAAGCTTGACTTCATGCATCTCACTATGGTCCCTCTACATCAGGGAGATGGTTCTTCCCCAGTCTCATGTGGAGTGTCTTCTGACCAGAGGGGCTCATTCTTCAGCACTACGTCAGACAACTTTCTGCTGTTGTTCTTAAAGTTTTCACTGGCTACCTTCAAAACAAAGACATCACCTGGTCCTTCTTCCCAGGCTGTATTAGTCTGGATGCTCAGCTAAAGCCTGTGTCCATTACAGGCGACCCTATGGGGATTTAAAATACCACGTGACAGCACCATGGAAGCCGCCAAAGTATGGCAGGGATTGGTTTCTCCTGGTGACCTGTCCAAAGTAGGTGAGAAACCCCCCCCTATTTGCCTGTGTGGAGCATTCCGACTGTACTTCTTCCAAGAACATCTTGTTAGTTTCTTTCTTGGACCATGGTTCTTTTCAAGATCCTTCACCGGCAGCGTCATTCACATGCATCGGTTCTTCTTCAGTCTTTCTTATTCAATGTCCACCACTCACATGTGCAGGAGCCAAGTGAAAATGCCATGGCATGGGCCAGGTGCCCCTCAATCCTCAAAGTAACGTTCTTACTTTTCAACACTCTAAAGCGATACTGGGCAGCAGTGTCACGTGCCACTTGATCTTGACTGGTGCTTCCATGAGCATTGAATATGGATGCAAGCACAGCACAATTCTTGACAATCTCAATCGTTTCTCCACTTTTCATAGTGCCGCCTATTGATCCAATTGTGAGAATTCGCGTCTTCTTTACATTGAATCTTAAACCATCCCGGAGGCTGTGCGTCTTGATCCACATCATCAAGAGCTTCCAGTATGTCCTCAGCCTGGAAGTGCTGCTGAAGACTGTTCACGTGGGTGACCCTCCCGGTACCTAAAATACCAGTGACATAGCTCCAAGCATCACACTCACACACCAGCCACCACAGGATCACAAAACTGACAGGCAAGTGGGGTGGAACATTAGTCATTAATGATACCAGTAATACTCATCATAGCAGCAGCAGCAGTAGTAATATGTTGCCAGTGGCAGTCAAATCTGTATTCTTCCTAGTCTTCATTCCCTGCCTGTGAGTCAAATCCAACTCAGAGCAACCCATCTCATGGGAGAAGAGAACCACACTCCTTGCGGCTTCCCAGACAGCAAGGATACATGGAACGGACAGCCTCCTCTTCTTTCTGCGGAGCAGCTGCGGGGTTCAAACCTTCCGCTTTTCTGTTGGCAGCCCAGCACATGATCCCTTATCCTGAGACTTTGGCAATGATAATAACAATAAGAACTGTAATGGTGAAAGAAATGCACTGAGTGGATAAATTAGAGACCTCCCTGACTCTAACTTACATTGCCTTTTATGCAGCCTTGGAAGCAATTCAGGACAAAATGTGACCAGTTGATCAGACTGACGGGAAATGAGTAAGGAAAGGGGACGATGACACGAACTGCTCAAGCAGCACTTCCATTCATGAATGCCAAGCAAAAAGAGAGAGGGAGGGAGGGAGGGAGAGAGAGAGAACTAAAGTAACGATAGCGTCCATCAGGTTTCCTACTCAGAAGTTCTAAGAACAGCAAGCCAGAGTGTGTGGTAGGAGAAAGCCCTGTTCTCGGTCAATAGGAAGGTTACTTACAGCTTGAGGAAAGCTGCCCGGTTCCAGGCAGCTGCCCAACTTAGGGCTTAGCAAATGATGAGTCAATTGGCTGCTGTGCAGTCCTGGTTGATCCTCAAAGCTGGACCCTGGCAAAACCTGCCCGCAAAGGCATCCTCAGGCGGTTGGCTGTCTCTCACTCTGCTTCTCCAGCTTGGCTCCCCGGAGCATACCTCCTAATCCTGGTCAAGTGCAGGCATGCAGCGCTCTGGCGGAAGGAGGCAGAGGGGAAGGAGAGAGCGGACAGTGCCTGGATCCACAGGAACATTCAGATTTTCAGAAGGACTCTCCTCTCGCCTCAACAGTGACCGGCACAAACCCAAGTCCACAGCAGCCAAGCGTGGTGCCTGTGGTTGCCACTGCCTGGGCCACCAGTCTGGATTGGAAAGTGCCCCTGGCACTCAGCTCCAATGCCATTAAGAGACCTCTGTTTTCTAATGCAGAATGCTTTCAGAACTGTGTGTGACTGTGGTGGCTCCACCCCCGGGATGATTTAATTCTCCTGGAATGTGGAGTATTGGCATCAGGCACCGGATGGGCTGTTCACAGCAAGTCAGAGCTGCCAGGAGGGGGACAGAGGCTTGCTCTGGAAGGAGAGCACATGAGACCTGGCCAGTGGGCAAAGCTTGGAGATGGTGTATGTCCACTTGAGAGACAGGAATGCCTGGGGACTCCACAGCTCACAAAAATGCCGACGGCTCATGGTGTGGTGGTCCAGTTCAGAAAGGACGTGGCCTTCAGAGTCCCATGCAGTGCAATGGGACAATCAGGGTCTTGCTTAATCACATGGAACCCAGTGGGAACTGTTGGTTACTAGGGTGATAACCAGTGGGCACTATGAAACCCAATGGTTTGAAGAGCTTTTCTCCTCTCTCTGTCTCTGTCTGTCTGTCTGTCTTCCTGTCTCTCTCTCTCTCTTCTAAGATATTAGAGTTAGAAAAGCCAGGCTCATCCCAGGCATTCATTCTTTGATCTGCAAAGGACAACAGACCCATCCTCAGAGCAAGAGGAGCGTGTCCTGTCTTGCATCTGAGTTGGTGAGCACTGAGTGCGTCCATTCAGGTCCTTCAAGGGGCTTCCCATGGAAGGGTGATCTCATCGGCTGCCAGGGCAAAAAGCAGTGTTCCTGTTCATGGTCCATGCAATCCTCTTCCATTTGGATCATGCTTTTGGACACGCATGGAATGATCATGTAATCTTGATTCTGACAATCTGCAAAGGAAGAATGAAACACACACAGGCACACACACACACACAGGCATGGGAACTGGAGGCTCTCTGTATAGGGCTCAACACAGGGTTGGTTTTCAAAGGGTTAAAAGGTGAATTTGGCTCAATGTGCAAAGCAGTGAATGTTGATCACTGAGCGCAGAAGCAGGAAGCAAGGGCAAAGCTCAGCACTCCCTCCAGACAGAGGTGGGGAGAGTCTCAGGATGGAAAGTGACCACCCCAAGGGCAATAGCTGTGACAGGGTTTAACAAGTACTAGAGCTTTCCAGACCCCTTTACCACCGTCTGTCCACTACCTGCCCTGGAAAAGAGTCACCAAATGCTCAGAAGGATCTGGAAACCTCTATTTTGGTCTATTTCTAGTTATAAGTAGCATTGACAGGGATAAGACAGAAACCCTCTTGACTATGCCTCATTCACTCACATTTCCTGAGAAACCATGGTACTTGGAATCTGGACCCGGCCCCGCACAGTGCAGGACATGGGCTGGAAGCTTCAGCAACCCTGGTAAACCAGTCAGGCAGGCAGTAGGGGCCGCAGAATCTACGTCGAACCTCTTCGTTTTTTCTGGGTGGTTCGGATCCATCTGGATTGGTGAGGATCCCTAATCCAGGCCAGCAGGGACTCCATGCCGGTGAGTTTGGTCAGGTTTTGGATTAGTCCAGGTTTTCAGATTACTTGGGTCTAATGCCAATGTCAATGAAAGCCATCGTTAAGCTATTTACATCATTGTTGATGGTGGTGTTCTTGTTAGGTGCCATCGAGTTTGCTCAGACCCAGAGTGACCTGTACACAACGTATTGATACACTGCCTGGTCCTGCGCCGTCTTCACTACTGTGCCCGTGCCTGAGCCCACACTGTTCCAGCCAAGGTGTCAGCCTTTCTCGTGGAAGGCCTTCCTCTCACTTGAGGCCAAGCATGATGTCTTTCTCCAGGGACCGGTCTCTTCTGACAACATATCCAAACTATTTCAGTCTGTAAGACTAAGTCTTGCCATCCTTGCCTCTAAACAGCACCCTGGTCTTCTTCCAAGACAGATTTGTACACCCAATGCATAACTTGAGCAAAAAAAAGAAATAAAAAATAAAACCCTGCTGCACAAGACCTCTTTAAACTGTTAGAAAATAAGGGTGGCATACTTAGTGGACTAATGGGTGTCTGACCCAGGCCTGGACATTTTTAATCACCTCATATGCATGCAAAAACTAGGCAATGAATCAAGAGGACTGAAGCATTGCTGTTTTCAAATTATGGTTTGGCAAAAAACATCAAATATGCCATGCACAACCAGAAGGACTGTGGAACAGACCATCAATTGTTCATAGACAAATTAAGGATAAAGCTGAAAAAAATTGAAACAAGTCCACAAAAGTCAAGATATGAACTGAATTCTATCCCACTTGAATTTTGAAAATCCCTCAAGAACAGATGTAAAGCATTGAAGACGAGTGACAGACCCGATGAGCTGTGGGATGACGTCAGCACCACCTTTCGTGAAGAAGGCAAAAGGTCATTAAAGACACAGGAAAGAAGAAATAAACAAAGTGGATGTCAGAAGAAACTCTGAAACGTGCTCTTAAGAGTTGAGTAACTAAAGCAAATGTAATAACGGATGGAATCAAGGACCTGAATAGAACATTCCAAAGGGCAGTTCAAGAAGACAAAGCCACATATTATAAAGAAATGGGCAAGGGCCAAGAATTAGAAAACCAAAAGGGGAGAACACACTGAGAGAACTCAAGAAAAAACCAAGTTCTGAGTTGCAGTCTTGCAAGATTCTGTAAACAAAATATTGAATGATGCAGGAAGCACCAAGAGAAGATAGAAAGATTACACAGAGTCCCTGTACCAAAAAGGACTAGTCAGCATTTGACCATTTCAGGAGGAAGAGCCAATGAGCAAGAGCCAATGGTGCTGAAGAAAGAAGTTCAAACTGCCCTGAGTGCATTAGCCAAAAACAAAGCTCCGGGAATTGACGAATACCCACTGAAATGTCTCAGCAAGCTTAAGATGCACTGGAAGCACTCACTCATCTATGTCAGGAAATTAGGACAATAGTACTTGCTCAACTAACTGGATGAGATCCATATCTGTGCCCATTCCAAAGAAAGGTGACCTAACAGAATGTGCAAACAATATCGTACATATCACATGCAATTAAAATGTTGCTTAGATCATCCAACAGTGGTTACAGCAGCACATTGACAGGGAGCTATCAGAAGTTCAGGACAGAATCAGAAGAGCACCTGGAACAGGGATATCAATGCTCATTGTGAGATGATGGATTATTGCTCCAAACAGAGAACATCAGAAAGATGTGTACGTGTGTTTCATTGACTATGCAAAGGCATTCAACCGTGTGGACCACAATAAGTTGTGGGTTACCTTGAGAAGAATGGGGATTCCAGAACACCTAAGTGTGCTCATTCAGAACTTGTACATGGATCAAGAGGCAGTTGTGCAAATAGAACAAGGGAATACTACATTGTTTAAGATCAAGAAAGGTGTGCATCAGGGTTGTAACCTGTCACTATACTTGTTTGATGTGTATGATGAGCAAATTATCATTGAAGCTGGATTATGTGAAGAAGAGTGTGGCATCAGGAGTGGAAGAAGGCTCATCAACACCCTGTGGTATGCTTGCTGAAAGTGAAGATGAACTGAGGCACTCACTGATAAAGATCAAGGATTGTAACCTTCATTGCGGATTACAACCCAATGTCAGGAAGACCAAAGTCCTCACAACTCGACCAATAGGGAAAGGTAATAAAATAGGTAATAAAAAAAATTAGGATAAATGGAGAAAAGTGGAAGTCACCAACAAGTTTGTCTTACTTAGTTCCGCAATCAATGCTCATGGAAACAGCAGCCAAGAGATCAAAAGACATTACATTAAGTAAATCTACTGCATAAGACCTCTTTAGAGTATTGAAAAGCAAGGGTGTTACTTTGTGGACTAAGGTGTGCCCTATCAAGCCATGGTAATCTCCATTGCATCATATGTGTGTGAAAGTTGGACACTGAATAAGGAAGACCATAGAAGAATCGATGCATTTGAATTGCGTCACTGGAGAAGAATATTTAAAGTACCATGGTTTGCAAAAGGACAAACGAATCCATTTTGGAAGAAGTAAGGCCAGAGTGCTCCTTAGAGGCAAGGATAGCAAGTCTTCTTCTGACATAGTTTGAACATGCTGGCAGGTGAGACCCGTTCTTGGAGACGACATCCTATTAGGTAATGTGGAAGGGTAGGTGGATTGGCAGAGTGGCTGCATCAACGGTCTCGGCATAGGAACCATTGGGAGGATGGCGCAGGACCATGCGGTGCTTTGTTCTGGTGAACATAGGGTTGCTATAGCTGCGAGACAACTGGATGGCCCCACCAGCAGCAACCAGAAGGATCTGTGTTGAAGAAATGTAGGTAGAATGCTCCTCTGAATCAAGGGTGCAAGGCATTTTGCCTATATTTTGAGCATGGGATCGGATGGGGTCTGTCCCTAGAGACATTGTGCTTGGTGAAGCAGATGGTGAGAAATCAAGAGGCCGACCCTCAACAAGATGGATTGACACAGTGGCTTCAACAACAGCTCCAACTCAGCCACCATTGTGAGGAGGGAGCCAGGCTGGGTACCATCGCATCCAGCTGTGCGTGATGCTGCTATGAGGTGGAGCCAATTCACTGGCCCCTCCCACCACAGCCCTGGAGACCATGGTAATGGAATGTCTGGGAACTTATCAAGGGATCTTCAACCTTGGGTGTTGTGTAACGTTCCTCGAGTTCCTGTCAGAAATACCACAAGAGGGAGGTTTTAAAAAACAGAAACCCATTTTCTCACGGTTTTGGATCCTGCTGTTGTGGGTAGGTGTCATCAAGACAGTTCTGACTCATCGCCACCCAACGGAGCACAGAAGGAAATGCTGCCTGTCCCTGCACCATCCGCACAATTGCTCTTATTTCAAAAACGGAGGAAGCTCCACTCTTGTCTGTCTCCATTTCTATTAGGTGGAAGACCTTGGAGAGCCACGACTTGAACAATCTTTTGGGGATGGATCCTATCTTCCCCACTGTGTATTTTTGTGCTGCTGTGGCTTTGTTGTTGTTAGGTGCTGTCAAGTCTACTCTGACTCACAGGAAGCCCATATACAGCACAACAAAACGCCGCTGCGTCCTAACAACCATTGTGTTGCTTAAGCTTATCGTTGTAGCCCCCGTGTCAATCCATCTCTTTTGAGAGTCTTCTTATCCACTGACCCTCTATTTTACTAAATAGTATGGCCTTTTTCCAAAGAGTAGGCATTCCTGACAACTGGCCCAAAGTATACCAGACACCTTCCTCAAGTCCAAAGAGCGTTTTGCCTGTACGTCCCCCAAGACAGATCTGTTTGCTCTTCGGATAGTCAGTGGTGTTTGTGGTATTCTTTGCCAACACCATAATTCACATGGATCGACTTCTCTCCAGTTTTCCTTATCTGTTGTCCAACTTTCACATGATCGTGAAGTGACTGAAAATGCCATGGCTTAGGTCAGGCGCACCTGAATGGCAGCTTTGCTCTTTAACATTTTACCTGTCTTGAACAACAGATTGTCCCAACACTCCATGTGCCTTGGTGACTCTTTATAGGATAGATAAGCAATTAGGTTTAGGACCCTGGCATAGAAAGCTTCAATTCTAGGTAGGATACATTTACAGGTAAAAGAATGAGGATTCGAACACAGTTGAGAGCCTAGATCCATTCATGACATGTGCATTGACTGTGAACTCTGCAGGTTTGGTTGGCTGATTACCCTTTTCTTCCTGGCCTTCCACCTGATGTGGAGACTTAAAAGGCCAGCCACGCTCCTATTTGATGAGACTTCCAGCTAGAAACGCAAAATGAAAACAATTGAATGCCATCAAGTAGATTCCTGCTCACAGTGGCCAACAGGACAAGGCAGAGCTGAGCCAGAGGGTTTCGAAGGCTGTGATCGTTAAGTAAGCAGAGGGCCACGTGTGTCTCCCAGGGAGAAGGCTGCCACGCTCTTTAGCCATCGTGCCACCAGTACTTCTAGAGTAGGCTATGGCATCATATTCTCTCAAATGAGAGCTATGGAAACATCTGCTGAGGGTTTGGGGAAAGCTATTACTTTCGTGATAAAGAAAAGGACCAGGGAGAAGAACTATTAGGCCGATGTCCACCTTTGTTCTGGGTGTGAATGCAGTGCTTGCATAGGATGCAGGCATCTTGCAGCCATGAGGGGAAGTCCAGAGAACCACAGCGATGCCGGCCCATGGCAGCAAACTCACCAAAGCCCTAAATGATGAGGATCCTCGGAAGAAGAGGGCGTGAATTCTGTTTCTAGATACAGATTATTTTCTCAGAGCTACCATTTAGCTTCACTAAGAAGCTCTGCCTCTTCAAGTATCATGAGTGACTATTAGATCGTACAGCTTAGTATAAAGTTGTGCATACATGGTACTCAAACAAAGCCAACTTGTAGATTGTATCCTGGCATGTAAAGAAGTGTTAGCTGTGCGGCAAAGAGGAAAGAGGGAGGGAAGCAGGAAATGGGCGTGCCTGGGCGGTGGGAAGGCTAGTGTCCTGTGTCTGTTTGACTAAGCTATGGTTCTCAGCCGGTTGGCAGACACTAGAGGGATCGCTGTTTTGAGATGTTATATGATGTAATCACTCACATGAGGTGATAGGATGCCATCAGCCACTCAGTGGAAAGGTGGGTTTTGTTGAGGGGGTGGCTGTTTCCAGTCTATGAAGGGGTGTCCCGGAAAAGCCTTCACACCAGCTCTCCAGCTCTCTCTGGACCCTGCCCACCTTTCATCAGCTGGCATGTGGGTTCTCAGGACACCATCTGCAGAAGTCTCCAGCCTGCTGTCTCACCTGCTGAGTTGGGGTTGTCAGCCCCCACCGCCTGCTGAGCCAGTACAGTCCCCAGCCCGCTTCCTGAGCCACGTAATTGGGTAAACCCTTCTCCTACAATCACTCCCTCTCTATTAATGTGCACATCCCACTGGTTTTGCTTCTCTGGCTAGAGAAGTCAGAAGAAGACAAGGGTGCAGTCATTGCCTTGGGTGCCATAAGGAATACTCACAAATGGCCTGTCTTATAATAAACAGAAATGCTTCCTGAACATCCAGTCGAGGTGTTGCCAGGAGGGATTCCTTTTGGAGACTCTCAGGGAGGGTCTGTCCCCGCTCTGGGGGCTGCTAGCAATACTGGGTCTTCCTTGACTTGAAGACACAGCATTCCAATTCTGTTTGTCATCTTCAGCCGACTTCCACTCTGTGTTCCACCAAACCTCCCTCTCTTTTCTCTAAGAATCCAAACCTTGGCTTTCAAACCCATGTGCTTCATCCGGAACAAAGCCTTGTGGTGCAGCGGCTGAAAAACTCAGCGGTGAATGGGCAGACCATCATTTCAAACCCTCTGGAGAAAGATGTGGCAGTCTGCGTCCGTATGTACTTATGGCCTGGAAAATTCCCTGGAGGCTGTTCTCCAATGTCCTCTGATAAGTTCAATTCCAACCCCTAGCTACCTTCTAGGACAGAGTTGAACTGCCCATGAGTTTCTGAGACTGTAATTATTTAGGATAGAGGAAAGCCCCATATGTCTTCTTCTGGTTTATAGCCCACTATGGCAATGGGGTTCCTGATTCTCATGTCAAAAGGTTGCTATGAGTCAGAATTGGGGATGGGATTTGGTCTAAATCTAGGATAGATTCATTTTGAGATCTTTACCTTAGTTTCAACTAGAAAGAAGCTTTTATAAATAGCTACTGGGGGTGAGAACTTGGGTATGTTTTTTGGGGGGTAGGGAGTATATAACCTAACCTACAAAGGTGTTCCTAATTCAGGTGTCACTCTTCTGGTCCTTATCTAGGTAATATGACTTCATGATTAAGTAACAATGTCATGAATCTGTAGGAGACATAGGACACGCCAAGATGCTCTCAATGAAATGCCTGCTCCATAAAGACAGCTTCGGGAAGGGTGTGGGGACAGAGAATCTTGAGCCCTGTGCTTCTCCTCCAGCCCAGATTGCCCACAAAGCATCCAAGAAAAGGTACACATTAGACCTGGTCAGATTCCGGGCAAGTGGTCCCATATTGGCATCGCTCTTCCGGCATACGGTTCTACTTAAAGTGGTAATTGGCCCTGAGATTAGAGGGATAAACGTCAACACAACAGGTGAAATTGATAATTATTCTCCCTTGCTGTGGACATAACCAGTTTCAGGTTTTGGTCCTATCCTAAGTATGACATCTCAGTGAGAATTAAATCAATTAAGTGGAGAGCTCCTGGAGGGTGAGTAATAGGCTGGGCAAAAAAACGATACGCATCTCAGGGAAGGCTTAGCTTCGAAGGAGTCCTCAGAGCGTGGGTGAGACCCTGCACTTCCTGGCCTCTCAGGCTCCCGTCTGTAAAAAGCATGGCTTGGCCTGGCTCTCCCTTCTCTCCCCTGCCTTTCATATATCACGAATCTTTGCACACACTCCCTTCATAATTTGGACAGGAGTTGCTATATTTTTTTCCTTTGCATATGATCAGTATGGAGATTTATGGAGACGCGTGCTTCTTTTTATACAGCAAACGAGGGAAACACACATACACATTATACACAATAGCAGCAAATGAACCTTGCCAGCCTCACCCGCATTTACACAGCAACAGCAACACAGTGACACCAGACTGCAAGGAGAGAAAGTGAGTCTGTCAATATTTACTGAGACCAACATGGTAACGCAGCCTGTTTTCCTCCATTCATTCAACAAACACGTGTGGCGAGCTGAGCCGGGCTCTGGAGCCAGGGTTCCATGTGGGCCCCGAGGAAAGAGCTGGGAACATGATAAATTCTTAACTTGGAGATGCTTGGGGTCCAACTGACAGATGTTCAAGGTGACCCAGGGGTGTACCACGGGACTCTGGCAGGAAAGAGTTCTGGTCCTGTGACAGCTCTCAGCAGTGGGAACATAACCCCACGCTTAGAGGTACCATCCGTGGCTTCTGAAAGGTGTGTCTCAGGCAAATTCTGAAGCCCATGTAGCAAGGGGAGATGGGGGGGTTCTGTTTGCTTTCTCAATGTGTGAGGTGATTTGAATGCTACAGTTTTCTTGACCTTTAAGCAAACCACATTGAAACGGGGAACTTCCTGTGCTTTTCTGTTTGCTGGGTTAGACCCTCCTGGCTAACTCCCAAGGAGGATGGATGCTCATCAACAAATTATGCTGGGGACCATATGAAGCTACAGCTCAGAGCAATCCACACATCCCCTCCAATTTCCCTGAAGATCCATCCAGACCTCAGGAAGGATGTCCGAAATTTCCACAGTCCTCCGGTATTGGTTGGTCTTTGCAATTGTCTCTCGGCGCGTAAGGCCAAATGAAGCACAGCAGGCCGTGCCAAGGCTGGTGTGGGCTTTACCTATTTTGAGTGGAGGGAGAAGAGGTCGGGGTATTCTGGAATTCCTACAAATCATCCCGGCTGGTGTGAACAGCAATGTTTACATTCAGGAATTTTGAACGGGGATGAGTCCTCCCATATGGAGTCAAAAGACGCTGGATCAAGACCACACACTGCCCTTTGTGTCCAAGGGAAAACCTACCGTCCGGCATTATAAACTGGCACTGGCATCCTGTCCTGGTTCCCTCCTGGGAGTACACGAGAGAAAGTATGCATATGACTCTCCTTATTGAAGTCAAGAGGGTTCAGATTCAGCACAAAAGCCTCGGCTGTGATGTTGGGTGACCTGCATTCCAAACAAGGCCTCCGGATTCCACTTACCTCGTGGACCTCATTTCTCTGAGCTCCAGTTAAAGACCGAGCTGTGCCCTCCCCCAGCCCTGTGAGTGAAATGTAATGTTATACAATGTCATGCAGTCACTTTCCATAAAGCCATCTATCTGCTCACTGGCATTCAGTCGACTCCAATTCACAGAAAGCTTATTATAGGGGAAACTAGAATTGTCCCTAGGGAATTCCAAGATTGTAACTCTTTACTGGAGGAAGAAACCTCATTTTTCCTCTGAGGAGCAGCTGGTGATTTTGAACTGCTGATCTAAGGGTTACCGCTTACATGCTGAACATGGCCTAGTTCATAACCACTGTGCAACCCCAAACTTGAAATTCACTGCCATCACATCAATTCTGATTCCGAGTGACCCTCTCGGACAGAGTAGAACTGTTCCAGTGATTTTCTGACAGTGTAGCTCTTGATGGGCGTAGAAAGCCTCTTCTTTCTCCCATGGAGAGGCTGGTGGTTTCAAACTGCCGACCTTGCCGTTAGCAACCCAGGGCTCTGCGCACTATGCCGCTAGAGGTTCTACAAAGACATCTAATGTTATGGACTTGACTCCAAAGCAGGGTCGGGTGGGTCCTATCGTTAATCACTTCTGAGACTTAACATAGAACAGATTAGACAGAAGACCCAGCAGGAGCAGGGGAGAGAGATGCCAGTGAAGAGCCCTAAGGAACCAAGAAGCCCCCTAGCTATGGACGCTGAAAGCAAGGAGTATCTGCCCACTGGAGCCCAGAGAGAGATCGCGACTTCCCCTGAAGCTCACACCTGGATTTGGACTTCCAGTCTCCTGACCTGTGAGAGCTTAAAGTCTTCTCCCTGAAATCCATCCACTAGGGGTATTTGTGTTCTATTGGCCCAGGCAACTGAGGCACCACCTCCAGACAGGGGAAGAGGTCTGCGTATTGGTCGCTCAGGTCTCCCAGCTTCCTAAGGAATTCTCTGAGTCTGTCCATGACTTTCCTCTCAGAACTAAGACCCCCAGGGCCAAAGGGACATGGGAACCTTTGAAACAGCATGTGTCGACCAGAGAAAGCCCCCGTCAAGCTGTGCCTGGATTTCTGCTATCTCTGAGTCCCTGGGGACGTGTGGCCAATACTGGGCCAGACTCAGTCAGGCTGAGCGAGAACCAGCAGCAAGGAGAAGCCCTGTCAACACCGAATGTTCTGTCTTCCTTCTGGAGCCCTGCTCTATCTGAAATGCCACAAGGGAGTGTCTCTCTCTCCCTCTCTCTCTCTCTCCCCTCCTCCCGGGCATGGTTCTTGTCTCTTTGCAGCCTCTGTTTCTCCCTTCCTAGACATCTTTATGTGGGGTGAAATCTACCTTCTCCTGCCTGTGCACCCTCGCTCAATCCACATCTCATCCGATCTCCCATTTCTCCAAAGGGATTGGCTTAAAATGCTATGGATCAATTAACACAACAAAGAAAACCCTATTTTCAAATGGGATAGCATCCATAGGTATAGAAGTTAGGATGCCAATATGTATTTTGGGTGAAACACAGTTTAATAATGTACAACAGATGTTCCCTTGGGTCAATTTGCTTGTGTGTAGACGCCTTTCACGCCTCACCATCCCCAAATGAGCAAATGCGGTCTTGAGTCCAGGATTTGGAGCCCGGCCTTTGCAGAGGTGTCTGGGCCTCTGGCCTCCAGGGTTCAGATCAAATCCCTGTCTCGCAGCAAACTCGCCAGAATCTCACAAAGACTCTGCAGCCCCCACCATGGAAATTGATTTTCTATCTGAACACAGGGTGTTCTCCGAGATCAAACATTTTTGCACAGACTAAACATCTCTGACAATAAGCCCAAAGTTTCATAGCAAAGCAATTTCACTTGGTAATTTGCTTAGTACTAAGTGCTTTTAATTCTTCTAAGTTCATCGCTCACTAAATTATTTTCCCCGGACCATTCATTTTTAACATAATAAGGGTAGCATGCCTATGCGATAATAGGACATGGGCAATGTGAGTGCCTATGTTACAATGACTCATTTTCTGTCGGGGAGAGCTAATCAGCCTCACTAAGTTGGAGAACTGCGATAGAGATTTCCAATAATGTATATTCAGAGGGCTTTTCTATGATGTCTGGCAACGTGTGAACAGAGCTAGGTGCAATGTGTTTGGTTCTTTAAGGAAAGGATGATTGCTCCATCTTCCTGAGCTATTACAAATCAGGGGCCAGGGGAGGGATCCTGGTTTAAAGGACACAGTCCTGAATGGAGGTGCATCTTACCCCAGGGCAGAAATACCCATCTTCCACTAGGTTCACTGAAATCTAAAATCAATATGAAATCTAAAATCAGCATCAACAACATCGGCTCAAGATGATCCCTGGTGCACCTGAGCTGCACGGGCCCCTCACAGTTTCTGCAGGCTGTGTTTCAGGTGCAGAGCCCCTGGACTTCCTTCTCAGGTGTCTCGGGTGGGACTTGAACCCTGAAACTTTTGGTTAACCAGCTGGATTTGCTAGCTGCTTACTATGCCCAGGAGCTTAAAAAACAAAACAAACAAAATAACAACTACAGCAACAACAAAAAAGAACAAAACCTCCCAATATAAAATGAGCATTAATTGCAGGCACAGTCTTTTCTTCAAAGAAAGGCTGGCATCGACTTGGCAAACATTTCCCCATTGCTCTCTTGCAGTGCTTTCTTGCTTGTTTGTTGTGAGGAATTGGCAAGCCAGGGGGATGACTCATCCATGTTCAAGACGCCTGTAAGTTATTTCAAAGGTGTGTTGTTGTTGTTGATGATGATGTTGTTGTGTTCTTGTTCTTGAGCCACTTCAGGCTCATAGCAATCCTTTGTGTGGAAGACTTACCCACTGCCGTGCTTTGCAAGATCCCCCAGCAGCTGCTGTGCGTGACCCCACTGTGTCGACTCATCTTGCGGGCGGTGTTTAAGGGTCCAAAGGAGACCCTAGGTCACCAATATAAAGTAAGGGGATCATGAAGTAAGTCCTAAACAGAGCAAAGGTAAGGCAAAGACATACTGTCTGGGGGAAGGACAAGGTCCTAATGGCAGCGTCCCAGGGTTTCTGAGATTTAGGAATTAAAGTAGGACGTGAGAGGGCCATGACCCTATAATACAGTTCCACATGTTGTAATGACGCCCCAACCATAAAACTACATGTGTTGCTACTTCATAACTGTAATTTTGCTACTGTTATGAATCTGAGGACCCCTGTGAAAGGGTTGCTTGACCCCTGAAAGGTCACAACACACAGGTTGAGAACCGCTGGGCTAAGGCAATAGGAACTGGCTTGTCCCCTCCCTCTCAAACCCAGATGGTATCTGCAATTGTATGAGTGAGTGGCCTGTTCGCTTCGTACACATCACAGCCCCTCTTCCCTCCCACCCCCCAAGGTAGGAAGGAAGAAGACGAGGCAAAGAAGATGAGTCAAGTGTCCTTCAGTACATAGACATGACTTCAAATGGGGTCACAACTGTCGTTTTGTTGGGGTAATTCAGAGCCCAGAGCAGCCCCAAGGTGTGGAGTACCACTGTGGAGGAGACGGGGCTTTATTGGACTTTGGAGAACGCATACTAGTGAAAGGGGGCAGATTGAAAGCTCTTTCATCTGCGTGCGTGAGGAGCATCTGAGAATCTGGTCCAGACAAAATATGCACCCTCAGTTCATATTCTGACAGTGCATTTTCAGTTCATAGGCTTTCTCCTATGTGCACACAGGAAGTCATGGAAAACTTCAGACCACCCACCTCTCCTGCCAGGATGGTAGATGTTTTCTGGAAGAAAGGATGCAGCTGTGGTAGAAAGGTCAAAGTCTTCTGCTTTCAAGCCCCAAGTTCTACCACTTGTAATGGAACCTGCATCAAGAACTCAGCTCCTATTTGCCTTGGGGTTCTTGCTTGTGAAAAGCAGATACAATCCCCATCAGGGTCCTCTCAGGCTGGTCACTTCCCTGGGACACAGTTATCTTAAATGTATGTCAGCGTTTTAATTATAGGGAATTTGACAGACATGAATATTTTATTGTACTTCATTTCATTAATAAAAAAAATCACTTGAGATGAAATTGTATAGCTTGTACTTTTATTTCTCCAGAAAAGATTTATAGATAGCTTCTCTGGTTTTTCTATTGTATGGAGTTTTAAATTCATTATGTCTGTGTATGCAAAAGGGAAAAGAAGAAGAATCTGTAGTAAATATCTTGTTTGATTATATCTCCTTAATTGCATGAGATAGTTCCTGCCTGGAACCCTAGGGATTTGTTGGAAAGAAGGCGGTCTTCGGCACCATTAATGGATTTAATGTTGTAAGGGATTTCTCTGCCTGGGTATGAATGCCCTCAGACAAGTATTCAGTCCCTGTGAACTAGGCGCTCACATCCCTGGAACTGAGCAAGTGAGCTAGGGCCATGAGCATCTCCAGCAAAAGCAAAGGTGGCTCCTGCTTTAGGTTGGAGGGGGTTCTCTCTCTCTAAGAGTAAGAGTGAGTGAGAGAGAGAGAGAGAAAGAGAGAGAGAGAGAGAGATTTATAATGACTCACAGTGGAGAGGTGGGCAAGCTCCCAGTCTATGGGTCAGATATTTGCCGGGACACGTCTCCTGATTAATGTAAACGTGAGGGCTGATGGATCCAAGAACAGCAGGAAGAGGGCAGGCCTGTGGCTGCAGAGGCGTAAGAGTCTCGGGTCCACAGGTAAGACGGCAGGCCACGAATGACTCTCAGGGTCAGGAGGCAATAGAGCAGCCCTTTGACTGGAGTCCAAAGAACCGGATGTCATCCAGCCACATGTGAGATCCAGACCCATCAAGAAGCAAGCAAGCTTTTCCACAGTGACCGTGGATATTGGAATCAGGCCCCATTTTCAAGAAGATCTCATCATAGAGGGTTACATGGTCTTAATACCAAACCACTGAGAATCCTGATCCGGCCAAGTTGACACTTTGACTGTGACACTGTTCCAGTCCTCTGTGGTTTATCGGAGAGTCTAACATATATGGGTGTCCCTGTGCATTTGGGACTGAAAATCTGAACTTTCTCCCCATTGAACTGCTTTGGTGTTTGGCCTTGGTAGAGACTTGCCTAATGTTGCTTAAAATCAACTGACTGCCATAATAGGCTGGTGTCACTCAACACAAGGCAAGGTGCCTCTTCAAAGAGCATCAAAGAAGAGAAACTTCAGTGAGTGTCACCATTCATCTCCATCAAATAGCACACAACTATCTGTATCCATTGTCAATGACCACAGCGTCTCTAGGTAACAAAAAACAATGAAGCCTTAGCTGTCCACAGTTATGAGTTCCAACTCTGGTTCTTTGGTTGATCAGCTAGATGATCAGTTCTATGGATCTGAGCCAGTACTGGTTTCTCTTATATGAGCTCAGCCATAAGTCTTTGGGCATCTAGTAGGAAGGGCCTGGGCCAGCTGGACTCAGCTGAGCTTGATTCCTAGATTGTGGGAGGAGTGTGTGAGAGTAAGAAGGTCCTGAAACTTCTGAATTCTTAGAGCCAACATACTAGCATTTCAATCATATTCTGATGGTCAAAGCAATCCCCTGGCCCTGTCTGCTCATAGATGAAAGTCAGTGACAAAAGGTGTAGAATCTGATTGGGATGGATAATTGGGCGACTTTTGCAATCTACTCATTGCAAAGAATTGCCTGAATTACAGCTTTCATTCCATTGAACATGATGGTGTGACAAGAGGAAAGTAAAAGGAAATAGAAGAACGAACCAGGAGGCAAAGGTTATTTGTAGAGGTCTAAATACAGCCATGTACACATGCAAATATATTTATACATAACAAGAGGGGAACAGATATATGTACTTAAATCTATATGTGAAGAATTAAGGTTGCAGATGGACATTGAGCCTTGACTCAAGTACTCCCTCAACACAAGAACACTTTGCTCTGATAATCCGGCATTCTGTGGTGCACACCTTCTCAAAATGATCACTGAAGACAAAATGGGTACATAAGCAAATGTAGTAAAGAAAGCTGATGGTGCCAGGCTATCTAAAGATATAGTGTCTTGGGTCTTAAAGGCTTGAAGATAAACAAGTGGCCATCTACCTGAGAAGCAACAAGGCCTACATGGAAGAAACCCACCAGCCTGTGTGATCATGAGGTGTTGAGGGGATCAGGTATCAGGCATCTAAGACCCAGAACAAAATCATACCCAATGTGAATGGAGGGAGGGGGACATGGAGTGGAGACTCAAAGCCCATCTATAGACAGTTGGACATCCTCTCACAGAAGGGTCACAAAGAAATGATGAGCCAGTCATGTTGCAGTAAAGCAACGATGAAACACACAACTTTCCTCTAGTTCTTTAATGCTTCCTGCCCCCCACTATCATGACCTCAATTCCACCTTACAAATTGGATTAGACCAGAACATGGACACTGATACAGATAAAAACCTGCAACACAGGGAATCCAGGATAGATAAACCCCTCAGGGCCAACAATGAGAATAGAGATACCAGGAGGATAAGAGGAAGGTGGGGGGGAATCAATCATAAGGATCACCATATACCCCCCTGGGGGACGAACAACAGAAAAGTGGGTGAAGGGCAACAGAGGGCCATGTCAGATATGACAATAATAATCTATAACTTATCAAGGGTTCATGAAGGAGGGAAAGGGGGGGGAAGGGAAAAATGAGGAGCTGCTATCAAGGGCTCAAGTGGAAAGAAAATGATGGCAGCATATGTACAAATGTGCTCGACACAATGGAGGAATGTATGGATCGTGATGGGAGATGGGAGAGCCCCCAGTGAAAGTTTTTGATAAATAAATAATAATGGAAGTAGAGAAGCATGAAAACTGGTTCACCACCAGTCTGTCAGCGTGTCCTGCTGTGATCCTTTGCTTCTTGTGCTGATGCTGGAAGTTCTGCCTCCAGTTCTCCAAATATCAGCAGACTCGCCCACAGTGGACAGGTCTGCGCTGACGTTCTGGACCGAGAGACAGGAAAGAAAGACTTGGAAATGCACTTGACGATCAGCCAACAAGAACCTCACGGATCATAACAGATCGGCGCCCAACTTATTTGCTTTGGGCATGTCCTCAGGAGTGGCCTCTTGCCTTGGGCAGGTCACCCAGAGGGATTGGTACTGGTGTAGGACATCATGTCTGGTGAAGCACACAATCTGAGGTGTGAGAGAGGCCCTCGGGAGATGCATTGGTGAGGTGGCCTCAAGGACAGACTGGGACACACAGGTGAGCGTGGGGATGACACAGGACCCGGCAGCGCTTTCTTCTCCTTCGCTGTGCTTGTCTCGGGCATCCTGAGATGGAGCAGACCTGACAGCTGCTAAGGACACCAGCATGTGAACTAGCTGACAGGATTTTTAATTTAAAAAGGGATGAGAAAAAGCTTAGTATCTAAGAATCACCTATTTAAGATATGGAGCAAGAGTGGATTTTAAAGATAGTTCAAGTAATATCTATTTATTGTATCGCATTTTTGAACTCCTAATGATACAGGGGGAAATAATCGTCCTTCCCCCGACTCCTTAGGGATGCGGATGCTAGCATCTTTTCTAATAATGAACACTTTTTAAGCATACGCAGAAACACCCAGTTGTAAACATCTTCTCATTCCCCATTGATTTTCCGACCCCTGCTCTTTACTTGCTAGGTTGGAATAGTCTAAGTGAGTCTCAGGCCACCAGACCATTTTCCCTGTAGCCACTCCAGCAGCAAGGTTTGTTTCTCAAAGTGGAAGAATGCCCCAAACACCCCAATACCATCCCTGACAAAAAGCGCAAGGAGCTCTTCGCCTCACCGCCGAGCTAGCTTGTGTCATGCCTAATTTGTATTCAGATTTATCCATTGTCCTGAAAGTGTATTATTTTGCCATTGATGTATTCTAATAGTGAGTCAAGTAAAGGTCACACTCGGATGTTATCACCTGCTTCTAATTATTAGGGCTGCTCTTATTATTACCCGCATCTTGGCACAGGCGACAGCTTTCATCCTCATGGGCCCGCAGGTCGCTGAGGGCTGCGTGATCATGCTGGACTCTGTTCAGACTGTGGCAACAGGGGTACTCTCCCTGCCCCCGAAGGTCCAGGGTCAGCTGGGAGGGGTTGCCCCGTAGCAGACATACCAGTGCCATCTAGTTCTGAATAAAACCAAGTTGCAAAGGGGGCCAAATTCGAGTGACTTTGGAGAAACTATTGACCTTGGATGGGGTTAGGTACCCTTTGGCTGGTTCCAAATCATCATGACCCCTATACTCATCAGAATGACAACACTGCCCGTCCTGGCCACTCTCACAACCCTTCCTGTGCCCGTGGTGGCAGCCATCGTGCCAGTCCATCAGATTACCAAAAAAAAGGTTTCTTTGTTTTTAAAGATCATTTTATTGGGGACTCGTACAACTCTTATAACAATCCATACATCAAATGTATCAACCACATTTATACCTATGTTGCCATCATAATTTTCAAAATATTTTCTTTCTACTTGAGCCCTTGATATCAGCTCCTCTTTTTCCCCTCCCTCCCTCACCCTCCCACCACACAGTCTGTTGTCTCTCTTCCCCCACAGTTTCTGTTGTTTGTCCCCCTGGGGGTGGGGGGTGTTTATGTGTTGATCATTGCAATCGGTTCCTCTTTCCTCCCCTCCTCCCTCCATCTTCCTCCTCCCCTCCTGATATTGCTAGTCCCATTTCTGTTCCTGCAGTCCATGTGTCCTGAGCTCTTATCTGTACCAGCGTAAATGCTCCAGTCTAGCCTGAAGTGAAAGGCAGGGCTGGGGTCATGGTAGAGGGGGGTGAGGAAGCCTCAAGGAACCAGAGGAATATTGTTTGTTTTGTAGTGCTCTACTGCGCCCTGGTTGACTCATCCCTTGCTTGTGACCCTTCTGTGAGGGCACGTCTCACCGTCTACAGATGGGTTTGGGTCTCTGCTCAGAACCCCCGTTGTTCTCAACAATATTGTTTTTTGTTTGTTTATTTTGGATCTTCTGACGCCTGTTACCTGGGGTGTCGACAGATTACTCTTGTTTAACAACTTGTTGGTAGAGCACACACAAGCTGGGATCACGATGTGGCGGGATGGATGACAGGGAGTGCATGTGAGGGAGGGAGGCCTTCATCCTCCTGGCCTTTCCTGCCCGTGAAGGAGGACCTGTGGACAGTGCTCTTGGTCCTGGTTTCTAGTCTATGCAGCAACGCCCCCTACAGAACGTGGACTCTCCCTACAGGGGCGCTGCCTCGTGCCAGCATCTGCTCTCTCCCGGACATGTCTGCCAAGATCCTCCTCCTCGACCACTCGCTTCCTTCCGCAGACTCTTCTCCAGGTTTGGAGCCCCGGGGAGTTGGATGCTCTGCCTGAGATGGATTGCTTCCACGGAGCTGAGCACTTTTTTATTGGGGCAAGGTCCGAGCTCAGGCTGACAGAAGGAATTTGCCCCCAAGAAACATCTCCAAGTTGGCTCCTGAGACTTTTCTTCATTTTCACTTCAGATTCCTCCCTCCTGTGGGAAACAGGCTGAGAAAGGCTGTGAGCCTGGGCTGAGTTTGAAGCCGAGGTTCTACCTGGCGGCTCCATGAATCCTAGCCATTGAGACGGTACAAACACCACCATCACCCACTGCCAAGCACCCACTGCCAAGCACGCAGATTCTCTCTGTCCACACCTCCGGCGGTTCTGATGTCCTTTGTGGAGCTGCCAAGGAATGCTGCTGCCTAATTCCTTCCTTTGGCAGCACCTGGATTCCAGCTTCTGGGGTGCTGACTCTCAGAATCCCGGAACTCCCCAGCACGGAGCCAGAGCTCACAATACTCTTCTGCGCTGGCTGGACAGGGACCCCTGGGTGGTAGATGGGTTGGTCTGTCCGAGATGAGAACTTGTCCCCAGTGGGGTAGAATCTTATTTATAGAGACCCAAAAGCCCGGGATTGAGCACGTCTTCTTGGAAATGCTTCAGAGGTAGCCAGCGACTCTGCAGAGTACAGGAAGTACTATGGCCCCCTTTGCAGGGCACAGGATGAAGGGAAATTCCTTTAAGAGCTCCCCATCCGAGGGGAAGCCACAGAAGGCCCAAATCCCCCTGGAGCACCACGAAGAAAGTTGTGATCAAGTTTATGGGAGCTCGTAAGGATTCAATGGACCTCAGAGTAGAACTGAGCCCCCAGGATGTCCACTAGGAGACGGTTTGGAGGATCACAGCCCTTTCTTCTGCTGCACCTATGGGTGGACTGGAACCTCCAAACTTTCCATGAGCAGTGGTGTGTTGACCCCGAGCACCACTCAGGGAAGGGCTCCCTGCACAAAGAAGGAGGCCTGGAATCCCTCATGGAAACCTTGCCTTGAACTAGGCTCCTGTTGGCATGGAGATGCTCTTAGCCTCCAAGTAGATGGGTGGGGCAAGCACAAACAAGATGACACCTTCAAGTTATTCCAAAGGACAGCCTCTGCTTAATGAAGAGACATGGGGCCCGACCCCTTGATAGGGCCCTGCTGGTGTGGTGGTTACAGATTTGGCTGCTAACCCCAAAGTCAGCCATTCACCCAACTGCCCTTTGGGAGAAAGAGTTTTCTATTCCTAAAAGACTTACAACCTCAGAAACCCACAGAGGCAATTCTACCATGTCTTATGGGGTCATTTTCACCTCAATGGTGTGGTTTGAGATGTCCTTTGGAGTTATGTATTTTGTTGTGTTGCCGTTTTCAGATAAGACCCCGATCAGAAAGCAACTGTCATGATCATAGAAAGTGGATTAAAGATGGATTGCTGCATCCTCCCTAACAAACAGCCAGTTGGAGAGGCAAAAGAAAGAGTAAGGGAGGCCAAGAGCTCTCATGGCCAGGAGCAAATACGCATCTGTACTTCTCTCTCTGAGCACATCGCCCTCAAATTCCTACAGTCTACCTGGGATGGCTTTTGCATGATGGTTTTAGCAAATGAATACATGGCTGTGCAGGCATCATACGGAGGGTGGTGTCCACTGACAGACGTCAAGTGCAGCCAGAGACAGGTGAGGTCCTTCATTGTCATTAAGCAAGCTCCCACTCAAGATGAGCTTACAGATAATTAAGGAAAAGTTTCTGTAGTAGTTGCATAATCTGTTGTCAATTTGAGACTTAAGAGTGAAGGGGTGGAGCTTAGCCTGTCAGTCAGGTCGCAGCTTGATGACCTCATTTGGAAGCACTACGGAGATAAATAGCTCACTGGAGGAGGGACACAGGCACACCCCCTATGAGACATTCCTGTTGAGAAGAATTATGGAGCTACACTAGAGCCCTGGAGCTGAGGGAGCCATGTGGAGACTTGCCAGTGCGGGGATGCTTCCACTACCACTGGATCCATGGGAGTTTCCGCCCACTGGCCTGTGATCCTCCTTCATTTGGAATCATTGCATGTGTTGAGTAAGTCTGCAGGGAATTTATAGATTGGTGTCAGACATATAAGCTAATATCGGACTTATGGACTTGATCTGGACTGGGTTGTGATGTGTTCTTAAAATTCAATTGTTCTTGTATATAAAACTCTCTCATATACACTTATGAGTGTCTATGAATTTGTTTCTCTAGTTTACCACTAGTAAAACGCTTCTCCATCCTGGGCATCTTTCTGTTGGCTGGTGTGTTAGGCTGGGCTCTTTATAGAACCAAAACCAGTGATGATTTTATATATATATATATATAAAAATATATATAATTTTATATTAAGAAAATGGCTCAGTTGTAGAAGTGGCTAAATTAATTCTGGTTCAAGTCCATATTCTGATGTTACACTGGAGGGTCATCCTTACTCACATAGTTGCCAGGATCAATGAAAGAGAAAACGGGGAGACCACAGACTGGGAAAGGCAGAAGCTGGTGAATCCAATTCTACAAGTCAAGCTGGGGGTGCAGAGATGAATGAATCAAGGTTGAGTGGCATACGGCTGGCTGCCATGTGATAGCTCCCATGGCATGTGATTTGATAAACCAGATGCAAGATCCAGACCAGCAAGAAGTGAGCTAACATCCCCACAGTGTCCACTTACATGAGCATAGGCCACGGCCCTGATGAAATTCCCTTCCAGTTGTTTCAAGGCTGCTCACAGAGAAGACACCATCATGGAGTTGGCTACTTTATGGGAGAATCCTGGCCCAGCCAAGTTGACATAAGAGCTATCGTTGGTAGGTTTGACTCTGTTGTTGTGACAGTCTTATCAAGCCATCTCACTGAGGGTTTATCTGACTTCCAGCGAACCTCACAGGTGAGGACTTTTTTGGCCATAAGCTGATTATGTGGCACAGGTTTATTTGAGTTCAGCTGGAAAGTTGTGGAGACAGGGTTGAATTGGGTGTTCTAAGTCCCAGACTCCATGGAGGAGATATCAACAAAACCGAGCGTTGCGATCATAGGGCTGGCAGAGGTCGGCACAGAAGAGAGGGATGGGAATAAAGCCCTGTTGTTGTTGTCTTTGTTAGGTGCTATCAAGTCAGTCCCCACTCATTGTGCCCCTAAGCAAAGAGAAGGAAACACTACCCAGCCCTGAGCCATTCTCACAATTGTTCGTGGGTTGGAACCCTTATTACAACCACTGTTTCAATCCACCTTCTTGAGGGTCTTCCTCTTTTTCCCTGCCCCTCGACTCTACCGAGCCTGCCATCTTTTCTCAGGGACTACGATTCTGCCTAATAATATGGCCAAAGTAAGGGAGACAAGGTCTTGCCGTACTTGCCTCTAAGGAGCACCGAGGGTGCACAACCCCCAAGACAGATTTGCTTGTTCTTCTGACAGTCGGCGATTCTTTGTCAGCCCCATACTTCAAACACTTGAAAACCTCTTCGTTATTCCTTATTCATTGTCCAGCTGTCACAGGCATATGAGGCAAATGAAAAATGGTGACTCAGACACTCCTTAGTCCTCAAAATAACACCCTTGTTTTGAACACTCCAAAGAGGCCTTGTGCAGCACATTGACCCAGTGCAGCGCATCCTTGGAGCTCGTCCCTCTGCTTCCATGTGGACTGGCTCTGTAGGAACCGTCAGGTTTAAGAACCAAACACAACTGACTAACCCAATGAAAAGAGAAGGGATAAAGCACATGAGCGCTTAACACTGGAGGCTACAGTCCACCCGTGCTTCCCCACACACCTGACGTCAACACACATGCCCTATTCAGAAGACAATGTCACTGAATTTGGCCAAACATCAGCAATAGCAGAGCTTTCAGACACTGCTTACATCTCCTGAAATCAAACCCAAACTGGACCAGCAGTGGCCGTCAGCGATACAGAGCTGCCTGAACTCCGTGGTTGCTTCTTGGCTATCACCTCAACAGAATCAGACAGTCAGTCCTTTCTCCCTCAGCACCGCTGGGGGGCATCCACCCACCGGCCTTGGCACTTGTTGTGGCCTCTTTTCCATCGTCAACTCAATGCTGCTCTCCGGAGCGCTTCATCACCAGGCTCGCTAGCAATCACACATCAGAAGAAGCCACGTGCTCCTTGTTTTTGCAGTGAAATATATGAAAAAATAAATAACGCGTATTAATATTTCATTAACAACCACTCAGATCCACTGGCACAGAGCATACGACACTAGTAATAAAAGCGATAATATCATCATTGCAACCACAATAAAGGCAATTGCTCCCATACATTGTGTGGAGTTGGTGTCAGCATGGGCTCTTGACTGCTGTGTGCACTGCACACGGGTTGCTCCTGATCCTCACAGCCAGCGGGTGAAGGAAGCGCTTGGACTGGTCAGCTCATGTTGCTGACTCTAACGACTTTTGGACCTGCTGGCTGTTTAGAGAGGAGGTGGAAGTCGTTTTCTGGGTAGCAGCACCCCACAATGATGAAAGGGGAAAGAATGACCCAATGGGAGCTGATAAGGACCAATTCCATGGATGGTGAGAACGTGTACCAACTGCTGGGCACTGGCCAAGTTTCTCTTTACATCATTTGCCCGTTTCCTTCTCCCAGAAGCATGATGCCTAAAGCATCCCTGGTCCCACTGTGGTTAAAGCATCCCTGTGTGAATTGAAAGGCTGGCACGTGGGACCCCCCAGCTGCTCCGAGGAACGAAGAGGTGGCAGGCAGTGTGCTTTCAACCTACTTCCTCAAGATTCAACCCCAAACCCAACCCACTGCCATCTAGTCACTTCTGACCCATAGACTCCCCCCAGGCTCTCCAAGGATTTCTGAGGTTATAATGCTGTAAGGGAGCCGTGGTGTTTTGGAGTTTACATTGGGCTGTTAGCCACAAGGTCATCAGTTTGAAACCACCAGCCACTGAGAGGGAAAAGACACAGCACACTACTCTTCTTACGAGTTGCAGGCTAGGAGACTCACAGGAGTCCGATGGAGTTGCTGTGAATCATCACTGACTTACTGGCTGTGAGTTCCAAGGTTTCTTTGTTTCTCTTTTTGAGAAATCTTTAAGGAAACAGACTGCCGCATCTTTCTCCCACAGGGCAGCTGGTGGGTTTGAACCATCGACTTGTTTCATTTCTCCCATAAAGATGATAGTTTTTGTTTGATGCTGTCGAATCATCTCCAACTCAAAACAGCCCTGTGTATAATTTCACGAAGCAAAGCCCATGGCCACGGAAACCTCGCGGCTGTTGGCATGTCAGTGTTGCCGTCAGTCACTGGCAGGAGGGCCGCCTTCCTTTCTGCTGACCTCTGCTCTATCAAGCATGGTGTCCAGTTTGAGGAGCACTCTCCTGACAACCTACACAAGGCTCATGAAACCCAGTCTGGTCAGCCTTCCTCCTGCTTGCTCCGGCTGCGCTTGCTCCAAGACAGGCTCGTCTGCCTGCCAACCCAGAGGACGTGCAATGTTCTTCACCAGCAGCGTACTCCTGTTCACTCGCCGGCCCTCCTTATGCACCTGTCTGTGAGGTGAGTGACAGTCGCACGGCATGGGCCAAGCACACCTTAGTCTTCACAATGACAGCTTTGCTTTTCAAGATGTTACAGAGGCCGTGTGATGCAGATTTGCACAATGTCACATCTCCTTCGATTTCTTAGCTGCTGCATTCTTGAACATTGCGGATTCAAGCCAAATGAAATCTTTGAAAATCTGTATTTCCCCCCACTTTTCAGATGCTTTCTATTGCTCCATTTGCATTGGCGAGGGTCTTGGCTTGCTCTAGATGAACAGCAATCCATACCGAAGGCTGCGGATTCAGATCTGCGTCAGCAAGTCATGTCCTTTAGATTTCAGTGAGCAAGGTTGTGTCATCTACTCACCGAAGATCATTGGCAGGCTTGTTTTCATGTCCTGATACTTTATTCATGCTCCTCTAGTACAGCTTCTCAGAGGATTTGTTCAGCACACGATCAAATACATATGGTGCAACCCTGGTGCACACCTTTCCTGATTTTAAACCATGCAATGTTCATTTGTTCTGTTTTAATGGTTGTCTCATCGTCTATGTGCAGGTTCCACAGAGGACAATGAAATGTTCTGGAATTACCTTTTTTCACCCTCAATATTATCCATAGTCTGTTATGATCCACACAGCTAAATTCCATTGCACAGTCCAGAGAACACCTGTAGACATATTTCTAGTACTCTCTACTTTCAACCTAGACTCATCGTCAGATGGATCATTAGCAATGATGTCCCTGGTTCCACTTGAATACAGCTGTAATTTCCGGCAGCTCCCTGCCAGTACCCTGCTACAACTCTTTTTGAATTATCTCCAATAAAGTCTTACTTGTAGGTGATATCAATGATTTTGTTTGATGATTTCTACCTTTTACTGGATCACCTTTCTCTGGAATGGGCACAAATATGAATCTCTTCCAGTCTGTGGGTCAGGTAGCTATGTTTCACACTTCTGTACATAGACTACATGCAGTGTTTCATCAATTTGTTGAAATATTCTGATGGGTAGTCCATCAATGTCTGAGGCTCGCTTCCCCTAGAGGGTGGCTGTGTGCCGGGAATCCACTCAACGGCAGGGAGCTTTGCGTTTGCTTTGGGATGATGCCACCAGTGCACCTGGTACCTTTTCCTGCAACCCCACTGGTTCTTGATCAAATGCTACCTCCAGAAAAGGTTGACTATCGACCAGTTCTTTCTCTGTGTATTCCCTTCATCTTCCTTTGATGCTTCCAATATCATTACATAAAGGATTCTCTAGAATCCTTTAAGATTTCAACTGAAGACAAAATGGGTGCATAAGCAAATGTGGTGAAGAAAGCTGATGGTGCCCAGCTATCAAAAGATATAGTGTCTGGGGTCTTAAAGGCTTGAAGATAAACAAGCGGCCATCTAGCTCAGAAGCAACAAAGTCCACATGGAAGAAGCACACCAGCCTGTTTGACCACGCGGTGTCGTAGGGATCAGGTATCAAGCATCAAAGAACAGAAAAATCATATAATTGTAAATGAGGGTGACTGCAGAGTGGAGACTCAAAGCCCATTGGTAGGCAACTGGACACCCCCTTACTGAAGGGTTGTGGGGAGGAGATGAGCCAGTCAGGGTGTAGGGTAGCAACGATGAAACATATAACTTTCCTCCGGTTCTTAAATGCTTCCTCCCCTACACCCCAATATCATGATCCCAATTCTAACTTACAAAACTGGCTAAATCAGAGGATGCACATTGGTACAGATAGCAACTGGAAACACAGAGAATCCAGGACAGATGACCCCTTCAGGACCAGTGATGAGAGTGGCAATGCCTGGAGGGTGGAGGGAATGTGGGGTGGAAAGGGGAAACCAATTACAAGAATCTACATATAACCTCCTCCCTGGGGGATGGACAATAGAGAAGTGGGTGAGGGTAGACGTTGGACAGTGTAACATATGACAAAATAATAATAATTATGAATTATGAAGGGTTCAGGAGGGAGAGGGGGAAATGAGGAGCTGATATTAAGGGCTCAAGTAGAGGGCAAATATTTTGAGAATGATGATGGCAACAAATGTACAAATGTGTACAAATGTGCTCCATACAATGCATGCATTTATGAATTGTGATAAGAATTGTATGAGCCCTCATAAAATTATTTTAAAAAACTCAGAGGAAAAAAATAAAGATTGCAACTTGAGCCTTGAATGTGTTTCTGCTTTTCTTTTAGTTTGAGCTATGCTAAGCATGATCTTCCATTTGGATCATCTCGTTCCAGACACTACCGCGTTTGCTCAGAATACTTTATTTTGTCTCCTGGTGCTTCTCTTTGACATGTTCTGTTCAGCTTGATCATCCCTTGCTTGACCTCCGCTATGCTACCTCCAAAGGAAGGGTCTGGGTCTCTCGGACATCCACGCTGGTCTTCCCTTTCTTTCCTGTGTTCCGAGTGATTTTTTGGCTGCTCATATGATGTCCTCCAACACTTGTCGTGTCTTCCATCATTAGCATCCTGTGCATCAGCTCTTTTCTTAAGCTGTTCTCTAGAGTCAGGTGGCATGCCCTCAAGGTCGTATTTTGGTTCTCATGCACTTATTTTAGTTTCCTTCAGTTTCAACCTAAACTGACCTATTACAGCCTTATATATCCTATGGGGCTGATTTACTCTGTCTAGAGGGTATCAATGAAGTAGAGTCAACTTAATGGATATTATTATCTTTATTTAATATTATTACTATTTAATAAATGAGAAAACCAAGAATCAAGGCATCATATTTGCTATCTAAGAAGCGGAGAAGTGGAGTGTTGGGTTCTTGCATCTTGATTTCTAGCCCACAGTGTGTTCTGCCCACTTTGCTTTGTGGTGTGTGTGTGTGTGTGTGTGTGTGTGTGTGTTCACGAGTGCCATGAAGGTCCACAAGGATTGCTCATCCAGCAGGAGGATCAGTCTCAGCACATCTGCTGGTGAGGAACTAATGCAAAGAGTTGCCGTAGAACAACTTTCTGGACAGGTACTTAATTGTAGACAGGTGTTGTTGCCAAGGTTCAGGTGAGCTATTCCCCTTAAAAACTCCCCCGACGGTTAAAGCTGCTGCTTGCTGAGAATGTCCCACTTGTGCTATCTGGCAAATGCACTCACATGCCACTTGCTCTCCGGGCTGAACTTGTCCCCCTCAACCAATCTCAGACATGACCTTAGCAAGACTCCAAAGTAGCACAGGCTCTTCCCACCCCCACCTGCCAGCCGCCCATTTCCTCTCTTGGCCCAGGGGGATGCAAGTGTGTATATGCATTATTGATAGACCCTTGAACTTGCCAAGCTTGCTGGTGAGCGAGTGTGTGTGTGTGTGTGTGTGTATGTGTGTGTGTGTGTGTGTGTTTCAGACAGAGAGATCGGGGCAGCAAGGATGGCATCTCTCATAGCTCAGCACCCCCTTTTGATCAAGAACATTGTCTGATGCCTTCCAAGTCATCTCTGACATGGCTGCAGGACGGGGGAGAGTGAGGGGCTTTGAAGTCAAGAAGACATAAGACCGACGCATTTGTGTGTGGGTGCCGGCAACCAACTCTCCAACTCCCTTCACGCCTTCTCACTCACGCAAAATCATGTAGACACAGCTTTGTGGGTCTCCATCATGGTAATGGTATTCCTCTTTTGTTCCCCAGACCCCCCCCCCTTAATGCTCATAGGCCCCTCCTGGAAGATTCAACCACTTACAGTTGTTGATTGATTAAATATTTATAGGCAGGGCAATGAGTGAGGTGTTGAATAATAAATGCTAAGGTTGAGGCGACTAAGATAATTTCTGCAGAGTTCTCCCACCATAGCCTCTTTGATTCGAAGGGGTGTGTGTGGGAGGGGGATCCTTTTAATTAACTATTTATTTGGGGGTGGAGTTGTAGCTGTGACAGTTGACGCACCTTCAGAGATGTTTTGTGCAAGACCTATGTCCTGACAGTGGGCTCATTCACAGACACACACACACACACACACACACACACAAATAGAAGCCATATGATGGGTGGATGCTCTCTGATTTTCTCAACACTCAACGCAAATTCTTTTTTTTTTTCCTTCTTTTTTTTAAGCTCAAATCCCAAGACCATACATTCATTCTGGCCATCTGTGGAAGCAATAGTAAGTGTTGTGGGCCCCAGCACGCTAAACAGAAAGTCCTCTTTGTGGATGGACAAGAAGAAGTGTAGGTGTCTGCGTAGCAGAAACAGGGCTGCGAGGCTCTCAACTGCTCACCAAAAGGTGGGAGGGTCAAGTCCACCAGAAGCAGCTCAGAAGAAAAGCCTGATGATCTATTGCTGCAGACCCAGCCACTGAACACCCTCGGGAAGCACAGTTTTCTGACATGCCTGGGACTCCATGTGTCAGCGGGGACTTGCGGGTGCCTGAGAGAGGAAACATTGAGTCTAGCATTTCATGAGCTACAGGCTGATGTACAACGGGGTTCTGTTCTTTGGGGGACATCATTCCTCGACAGTGAACAACTTCCTATAGGGTCAAAGACCCTGAAAGATCACACTCGGTGCCTGGCCGCAGTCTCATCAGAATCAGTGTCCTCATAGGGATGTTAAGTTGTAGCTACTGTTGGGTGTGTCCACAGTTCAACCCGGACACATCCTGAGGGGCTGAAGGTCGTCTGACTCTCTGTCTGCTATGAAGCAGACACCGACATGGAACTGCACTGCAGAGCAGGTGCACACACCTGCTACCCTGCAGCACTTTTATCAGTGGTGAACGTCACCTTGAGCATCAGAGAGTGAACCCTGGCGAATGAGAACATCAGCACATCGTGTGTGGCAGCACTCTTGTTAGGTGCCCTCGGGTCAGTCTGATGCAGAGCAATCCTGTTTACAGCAGAAGAAAATACTGCCTGGTCATGGGTCAACCTCACAATTGTTCTTAAGTGTGAGCCCACGGTGACAGCCATGGTCTCAATCCATCTTGTCCAGGATCTTCCTCTTTTTGTGCTACCCTCCACTTTGCCAAGCACAATGGTTGTTTCCTGTATGTAGTGCATATTACTAACAATAACATGTGTCAACTAGGAAGGGAGGAAAGGAGGAAACAAAGAAAGGAGAAAGGAGGAGACAGAAGGAAGGCAGGAAGGAAGGAAAGAAGGAATCAAGCAAGGGAGGAAGATAGGAAAGAGAAATTGGATAGTTGTAAGTGTGGTTGGTTGCAACTCCAGTAGGTTGAGCGTCAGGACACCCTACACTGGATTTGATTCTCACCATAAGTCAATCCTGGTGCCATCCTGATGGCTTAGCTCCAGAGAACTAAGACTCCGAGTTTCCATGATCTGCTTACATCCTGGCAGTTGTTGACACTGGATCTGGCATTAGGTCCGTCTGTGGATTCCATGCCCAGAGCACATATCTTCTGCCGTCAGAAGCAAATCCAGGACCAAGGCACTAAGAGATGTCTCAAAACAGCACTCGCTCCCAAGGAGCGATCAGAGAAGCAGGTGAGTTAGTTAATTGTGCCAACCTGGCCAATAATCACATGTGGGACCAATTGAAAGGCGGAGGGATAAATGGGTGGTGAGCCTCGCCTTTCTAGTTCTCAGGTCTCTTGTTTTGTGATGGTTGCACTGGGTGCAGCTACCTTAGCAGTTCCCTGCTTCAGCTTGCAAGATTGACTTCCTACAAGACATCCCCAAGGAGAAGCTACATGGACCTATCCCGATGCAGCCCTGGGTGCTGGAGCAGCCGTGTGGAGACCCCTGCTAGTGCTGAGATGCTTGTTCGTTCACTGACTCAGCTTTCCTCCTGCAGTCGGCATCATTGCCTCTGTTTTGTGAGGTAGGGGACTTTGTGGACTGGTGTTGGGTTAATGGGTTAATGTTGGACTTGTGGGCTTGGGCAGCATTGGGTTGGGATGTTTTCGTGATGCACATTTTCTTTACATAAAACTCTCTCTTATACATGAGTTGCTGTGGATTTGTTTCTCCAAAGTACCCAGACTAATACACAGGGCAAGATGCCCATAAAGACAGCCACAGAGGTGAACCTCCATGATGATGGATGGCGGAAGAGCAATAATGGTGGAATGGAAGAGCCGGATGGGCAAGTGACCACGGGCTTCATCTGGTGGATCATAACATGCTTCCTAGATCAGGAGACACGTGAGCTGGAAATAGATGTCTGTCTAGGGGTCAGACTCATGCATGGGCTTGGAGATGGACCGATTCTTCCATTTCTCTGAGAGGCTGTACTCCATCTCCCTGAGATCCCGTCAGTGGGTGCTGGATGCAGGATGCCGCAGTCGATCCATCTTTTCCTTGTTGGATCAACACCCTAACATTGTCTTCTAAAAGCACAGACACAGAGGACACTTGGAGATGGTCTACATGCGTTCAGTTTACCCCGCAGAAAACTTTTATTGTCAAGTCCTGTTCTTATTCTTCGCTGCCCATGAGCGTACTTCTGATTCATGGTAACACCTTGCATAACAGGGCAGAAGAACCGTAATCTATTCAAGTTGTGTTACTGGATTTCTTAGCAGGAGGTCACCAGGCCTTTCTTCCTCATCCGTGTGAGCCTGGAAGCTCTGCCACCTCACAAGCAGCCCCCTCCCCAGCCTCCTGCATGCAAGGCGGGGGTTCTTCCGTGGAGATGCCACTGCCCGCCAAGCTAGATCAGGAAGACATCAACACTTGCTCTTGGTTTGTCTAGTTAGGGGCATTCTCTCAAAGTGTGAAGATTTTTTTTAATATGTCCCCTCTTCTTTACTGCAGAATGAACATCACATCGATCCCTTGAACCACAGGCAAGAGCCCTCACGAGTCTCTTTTTATATGAGTTGGGGTGACAAAGAAGCCATCTTGTTTTGTGCCACCTGACATCACAGAATAAAGACAGACTTCCTCTAGTCCTTTAGTGCCTCCTCCCTGTCCCCATGCACTATCATGACCCCAATTCTACCTTACAGATCCAACTTGACCAGAGCTTGTACACGGGTACAGATAGGAGCTGGAAACATGGGGAATCCAGGACAGATAAGCCCCTCAGGATCCATAAAGAGAGTAGCCATATTATGAGGGGAAGGGGAAGGGGAGGGGAGAAAAGGGGAACCAATCACAATGATCTACTTATAACCCCCTCCCTGGGGGATGGACAACAGAAGTGTGGGTGAAGGGAGACATCAGACAGTGTAAGAAATGACAAAAGAATAATAATTTATAAATTATCAAGGGTGATGGGGGCGGGGAATGAGGAACTGATACCAAGGGCTCAAGTAGAAAAAAAATGTTTTGAAAATGATGATGGCAACAAATGCACAAATGTGCTTGACACAGTGGATGGATGTATTGTGAAAAGAGCTGTAAGATTCCCCCATAAAGTGATTTTTTAAAATGACTTCCTATAAAACCAAACAAATGAAAAACGACAGGCTTCACATGCACACAAAGGGACCCATAGTTCATCAAAGGACACATGCTGTCAGACTTCCAGCAACCTCCTCTTCATCTCCTTCCTCTCCCATTTTCCCCTCAGCGGCATGGATGCATCCACCAGGAAGCGGAGAAGGCATGATATGGGTGGAGTAGAAGCCACCTGTAGGGACAGAGACTTCTCTTTGTCAGGGGTGTTCTTAGTGTTGAACCAGGTAGTGATCCCTGTGGGCACCGAAAGGTCTCCCCATGTACCTTGAGGCCGAGCATACAGGAGATATGTTCTTCAATAGCACTGGTACATTTTCTGGAAGCAGAAAGACAGCATACATTCACACAAAAGTCATATTTATTGAACGCCTGTCCGTGTGAAACATAGCTCTGCCCCTGTTACAATACAACTCTCCACAACATAGGTGAGGAATTTGGACCTCAGAGAAAGCTAAGTGACAAGTGAAAGGTTAAATAAATAAATAGATAAATGAATAAGGCCTGTCCAAGTCATGATTTATGTGACTCCTGAGTCAAGTCTATCCTTGAACCTAACCGGGAGGCTTGGCCTCCTATGCATTCCTATGCACACAACACATCACAGAGCCGAGGAGAAGCAGACGGTGACTTTGTTTTCTAATTCATGTTGAAAATTCTCATTTAGTATGTTGCTAAATAGGTAGAAAATTAATCCAGTGCTGAATTAATGGGGGGAGAGGGGAGGGAGACTTGTCTCAAAGGCATTTAGGAAAAGTTTAGTTAACTGAGTTCGACCCATCTCTCTCCTGCAGATGCTTGGTTGTTATTGCTGGGGGCTTTCTGGTCAATTTTGACTCATAGCAGCCGCCTGTGTTCGCCCCACAGGGTGCCCAGACCGTAGCCTCTACGGGAGCAGATTTCTCTCCTGTGCAGACCACTCACAAATCCTCCAAGGCTTACTGCCCTTGAGTCAGTTCGGCCTCAGGGTGATCCCCTAGGGCCGAGCACAAGTGCACCCATGTATTTCCCAGCCTATACATCTTTTACTATTATTATTAATAAATCATTGTATTAGGGGCTCTTACAGCTCTTATAATGATCCATACATCAATTGTATCAAACTCATTTGTACATATGTTGCCATCATCATTTACAAAACATTTTGTTTCTGCTTGAGCTCTTGGTATTAGCTCTTCTTTTTTCCCTTCTTCCCCACCATCCCGACCTCCTGGACCCCTGATAAATGATAAATTATTATTATTTTCATAACTTACACCATGCACCTCTTTCTACCAAGGAATGTCTGGTGGTTTCAAACTGCTCACCTAGCAGTTGGCAGCCCAACGTGTGACCCATTTCACCACCAGGTTCAAATAGCCAATCTTATGCTTGGCAGCTGAGCACGTAACCATTGCTCTAATAAGGACCTTTAAAACCTTGCTCGTGAGTTTATTCTGAGCCATTTCCACCTTCGAGGATGGAGTAGGATCGCCCGATGCAATGCCCTGGGTTCTTTCAGAGAGCAGTTCTTTGAAAGTGTCCCTGTTGGGCCACTAGACTCTTAGTGGGCAGTCAGAGAGCCTACGCCAGCATGTTCACCATTTGAGTTAATGGCATCCAATCTGTTTAGTAAGGTCATGTTGCGTGCCAGGCAGTGACCAAGGTGCTGAGAGTCAATGGGCACAAATCAGACACAAGCCCCTCCCCACAGAAGCCTTAAAGGGCAGAGACACACTGAGTCCCAACTCCATATCGCCTTACTCCTGGCTGCTGCCCCACTTGTCCTGCCTGCATTCTCCCTCCGTGTGCACCCGCTGTATGAACACCTCAGAGCACGAGGTTAACTCATCGAAGTCACACAACCAAGTCTCACATCTGCTCACTTCCTAAGGCCCAGTCGCAGGATTTTAGAAATAGCAGCTGAGCGAGAACATTGATTTGGTGTCAATTTAGGACAAGGATCGCTACCCGCTTGGAATCCTAGGTTTACCCTTAGGCGGGTGGTGAGACTTCATCTCAAGTGCTTTTCAGGTGTTAGCGGAAGAGACCAGTCGCTGGGGGAGGACATCGTGCTTGGTACAGTGGAGGAGCATCAAAAGGAGAAGGATCCTCAATGGAAGGGATGGACACGGAGGCGACGACCATGGTCTCTGGCATGGTGCAGGACCAGACAGTGTGTCCCTCTGTGCTACAGAGGCTTGCTAGCGATGAGGCAGAGTCGTCCCGATGGTCCCCGACAACAGTAGCCACAGGCATAACAGGTGCATGACGTCCTTTCTTTTCACCTGGGTTTTTACTTCTCTAAAATGTGGGTGAAAATTCATGTGCACCAGAGCACAGACTTCTGTGTAGAAAGCAAGTCTCCTTAATGAAGGCTGGTCAGCACCCCTGCTCAGAAGTGGACCATCTCAGGCACTACCACCCACCAGAGCTGCTGGGTTTGTTCACAGCCCTTAGCTTCCTCTAACACACCATATGAAGTGCCTTGTGATTATGGTCTATTGCCTGCTGTCTATCTTTCACAGGAGCCTGTAAGCTCCAGGAAGTGACCACCTCTTCAAACAGCCCTACAGTAGTGTAGATCCAGGCAGCGTTCCCTTCTGCTGTCCATGAACTCCGGATTGATCCCAGGGATCCCATGGATCAAGGCAAGAGTGGTCATATAGAATGTGATCAAAACTATGTGTCCAATTAGCCTGATCAAAGAGGCATTGCTCACACCCTTGGTGTCCTGGTTTCTCGTGTGACCCTAACAATGTAGCACAATGAGGTGGATTCAAAGAAGAGACATGTGCTTCCTCACCGTCTAGGAGGCTGGAAGCCTGAATTCATGGCATCAGCCCTTGAGGAAGACCGTCTTTGATAGCTCAAGTGCTCCTTGCTTGCTTCTGTCTTCCCTGTCTGTACTTGTGTCTGTGCCTATTGCTGTTAGATGCCCTGGCATCAGCACCAACGTATGGTGGGCAGAAGGAAATACAACTGCTTGACTCAGGCCATCCTAGCGAGAGTAGCTACGTTTGAGCCCGCGTGCCAATTCCTCTCATGCAGGGTCCCTGTGTTCACGGACCCTCTTCTTCCCAAGCAGGCTGTCGCCCTCTTGTGAATGGTCCCTCCTGATGATGTGATCCACGTCAGCAAGACCAAGTCTCCCCCTTCTCCGCTTCTCATGGGGAATAGGAAGGAACCTCCTCCAGGACACATCTGCTCATTCTTCTAGTCATCCGTCCTACAGCAAACCTTGCCCCCCAACACCAAAGCTCAAATGGGCCGGTACAGCTTTGGTTTTTCTTCTTTATGGTTTAGCTTTCTCATGCATATGGGGTGGTGTCCCTTAGCCCATCTCTATAATGCCAAAGGTCAAGGTCACAACTTTACTCTTCACCACTTCATATGTACCCAAAGAAACACACCGGGTGATTTCCTGATCTGGTTTCCAAGGGTATTGGTTGCTTGTCGAAAAAGAAAAAAATCCGTGATAAATTCTGTATTTTACTGATTGTCCCTAAGTTGATTTTTAGTTGAATTGCATTCCCCCCTTTATTTCCAGGTCTAATCGATCTTCCATCTCCATTAGTAATGTTTCAAACTTTATTTTTGGCAGCGAGGTTGTGTCCTCTGCATAACACGGGTGTTAACGAGTCTTCCTCTAAACCATGGTCTTCGCATCGTCCAGCTTCTAAGCTTATTCATCTGGCATGCAGATTAAATAAATGAGCCGAAAGGGCCCAGCCCTAGGGCACACCTTTTCACAATAGGAGATTTGCAATGCCCCCTTGCTCTGTTCCAAGGACTGCTTCTTGATCTATACACAGATGTGCCTGGTCTCGACTGAAACCATGCGCTGTCCCCTTGTTCTGTCCAAACAACTATCTCTCGCTCTGTGTTCCGTTTCCGGCGGCCCAGAGAGGTGTTCTGCAGTGTTTGTTCTTTATCGTGGGATCCAGAGTGTGTGAGAATCCACACAATTTAGTCCCTTTGCAGAGTTGATAAGCACATAGGTGAACATCTTCCTGGTAGTTTCTGCCTTCTGCCAAGATTCATCTTATTGAATGTATGCCTAATCCATCCTCTTTTTTATACCTTAGAAATTATTAGGTTTAAGGGACACCCGATGGGATATGACCTCACTAACATGGAACGCCTTATCGTCAAAAGGAATCACATCCACAGGTATGGGGGTTAGCACTCTGATTCCGTTCATTCCATGCCCCTGGGGTAAACTGTGACCGTGGAGAGACACAGCGATGCATATGCCAACGCTAATATAGAAAAGAACTGGGTTTCCTTCCTTCTCAGGAACTTATATAATAAGGACCTGCCTGCACCACTGCTATGAGATAGAGACCATGGACAGGTGAGGTTGAAAAGGTGAGAACAAGAACGATCAGATCACATCCTATGCCCCAATCTGTACAGCATGTCATAACCCAGGTGTTGGATGCCCAATCCCCAGCATGCCAAGCTTCTAGAGGCCAATGAGACAGCAACAGTGCACAGAAAAGAGCGACAAAAGAACGCCTTTGTGACCCGTGGAGAAGAGCTGTAGAAAGTGCTCCAGCTGACTGCTCAGCCGTTCTGAGGAGTGCTATACAGGGCTTGTTATCAGGAGCTCTTTCCCCACAGTTAACCTGTAGGAGATAATACGCCCACGACATGGTGCATGGAAAATCAATACAGAGGTCAAAGCGTCAGCTTGCCGGCAAAGAGCCATGCTTCTCAAGCACTGGCTGCTGGCTGCACAGAGGCATTTCTGAAGCCCATGCTGCCCTTGGGTGCTGAGAGCCACAGCCCAGGCGCCCCACCCGCAGCGAACCAGAGGCTCCGATTGGAAAGGCTCTGCACCCGTGCCTGCCTTTGCTGGTGCGGTCTCTTCCCAGTGAGAAGAGGGTCATTGTCAAGGCACCAAAGCCTGCAGAGATTTATCACCAGCTTCCAAACCTCTCTGAGAAGTTCAAGACGTCCTGATCTTCACAGAGTCCACTACAGCGCACTGAGCCGGAAGCCCGAGGAAGGGGGTGGGGTGGGTGGTGAGCGTGAGGCCGGAGCCGGCACCAGGTAAAGATGAAATATGCCTGTCTGGGACATTAATCCTTCCTGCCGTCCACTGCTAAAGGCATAAAAGGTTTATGATTCATCTCTTCCTTGATAATGGAGGAGACAATTAGTAATTACTGGATTTACGGTGTTTGTTGTGTTAACCAATAACATCAGGCCCAGCAAAATTTTGCTCAAAAGTGCTCTTTTTTTTTAGAGTGGCATCGGATTAGTTTTATTTTTAAAAATTCCAATCCACGGCTGTCAGGTTTGCTCAGACAGGGGAGATTAGAGCCTGAGAGCGACTCATAAGAAAGGCCTGGTGACCTGCTCTTGGAAACAGCCAACGTCAGCCCGTCATTTCACAAAGGTGCCCTGTGCCAGGAGTCCTGGGACGACCCAGGGCTGGGCAGCACTGCTTCCTGTTGTGTGTGACCCAGTGGCGGCTGACAACCACAAAAACAAAGAGGTGCTGTTTAAAAAGGAAAGTCCGTCTGTCATTGATAGCTCAGCTCTGTGGAACATGATTTGTCTGTATCTGTTTTCTGATCAATGTTATTTGTTGAATGTGTCACAACTCTCGGTGTGCCCTGGGCCGACTCTGTTAAGAAATTCCACAAGTTCCTGTGAAGAACAAGGGCCTGATCTGACAACAGTCTTTTCATTGCACGTGTCTATGGTCACCAACATAATGCCACCACAGGAGTGCTTCATGCAAATGGAAATGTAGGTCGCTGGGATGGCCTTGGTTGCCCGTGTTGTACTTAGGCTCCCATCCACGGCAACCTCCGACTTAATCAACCTCCCTTACAACAGAACAAAGACCACCTGGTCCTGGGCCACGCTCACAAGCATCCTTGTGCTTGAGCCGGTGGTTGTAGGCACTGCATCAGTCCATTCTCTGAACCTCGAATTTACCAAGCATCACGTTCTTCCCCAGGGACTGGCCCTCCCACAACCTGTCCATGGAACATGAGAAGAAATCTATCCATCCTCAGCTCTAAGGTGGGTTCTGGCTATACTACTTCCAAGACTGATGTATTCCTTGTTCTGGCACATCAAACAGCTTGGGCATGATGATAAGTTCCTTTATTTGGGCCCCTGACTGCATCTCACGTGCTTTGAACATGCTATCAGGAGAGACCAGTCCCTGGAGAAGGAGATACTTGATACGGTAGAGCAGAGCGTCAGTGCAGAAAGGGAAATCCCTTGACAAGATGGGTTGACACAGTGGCGACAACCGTGGGTTCTAACAAAAGCACAATTGTGAGGACGCGCAGGAGCAGGCTGTGTTTTGTTCTGGGGCACATGAGTCAGTATGGGTTTGCATTGACTGGATGGCATTTAACAACAGTTTCAAAAGCTTAAGAATTTGGTGGATGCAAACAGCATTATTGCTACTATTTCCTGTGAATTTTGTTTCTGTGAGTCCTAGGCTCATTCCACTCCATGTTCTTGGTATGTGCAAAAGAACATTCTGAAGAAGCTTGCTTCTTTTTCATTCCAGGGCCCCAGCCTGGTAGGAGGAGAGCCAGCAGGAGTCCACCATTAATTGAGTTCCCAGCATTCCCCTCCTCAAGTCCCCAGTGAGAAACAGACAATCCACTTAGAACCAAGTGAATTTCTCAAGGTGAAACACTCCTACCGAGCTCTTTGGACATATCCAGTTTTACACACCGCCCCCCCCTTTTCTCTCATTGAGCATGGAGAGGCCAACTTTTTCAAAGTCAAGTTGAAGTCACACTTTGAACAGCTGGGACACTCTTTGTTTGAAAGTCAAAAGTGTGGCCGATGTTTTTTGAAAAATAGCGAGGAAGGAACAATGGGCGATAAATAGGGAACAGAAGCTGATTTATTGGATGTCAAACGAGCCCAGACGGAGGGTGATGCATTCCCCGGACTGATTTACATGGCTAAACATTTCTGGAGAAATGTTCAAGCCATCAACCTTCACCAGTCCAGGGTCCTCAGAGGCTCGTGAACTTGCCTGTTACAGTCATCGGGTGCCGTCCATGACCTGTTGGGTCTTTGTTGTGTTTCTTGTTGAGATGCTGTAAGGAAATGCACTGACAAGCATGTCCAGTAGGAAACCAGAGTCTCTTCCTAACCAAAGCCTCAGTAAAGCATCAATCTCTCAGTGGCCTGCCCTTCACCTGTGGATCCAGAAACGTTGCCCTGGTCCTAAGTAGGATTTAAGAGGTTGCTTTGCCTCGTCGGAACCATGTGGGTTGAGGACACAGGGATTTGTGTCCGTGGAGCTCCATGGAGCTCAGTGTTCTCATCATCAAGTGAAGGTAATGATGATATCTCCCCTGTTTGGGTGAGCTCATGGGTGCTGGGAACAGCAAAATGCTAAAGTAAGGAGCCTGTTAGCTTTACACACAGAAGAAAGCGCTCATGATCTGTTTCCAAAAACTATCAGCCATTGATTGAGCACAGCTCTCCTCTCACCTACATGATTGAGCACAGCTCTCCTCTCACCTGCGTCCCAATTGTCCTATACTAACTTTTCGTTGTTGTTGTTGTTGTTGTGTGTTTTGGTATTGTTTATGGTATAAAGAGATGCTTATGTGAAAATACCCCTTTTCATGATGCAGTGCTCAGTTCTACCTGCTAGAAGTTAAATCCTTTTCTCAAGAAACACAACAAAGACCCACAGACGGTCAAACTTAATCACCAGTTGAGACCCTAGAAAATGGGCAGTCGTGGGTTGTGTCCCAAGCCAGCTCCAGTGATGCCTTTTGACCTGGCCCTGTCAGTGCCAGCTTGGCGTCCCCGTCATCTTTGACTACGAAAGGAAGACACCGGATTGTTTGCCGAGAAGCCTGCAGGAGGGCAGCAGCAGGAAACGTCCAGCTCCTCCCTGGGGAGAGGATGCGGCGTGCAAGGTGACCGCCTCAGAAACCCATGGGGCTGCACGACCCTGTCCTACAGGCTCACGATGAGTCAGTGTCAACTCGATAGCGGTGAGTTCGGCGTTGGAGAGACAAACTTGCCAGTCACCGCGGGGACAGCACAGACGATGGAGCCACCAGGAACCAGAGTATGGTGCTTCTTCCTGTGTACAGGTGTGATATCATGTTAGCTTTGGCACCAACCTGGTAGGTACATATCACAAGGCAGAGAAGATGAGGATGTGTTTGCATTGGTGGGGTCACACCCCGAGCCACGGGCAAAAACCAGGTGGGCCCAGATCCCTGCACCTTGAAACGTTGTCTCCTCCTCCTCTTTCAGCTCTATTGGAGCCTGTGTGGCCACCTCTGTGCTTCTGTGGCTGGGTGCTTGGACCAGTGTGCTGGGCTTCCAGGTCTCCTTCCTACTGAAGCTACGGAACACTGGGCTCCTCTGTTATCCGCCTCTCAATTAGAGAGAGGTTGCCACTCAAAGATTGTCTCACCCGTTCGTTTGACTACAACAGAGGGCACGAGAGTGTTTTTTTAAATACAAGTCACAGTTCCCTGATGGTTAAAAACATGGGCTTGGGGTTAGATGAACTTGGTTTGAATTCCGCTTTTTTTGTGCTTTCCTGGGTGAACTATTTAACCCAATTGAGCTTCAAATAAACCAATTGTCTTTGAGTCAGTTCTGGCTCCTGGCAACCCCATTCATCAGAGAAGACCTGTGCTCTACAGCTTTTCAATGGCTTCTTTTTCAGTGGGACAACCCCGAGCCTCGCTTTCAAGGTGTCTCAAGGTGGACGGCAACCTCCGGCCTTTCCGTTAGCTGCTGAGTGGATTGATCGCTTGACCCTCCCAGGGAAGGAGCCCTATTAAACGATGAGTGAAAACGGGTGGAGGCGTTTAAGTGGCTCTTGGAGCACAGTGTTGTTGTCATCCTTGTGTGCCACTGAGTTGATTCCGACTCAGGACAATTCCACCCACATGACAGAATAGAACTGCCCCATGGAGCTTCCCGTCCACACTCTCGACAGGCGTGGATGCCTCGTGGGGGCACTGGTGGGTTTGTGCCAATGGCATCCATTTGTCAACTGAGCATTTCATCCCCTTGCACCATCGTGTCTCAAAGATGACAGCAAGATTATTTTTTTAGGTATGATTCGAGTTGACTTTAGGCACTAAACTATCAGAAGAGAAGCCTTGATTTGAATGAAATGCCTCTATCACCTTTTACAGAACCCTTGTGGCAAGTTAGTGCATATCCTTCACCTTATTCCATGGATGGACACAGCACCAAGCATTTAAGGGACTCTGGCGGTCTTCCTGGACAGACGTGTGAAACAAAATTGGATGGGAACCAGGCTGTAACCCAGGACGCTCGGGGCTGGGATGGTCCACAGCTGTGCCCGGAGCCTTAGGAAGCCAGAGTTCTCTCTGCCTCTTAGCCCTGTGGTGGGTTCCTGTTATGCTGCCTGACCCCAGGCAGCCAAATAGCCTCTTTTGCTTTGTTGGCATAAATATGGTTTCCAGCAAAGTGTAGCAAAGCCTAGAGGAGTTGAGAAGGGAGAAAAGTTAAAAGCATATTTTTCTCCTTTGAAAATGTTATATGCTGAAGTGCAGAATTCATCATCAAGAAAGTAACACTTTTACAGGGCCTCCAGCATCAAACGTCCTAAAAATAGTTCGCGGAAAGGTAGCTGTGAATGCCATGCCAGGAGGCGCCCCACGCCTGTTAGTGAGGAGCGTGCCTCCAGGCCGTGTGCACAGACCCAGGAAGAGGACCACCTGGGCATCTTCCTCAGCCAGAGTCGGGGACCAGCTGACCCCATTTCATCACATGTTGGCAGAGGTGCTGGGGGGTGGGGGGAGGGGGAGGACAAGCCCTCCCAGGTTGCCCTGTGGACTCAGGAAGAAGAGTCTTCCTCTCCGAGGAGCCTCATGTGGAAGCAAAGTCCTCAGATGATCACTTCAGGTCCTTGTTTCCCCACCGAAATGACAGCAACCTCCCCAGCCAATGGCAGGGCAGTGTGTGTGTGTGTGTGTGTGTGTGTGTGTGTGTGTGTGTGTGCAGCTTCATGACTATCTGTGGACGTGTTATGGCATATACAGGTACCCGTGTGTGAGTGTTTCTCTTGTGTGTGTGTGTTTGTGTCGAGGTGCTCCAGCGGTGCACTGAGCTGTTAACCACAAGGTCAAGGGTGCTCCCCCACCAATCACTCTGCAGGGTAAGGATAAGGCTGTCTATTCTCGTCAAGATGTGAACTGTTTTGCCCAGAGAGTTCCTGTTCATCATGATCAACTCAAAAGCAGTGTGGTTGCTTTGATATTTGTGTCAATAAATATAATTAGAGACTGGCTGGCTCCCAATTCTGAATGAGCCAGACCCTAACATGGCAATACCAAAGGTCGGTGAATGTGTGTGTGTGTGTGTTGTGATTTGTGTGTGTGCAAGTGTGGTGTGTGGGTCTTTGTATGTTTGTGAGTGTGTACACGTACACTGTGGTGTGCATGTGCTGTTACAATGATTGTGTATGTATACATGTGCTTGTGATTATCTATGTATGTGTATGTATATGTTGTGTACAAGTATGATTTGTATTTGTGAGCTTGTGATTCTGTGAGTGTGGTTGTGTGCCAGGCAGGGTTCTCTAGAGAAAAAAAACAACTAGAAAACTTGTGATTATGTATATACATATATAAAGGATAAGGTTTCTAGCGTGAGAAAAGAAATATAATGGCTAATTCCTCAGAGAAGTTCAAAGGTTTCAGTTCAACTCATTTTTGTGGAACAGTTACTATACTGAAGGTCCTTAAACTCACGTGGGCTGTCGGTCCAAGGTCAAGGAAGCAGATATGGTGAAGCAGGTCTTAAAGGAGCTATAGGATCCAAAGGTTGGCTCAGCCCACAGGTAGTGCAGCACATGGTTGAGGCAAAGACTAGCTCAAGCAGGTGCACACTGGTCCCATCACCAGGGAGAAGAGAAAGAGGGCTGGCCTTGGGAAGCCATTTATCTCTTTGCCCTCCAATCAAGCTGTGACCTGATTAAACTCCACCCACATGTTCCTATCGAAGTCTGGTTGGCACAATAAACCTAACTATCATAAGGTGTGTGTGCTTTGCAATATGTATTCATCTTGCAATTTGTGTGTATATGTGCCTATGTACATGATTTTGTGTGCATGAGGACAAGGGTATTGAGTGTATGTATGACTCAATAGTTCAGTTTTGTGTCAACTTGGCTGGACGGTGATTCGCAGTGGGTTAGCAGTTCAGGCCTGCTCATCCCCCATGCTATGACTTGACAGTGTAAACAGCTCTATAATGAGGTCTCCACTGACCAGTCAGCTGTCAGACGATTAGGGTGGGGTGAAACCCCCTTGCTCAGATCACAGCCTGCGTACAACTGAAAGGAAGTTTCCTGAGGGGTGTGGCCTACTGCCTATGGATGTGGCACTGTGGGGAAGCTTGTCTGCTTTTTCCTGGAGCTGCATCCTTCGTCGGGTTCTTTGACCTTTGGTTCTTTGGACTTGAGTAAGCGCCCATTGTGGAAGGTGATATTGCTCACCAGTCCCTCGAGCCTCTACAGGTGCTGACCTTAGAGTCATCTGCCTCTTCGGTCACCAGCTTGGGGACTTCCTGTCAATCTTGGGTACATCACCCCCCAGAGCTATTTGCTTCAGAAGAAACCCTGAGGTTAGCATCTGATTCACTGGCTTGGGACTTCCCTGAACTTGGACAGGCCCACTTCCATAAGTGTGTGAGCCACTTTCTTTATATAAATTTCTCTATATATACTTATATAAGCATCAGGGATTTTTGCTTCTCTAGAACATCCACCCTAAGTCAAATTATTAGTATCTTTATATGCTGGGGGTGTAAGTGTATAGCTGTACATATGTATGTGTTTGTGTGTATACATATATGGATGTGCATGTGTTGTGCACATGTGATGGGATCTGTGCTTATATGTACAGGAGATGCACATGACTGTGTATGTTTGTGTGTGAGGGGGTGGGTATGCGTGTGAATGACAGAGACGAACAGTAGCAATGGTGCTGGGTAAGAGGGTGTGAAGAATGGATCTTTGGAAAAAGAAAAATCTTCCAAGGGCAAAGCAGGGGTGAAACTGTTCAAGCTGTTCTCACAGCTCTGTTCTGGTCTCCCTGGTCACTCTCGTGGAAAAGAAGAGGCACCGGGCTCAGCCACAGCGAACACTCGCTGGACTGCACCCTCCAAGCATTTCATTTCTCTTCATGTTCTCAGACTTCCAGTGAGCTAGTCTTCCAAGCCCCGTGTCACAGAAGAGGCTACTGAAGCCCAGTCATGAAACTGGAGGATACAGTCAGGAAAAAAAGTCAACGACAATTAAACATCCAGCTGCATTGTCTCTAAAGTATGTACTCAAGGCCCCATCCATTGTGGTTTCTCTGAAATCGTTGAGTGCTGTAGGAGTCATAAAGGCCATCTAGAATTCTTGCTCCAGCGGCCCCTGGAGAAAGCCGTGGGTCAGCCAGTCTAAAGACCTCCCAGGATGGAGACACCACTTGCGACTAGGTAGGAGAGCTGACTGCTCAACATCCTTGCCTGGGCTTTACCCCTGCCCTGTTCTGCCATGCTGAATGAGATGGTTAATTTCACTTGTCAAGTTGCCCAGGCTGGGAGGTCCTATTCTTGCTATTTTGAAGTAGCTCTATGTGATTAAATCCATTGGCTTTCAGTAAAGGAGATCAACCTCCATATTGGGGTGGGCTTCATACAACCAATTGAAGATCTTAAGAGTCAAAAGAGAGTTCTCCTGGGGGGTTATTCTGCCTTTAGATGATAGGTAGACATGTTTCAGAAATCCTTGAGTCCTCTCATCACCTGACCTACTTCCTTTGAGACAGAAGGCTACAGGAATGTCCAGTCTCTCCCTGAACCAATTGATTTAGGATTTCCCAGACCTTCTCAATCATGTGAAATGATTCCTTAAAATAAACCTCTCTCTTTTTCTACAGAGAGAAACTGATGGAAGAATGAAGGACGGTAGGAGGGAAGGAGGCAGGGTGAGTGGATGGGAGGCAGGATGGAGATAAACGTAGATAGATGCATATCCTACATGTTCTGTTTCTCTAGAGAACACTTACGAAGACACCAAGTCATACAAGGCATATCTGTTAGTTACAACAATAATAGGACTTCTATTGATTCCTCAGGTGAATACTTATTGAGCCCCTGCTATTGCCATGTCCTGGGAGTAGCTCTGGGAACATACCTTTGATCAAGCCAGACTCCTGCCTTCCAATACTGTAGCCATTCACTATTTCAAGATACATCAAGTAGCTGATCATAGGCCAGACTCCAGATTAAGAAGAAATCGCAGAAACTGGAATATTCAGTTCAAATTTTCCAGCTGCTGTGCTAGGTGTCTTGCAATCTCACATGTGAGGCTAGACTTGATTGCAGCCCAGGCATTGCTTCGTGCTGAGTTCACCAGAAGGCTGCCTGGAGACCCCGTGTGTAGGGAGAGGCCAAAAACCTTGAATGGAGTCAGACCCATGTTAGCAGAGTTCTTAATCATTTCTGAGCGCCTCGCTTCTTTGTCCACTCCATTCTTCTCAGTGCGGGTGTGGCTGTGACCCCCATGATGGCGATGTTCTACGGGAAGATGGAAGATGAGTGTGGTTGGCCGTGGCTCCTTAGCTCTCAGGCTGGCATGCAGTGAGTTTGCCTTGGCCCACTACGTTTCCATCATGGTGGAGTGCTAGGAAAGATGGAAGGTAAGAGAGATTGGACCTCAGGTCTTAGCGCTCATCCTTCAAATGGTTACTTTTTCTTGACCCGAAGCCTCCCTCAAAGGCTACAACCAATCTTCTCCTCAAGCTAGGTTAATAAGGAGAGACCCTCACTCCTCTGTCATGGGTACAAATTGATGGAGACCAACTGTCTGAAGTCAGATCTAGATGTAGCCTGTCTTCCATAGTGGATGAAGAGGATGTCTGTGTCTGTCTGGGTGGACTAGAGAAACAAATTCATGGAGACATTCAGATGTGTATAAGAAAGAGATTTATATACAAGAGGAATTGAACATTGAGAAAACATCCCAGACCAGTCCAGATCAAGTCCATGAGTCTGATATTAGCCCACATTTCCAATATCAATCTATAAAGTCCTCTTCAGACTCACGAAACACATGCAATGATGTCGAATGTAGAAGATCACGGGCCAGTGGGTAGAAAGTCTTTGGATCCAGTGTCATTGGAAACATCTCAGCGCTGGCAGGGGTCTCTCTGTGGCTTCTCCAGCTTTCAAGGTCTGGTTGCGTCCATGAGGCTTGTCTTCTTCAATGTCTCCCAGGAAGTGGCAGAGAGAGAGGTGTTTTCCACCTCCAAGAAGGAAGTACCAGATTTCCCAGAATTCTCCGGCAAAGACGATGCCCACAAAGAAGTCTCATTGGCTATCTCCAGATGGACAGTCTAGACTCCATCCCTACACTCTTAATCCTTAAATTGACACCAGATCAATTTAAGTGGTAGGTGACTACCACAGTGTCCACTCTAGATGCACCTTGGGAGAAGAAGGAATTCCTGTAATAAAGCTTCATTCGACAGGTAAGCAAGTAAGCCCAGAGAGAAACCCTTGCTGTGATAGAGGCACGGCTTTTCTGACGTTGGGGGGTCAGATGAAAGGAAAGAGGTTGGCTTTGAGCCTGGGGAACAGTGAGAGTGCTCTCCCAGAATGAGACGTGGTTGTGATTAGATGCCATCAATCAGTCCGGACTCATAGCAAGCCTCCACACAACTGAACAGACAGCACGCGGCCCTGTGCCATCCTCACAATTGTCCTTCTGTTCGAGCCCAGGGCGGCAGTCACTGTGTCCTTCCATCTAGGCAAGGGTTGTCCTCTCTGTCGCTGCCCCTGCACTTTACCAAGCATGATGTCCTTCTCCAGGACCTAATCTCTCCTGATCACATGTCTAGAGTATGTGAGATGAAGCTTTGCCATTCTTGCTGCTAAGGCATGAGTAGAATCCATATGTGTGGCTCCTAGTGGGGATGCGTTGGGCTGTGATCCATAAGGTCAGTGGTTCCAAACCACCAGTGGCTCCACTGGAGGAAGACAGGCTTTCTGCTCACACAGACAGTTTCTGTCTCAGAAGCTCACAGGGTGGTTCTGCACTGACCTGTAGGGTTGCTCTGAGTTTGCATCGACTCTAGGGCAGCACGCTTGTTTTTTGATTTGAGAGGCAGAGTGTCAGATCAATCAACCGCTTGTCCCTCCAAGTTGTGCCATTTTCCCAAAATTATCAGATCATGATGGGCTCTGACCTTGTGGTTTTGCCTCTCCCTCTGAAAGGCCCTCCAATCTGCATCTTGTCTGCACCCTGGACTCCCTGCATTTCCGCCATTATCACCAACTCTTCCATGGGCCAGTCAACAGAGCCTGAAGCAGATTGTCCCTTCCAGGCTCCAACAGGCTCTCCAGCATGTCCCACACAGATAGCTGCACACAATTGACCTTTAGCCAAGACTTCTGCTCATCACAATCCTGGCCCATAGTCCCCCATTTCTCTAACTTAATTACACATGGCACACTTCACTTGGAAGTACAACTAGTTCTCCGGTATACTTTCACTGTAGTTCATGGGCGGGGGG
>NW_022103915.1:3636589-3665289 GCF_000313985.2 Echinops telfairi
GTTCAACATCAGCAAGGGGTAGAGAACCGTGGAGAACAACAGGTGGGAGTCTCTGTGAGAACTTGATGTTAGAGTGAGATGTGGAGTGGCGCCTGCCAATAGTCCTGCCGTCTTCTACTGACTCACCCAACAAACATTTGTTAAGCACCTACTATCTGCCAAGCCATCTGCCAGCCATAGTTCCAATATCTCCAATTTTAAATTCCAGCAGATAAACTCTGCGCCAAGCAATAGTGGGTGACAAGTATAAGCGAGATCCCGATGGATGCGTGTGTCAAGACTAGATACTACAAGTTTGCAGTCTTCAATGAAGACTTGCCCTGCAGGGGATGAGGCTGGATTGGCGAGCAGAAAGCAGCCAGGAAAGAGGCAAACTTAGAGACAAGCCAAAGGCTGCATCCAAGTCCATGCTGAGCTTCCAGAAAATGGACTGCCCTTGACCTCGGGCAGGTGTTGTCATAAGAGCCACAGCTGTAGGAGACGGCTCAAGATCTCCTGATCCAGTCTGCTGGGGACAAGTTCAGGGAAGAAGAATGGCAGTCCCTGACTCTGACACACCACAGGAGTGAGTTAAACCTGTCTTGGGTCAGTCCAGCCATCAACCTCCTGGGGGGAGCTCAGAGCAGCCAGGGTATTGCCTTCCTAAGTCAACACATGGGCTTACACGCCAGACGTGCACTAGTTTGTGTTAACTTTCATCTTCCCTGTCTGTAAGATGTCAAGTGAAAGCAGTCCTGGTGAAGGACATGATGCTTGGTAAATTGGAGGGGCAATGAAGAAGAGGAAGGCCTTCAATGAGATGCACTGACACCGTAGCTGCACAATGGGCTCAGGCACAGGAACAGTTGTGAGGACGTCACAGGACCGAGCCATCTTTTGTTCTGTTGTGGTTGCTGCGAGTCTGCGGAACTGACAAGATGGCACCTAACGACCGAACAAGACGATCACTGTATGTAACAGGTGGCTTTGCATTGTGCACCAAGAAGGCCAAGAAATGATCATATCTTCCTATTGATAAGCATTCCTACAACCTAGGTAGCTGTGTTGTCTTGATTATTGTTCTCTGTTCTACCTCTTTAGTTTCTAATGTCCATCACAATAGCTATCCAGTCACAGGAAAACTTCATGACGAAAGGGTTTATTAAGGAAGTTAACAAATTGAAAGTCCAGTGATAAATACAAAGGGTAGAGCTATTTATTGGGCTATGTGACAAATTTCTGTCAAGTCTGCTAACAAAATCCCCAAATGGAATACCACTCCACTATAAGCCTCGACCCAAAGGCATTCAGCTTAAGCTCAGGGAGTCAGCAAATCCAGCTCCCTGGATTAAGTGTCCAAAGACGCTCAGCTCCACTTCCTTGGGTCATTAAGCCTAAATCCTTTAATGAAATGCCCAGAGGCACCCCACTCTACAACCCAGGCTCCTGCACATGAGCACTCAGTTTAACTTGCTCCCTGGGCTGGGAAGTCCCTCACTCTCTCTCATCCTCCGGCTCCTGGTTCTGCTGCTGCTACTATGAAGCTGTAGCTGTCATCTGGATCCGGGAGGTCCACTGGCACAGGGATGTTGGGTTCTCCAGTAAATCAATACAAGGCTAATTCCAGGATGGGGGCAAGAAAAGTGCAAGATGAGCTTGGAACATATTGGAGTTACATGAAGGAAGACCATGCGCAGACAAAGATGGAGAGTTGTTGGAAGGGTGCAGGACCCCACATAGGTGCCCTCACAGGTGACCAACCTGGGACAATCTAAACAACAAAGCATCTAAAGGTTGTGAAGCAAATCGTAGGATGAAATAAGTATTGATGAGTTCTTCTTGAAAAAGTAAATATTTGAACAAAGGAATAAATGAAGGAAGGAGAGAAAGATGTCTTATGGTGTGTTGAATGTAAAATTGACAATCTAGTCTAATTCACAACAAAAAAAGATTTAAAAAAAAAGATTTCTTACACAAGAACGACAATATAAACATATATGCAGATTGTATTTATCACCTTTTGGTAAACACCAAGATAAACGTTTTCTTAGGCAAAAATCCTGGATGGGTGCTAACATTACTGTGCAGAAGAATGCTGAGATGTAGCTATTTCATGCTTAAGAAACTCGGTGTCACAAGAATGTTGCTGACTCTAAAGAACAGGACCGGAACTTTAGCAGGAGGGATCCTGGAAGACATCACTTAGAACTAGGGATCTAGCTCCCCATACTGACAAGGAGACGTGGTGCTATCACGTGCCCCTGATAACAAGAAGACCATCAAATAATGTCTGTGGGATTCTTGCCCCAGAGACGTAGCTTGTTTTGGATCCTGGAGAAACACCCAATAGAACCAGATGGAAGGCTGTTGCTGTTGTTGTTGTTGTTAGGTACCATACCGTCGAGCGTGCTCTGACTCACAGAGACTCGGTGCACAACAGAAGGAAACACCGCCTGGTCCTGCACCATCCTCACAATTGCTCTTACAGCCCGTTGTGGAAGCCACACTGCCAATCCATCTCAGGGAGGCTCTCTCTGTTTTTCACTATGCCTCTGCTTTACCGCGCATGATGCCCTTCTCCAGGGACTGAATGTCTCCTGACAACATGTCCAAGTTATGGAAATACGTGAGCAGTCTGGCTATAGCTCTTCCAAAACAGAGGTCTCTGTCCTTCTTGGTCCTGATGGAGGGAGAGTCTACAACACGACAGGCAGGAAGCCTCATGAGTCTGAGTTGAGGAAGCAAGCGAAACTGAGAGAGAGCTGCCCCACACAGCAGAAGGCATGGGTCAGGGACCCACTGCAGAGTCTGACCCCAAAGTAGATCGTGGAGAATGAGAAGGACACAGGACAGAATCTCAATGGGGTCTGTACCTCCCGCACGAGCACTCTGGTCAGTATCCCAGTCCTGTCGTTGACCATGGTGTTGTTGATGTTGACCTTTGGGAAGTGCAGTGCAGGGTAGGAAATAAGTCCCAGGAGGCACAGACAGTTAACTCACCATATGGGGCTTCAGACCTACACATACACACTTGGGAAATCTACTTTTGAAAGATCACTCAAATTCATGGCCAAAGGTCAATTTCGACTCATAGGAACCCTGTCGGAAAAGGTAGAACTACCCCCTGTGAGTTCTAAAGTCTGTAACTCCACTGCACAGACCTCTTAGAGCACTGAAGAGCCAGGATGCTACTTAGAGGACTAAGGTGCTCCCAACCCCAGCCATGGTCTTCTCCCCGCCTCAGATGCACAGGAAAGTTGGACATTGAATAAGGAAGGCTGAAGAGGAATTGACACATCTGAGTTGTGGAACTGGAGACGAACAGTGCGGGTACCACAGACTGCTGAAAGGACAAACACGTCTGTCTGGGAAGCAGGACCAGCAGAGTGCTCATGAAAGCCAAGGCTGGCTAGACTTCATCTACAGACCACAGACGTATTGGTGGGAGAGACCAGTCTCTGGAGAAGGACATCATACTTGGTAAGGAGGAGGCAGTCAGAAAGGGGAAGACCTTCACGGAGAGGGCTTGACACAGTGGGGGCTGCAATGGGCTCAGGGATAGCAACAATTATGAAGACGGCGGCGCAGGACCACGCAGCATGCCATTCTCTTGTGCACAGGGCTGCTATCGATTGGAACCGACTGGATGGGTCTGCACAACCGTGATGAAAATAACTCTTGACAAGAGTCGAGCACATCCTCTTTGCCTAGCACATGGCAGGAGCTTTCCTACAGCTAGTATCCCAACATTGAACCCGCCTGGCATTTCACAGTTCTCCTCTGCCCGCCGGGGGTCCCCAAGGTTGGAATATGCCCACGGAAATGGTCTTGGGTTTGGATAAAGGCTATCTGGAAACTGTGCGCTCTTTTACAAGAATTTCTATAAACCTGGAATTATTTCAAGAGCGTACAGTTTAATTTTAAGAAATTAAGACCAGAAAGCAAATGAGCTTAGTATTTGGCAAGCAAAATGTGCACAGGCAACTGCATTCATCACAACAGAAGCATTGATTTCTGGAGGGTGGAGAAGTGGGGTGCAGGAGCGGGATCACCCCGCTGTCCCTGGGAGGCTGGCCCTGGCCCTCAAAGGGCAGCGTGAGGAAGCCAACTTGTTTTCACCATGTTCCAGACTTCAGGGTTGGCGAGGGATTCTGTGGCGGAGAGAAAAGCGCCAGCCACTGGGAGAGTGCCCCCCCCCCCCCGCCTTTCTTTTCACCCCGCAGATAAAGTGCATGGAACTGACAGAACTGTGAGAAGTTCCCAACAGCCTGTTGCTCTCCACCGAGCCATTGTTCCAGCCCTGAGCGTTCAGGGTCGCGGATGAAAAGAGTCGCAGCCTCCCCATTTCCTGGGTGAATTGCTTGGAACCGCATTGTCTCTGTGGATAGAAAGGCCCTGTGCAGGGAGGAAGCCAAGCAGCGGCAGCAGCGCACACCTGCATGGGCTCCTGCCACCCACAAAAGTAGAGTGTTCACGGAGGGCGGGGTGGGGGTGGACTCACCTTGGGCTGTGATGACCCCCAGGACCATTGACTGCTGGAGGTCCCTGGCATGACCATCCTTTGGTTCAGAACCAAACGAGTCCCAACGATGTCACCCTTGTGTTTTGGCTCATCTGATCCTAGGCTTCTTTGCCAAGAAGGAGGGAGGAGGCAGAGAGGGGTATAGGACAGAGGTCACCTTGGCTTTCACTGGGTCTCTGTCCAGCACCAAGAAAGTGAGCCTCTCTACCTGGCCCTCTGAACAGCTTATAAAATATCGAGGTCACAAAAGCTTATTGATTCAGACTTCCCTTCTGTCTCTCTCGTAGAATGCTACACTCCAGGACCACAACCCACCCTGCCCCGAACCTGCTGTCTTTTTGGGTAGTAACTCCCACTTCCTAGAAGTCTTCCCTACGCCTGGTTGCAACCACTTGGAAGAACAAAACGCATCCCCTGTGCTCAGGCGCCGCAAAGGCACAGTGGGATACGAACGGAGCTGGTAACTACAAACGCAGAGATTCAAAAGCACCAGTCGCTCGCTCGGTGAGAGAACCATGAGGCTGTCTGCGCCCCCACAACACTGCAAGTCTCAGAGACCCATAGGGACAGTTCTACTCTCTTAAAGGGTCACAGAGTCAGAGATGGCTAGAAGGCAGTCCGTTTGTGCTGTGTAGGAAACGTCCGTGCTCACGTGAAACGGAACCCACAGGAGCCCTTCACCTCTGCCCCCAGGGTCACTGAGCTGGAATCAACCTGGTGGCCATGAGCTTGGCTTCATTTTCATATTTTATTTGAAAACAGTGCAGCCCACTCTCACGCCCATTTCCTATGAGAGTTGTGCATGTTATAGGAGAACAATGCATTGTATGGAGAAGCTTCCAGATAGAGTCAGACTAGGAAGAAAAGCCTGAAAATTCGTCAATGAGAACCCTCGCTGGCCTGCAGGCTGGGCAGGGCCCGGCGCATGCCATTCCATTGTGCAAGGAGTCCTCTTGAACCAGGGCCTGGCAGCTAGCAACGACAGACACCCCAGCCCCATCACCAATCCCTCACATCCTACCTGTCAGCACAAACATCCTGGGAGGTCCCTGAAGGGAGGGACCTCACCAAACCCATCCATGTGTCCCCAGTCCTGGGAATCGTTCCAGGACTACACGCACGTTCCAGTTTGAATGGAGCCGTTCTCCACTACTGAATGTGCTGGGATGAATGACCAGCTCCGGTCGGCCCCACACAAGTAGTTGCAGCTTCCACATCAAGAATGTGAGCGCTGGCACTACCCTGTTCTCCTGGGTCTCACAGCCGTGTGCCTCTGGCAGCGGGCAGTCCTTATCGCTGGTCTTGGGTTGTTTGAGTGAAACATAGAGTTTGTTTAAAAAAAAAATATTGGGAGCTCTTACAACTCATCACAATCCATACATACCGCCATTGTGTCAAACACATCTGTACATAGGTTGTCATCATCTTTTTCAAAACATTCTTTTGCTACTTGAGCCCCTGGCATCAGTTCCTCATGTCCCCCTCCCTCTCCCGCCCTCCCTCCATCATGCCCCCTTGATAATTTATAGCTTATTCTTTTTTATGTCTTACAGCAACCGCTGTCTCCGTCCACCCACTTTGCTGCTGTCTGTCCCCCTGGGATGGGGGCCATATGTTGATCATTGTGGTCAGTTCCCCTGACCTTCCTAGTATCACTGCTCCCCTTATTGGTCCTCAGGGGTCTATCTGTTCTAGATAGCTCTTATCTGTACCAGTATACATGTTCTGGTCTAGCCAGATTTGTAAGATGGAATTGGGGTCATGGTAGGGGGTGGGGGAGCAAGCATTAAAGAACTAGCGGAAAACAAAAACCATAATCAACGGGAATGGGGAGGGCAGTGTGGAGACCCAGAGCCCATCAGGAGTCCATTGGACACCGCCTGTCAGAAGGGCCACAGGAAGAGAAGAGCCGGCAGGGTGCAGTGCAGCACATCTATGCTGGACTTCTCCGGTGTGTGCTCACCTTGCGCAGGCACAGGCCTGCTCTGAGGAACTGCAAACTCGCCTCATCTCTATTTCTCCCACGACAAACAATTGGACTGTGAAATGTTTCCATTGTTGGCAGGTGTCACCGAGTCAGTTCCAGCTCGTAGCGACCCTACGTACAGCGCACCGACCTCCCAGGCCTGTGCCACCCTCACAGTCGTTCCGATGCCGAAGCCCAGTGTTGCTGCCACTGTGGCAGTCTGTGGTGTCAAGAGCCTTCCTCTGGACTGCTGCCTCTCTACTTTACCAAGCACGGTGCCCTGCTCCATGCACTGGTCCCTTCTGAAAATATTCCCAAAGTGTTGGAGATGACGTCTCACCATCCTTGTCTTGAAGGAGCATTCTGGCTGTCCTTCTTGCAGGACAGATGTGTTTATTCTTCCGGTAGTTCATGATGCTTTCAATAGTCTCCTCCTTCCCTAGCATTCAAATGCCTTGATTCCTCTATGGCCTTCCTTATTCAATGTCCAACTTTCACATACACAGGAGGCCACTGGAAACACCACAGCTTGGGCCAGTCACACTTTAATCCTCAAAGTCACATCCTTGCCTTTCAGCACTTTAATGAGGTCTTGTGCAGCAGATGTACCCAAGGCAATGCTTCATTTTGATCTATTGACTGCGGGTTCCATGGGCATTGATTGTGAATCCAAGCAAGACGAAATCTTTGACAACTCCAATCTTTTGCTCTTTTCTCATGACATCACCTACTGGTCCATTGTGAGGATTTAGGTCGTCTTAACATGTCGTTGTCACCAGGTGACAGTCCTTGCTCTTCCTCGGCACGTGCTTCAAGACCTCCCCACTTTCAGCAAAGTTGTGTCATCTGCGTATCTCAAGTTGTTCATAAGCCTTCCTCCAATCCTGATGCTGACGTCCCGTTTTTCTATCTTGATGCCACATGCATCCCTGTTTCCAACACTTTTAAGAAGTCTTGTGCAGCAGACTTACGCAATAGCCAAATGTTTCTATATGTTAATAATAACGCAGCCCTTGGTAGGGTTGTTGCCCAGTGACTTCAAATAGGTTGCTTTCTGATTGCTCTTGGCGACCCGTAGGACTCTCACCATCTCATTGTCCACAGTACAATCACAGACCCCCCTGTCTAGTTCCTCTTCATCTAGACGTCCCATGGAGACATTTGGGCTGTCATAACATCATGCTTGTCTCCACTGGTAGATGGGTCGTGCTGTCTTGAGGTGCCCTGGCTGGGAATGGAACTCCCTTCCCCCACCTGGCGTGTGAGGACTCTTCCGCTGAATCTCCCCAGCCTCCCTGACAGTGATAAAGAGGAAATACGGATCTCATCCCAAGATTCCATTTATTTATCTCCCAAAACTCTCATGCGCCCAAAGAGTTTCTCACCTCCCTTGGCTCACTTGGTGCACAGACTGCACACACACCATGGAGCAGCTAGACCCGCCGTGACGACCTCTGTAGATGCACACATGCAGGTAAAGGAAGCTCAATCTGCACGCCATCATGACGCAGTTTATACACGTGGCTGTCTACCTATCCGAGCAGCCCCAGTGGTGCCCTGGATTCAGCACTGGGATGCTAACAGGAAGGTAAGCAGTTCAAACCCACCAGCCAGTCCACACAGGAAGATGAGGCTATGTGTTTCCCTAAAGATGTATGGTCTCAGACCCCCTACGGGGTAGTTCTCCTGTGCCCGACAGGTGTTTGAGGAGTCCTTGTCAACTCTGAGGCAGGGGCTACCTACACATCCGCCCCTGTTTGGAACAATCATTCTGAAATTGTGTTGAGGTTGAATCACTTTGAATCTTTCAGAGGAGTCTCTCAGAATGTGCCGGGGCTGTGAGGCAGACACAAAATGGCAGGCAAGGTTGGAAGTCTGAATCCAGGTGTCTGAAGGGCCACATCCTCTCCAAGATCTCCCAGGGGAGACCTCTTCTCTTCTCTCCCCATTTCTAGAGGCTGTAGACATTCCTTGGCTGGTGGACACATCATTTGCCTCCCAGGCCCGCCTTTACCTGGCCATCTCCCCTGTGTATGTCTCTCTGTTTGAAATGCATCTCTTGACGTAAAGACTAAACACCTCTTGGATTGTTGTCATCCCCAGCTGCTTCCTAATGGTCCTCCCCTCATGTCAGGTTGCTACTGAGACCCCATGCGAGCAGGAACCAGTCGCAGGATGTCCTGTCCAGGAAGCTCTGCGGCAGCCTGTTGCCCATTATGGCACCGCGCATGGAGAGCACTGGCCAAGAATCAAACCCAGGACTCCCGCAAGGAAGGTGAGAGTCATACACTGCCTTGCTATTCGATTAGAAAACTACAAACTCACTGCCATTGACTCAAAGGCACTTCCTAGGGTTGTATAGAACTGCCCCCTGGGTGTGCCTGAGGGTACAAGTCCGTACAGAGGCAGAAAGTCGTAACTCTTTCCCTTGGACCCACTGGCGGATTCAAACTGCTGACCTTCTTGTTAGCATGCCCAACATGTGACCTACTCCATCGCCAGGGCCCCTTATGGTCTGGTGTGACCTCAGGGTAACCAAGGACATCCTCCAAGACCCTCTTTTCACACAAGGCCATGCACACAGGTTTAAGGATGAGGACTTCCCCATATCTGCCGCAGAGGACAAAGGGCAGTGTGACTATTGTTAGGGGTCCGCAGATCAGTTCCAACTCACGGCAACCTGAAGTAGAACCGAACGGAACACGGCCGGTCCTGCACCATCCTCACACCGGCTCTTCGATTTCAGCCCCTGGGAGCAGCCACCGTGCCAGTCCATCTCCTTGAGAGTCTTCCTCATGTTGCTGCCCCTTCACTCTACCAAGCCTGGTGTCCTTCTCCAAGTCTGGGTTCTTCCTGGAAAGACTCAGTAGTCAGAACAAATCATTTAAAATACAATGTTTTTTTAATTTAAAAATCCGAGTAATGGGGAGGGCATGATAAATGAAATAGCAACATTTTAAATACAGTCAGGGTCAGCCCTGCATTTGTACAGGTCCACTGCACATGGGTGCTCATTTGTAAATGTCCTTTGAGAATCCCCTCGGGTACATGAGGTATGAGCAGAAGAGCTCCCTCCCAAAACCAAGGCCAGAGGAGTCGGGTGATAGGAGCCAGCACACAAATAAGTCAGAAGAAACGCGTAGACAGGGAAGATTGTGTCCAAATGGCTTGGGAAAGAGCAAGCACATTCATTAAAATGGTAAAATTGGGAATCAACTACCCTGAACCAAACCAAAGACACTTCAGATATGACAAACACAATCAACCAATTAACTAAGACACCGTGGGAATGGCAACTTCCACAGAACTGACAGAGAGCGGGCTGGAGATGTGTATATCTCTATTTACATACTATCTCCATACAGAGTCCAGATTTCACCCCTAGAAACCAAAGGAAAGGAGTCAAATAAAGACTGGTGTTGAGAAAGATAAGGCAGCGAGTTTCTGAAGAGCCAACTCTTGGAAGCTGTCTGACAGAATGAGGATGCTGGGAGAGCCGCACCCAGAGAGAACCAGGCGGGGTTTTGAATTTCTATGATAAATAAATATTCTCCAAGTTCCTTGGCCGAAGAGCTCATTTACCTACAAAGGAAAACAGAAGTCAAGGTGCGGTCAGATAACTCTGCCTGTGTCCATCAACAGGCAGCCCGTCAATAAGTATAGAAGATAGAGGGATGGATACCCCCGACAGCTAGGTCCCCAGCCTGTTGGGAATTCTGGGGGAGGGGAACTCGGACATCCAAGTTCTCAGGAAGGTGTCACACACATGTTTTAGTGACAACAAAAATGCTTGCACCCACCGATCATTTCTTATGATGATTGTGGAATTGATTGTATCTGACAAAAATAAGTCTTCCTTTCAAAAGAAAAGGTATTCTTCGCTCCCTCACTAACACATCCCCTCCCCTTCCTGCCCCCACCTCCCTCCCTCCTCCTCTTCTTTGACCTCCTCCTCCTCCTTCTCTCCTTGTCCTCTGCTCCTCCTTTTCCTCCTCCTCTCTTTCCTCCTCCTCCTCCTCTTCTCGTCCTCTCCTCGTCCTCTTCCTCCTCCTTTCTTTTCTCCTCCTCCTCTCTTTTCTCCTCCTCCTCCTCCTTTCTCTTCCCTCCTCTCTTCTCCTCTCCTTCCTCCTCCTCCTCCTCCTTCTATCCCCATCTCTATCTTATCTCTCTCTCTCATCACAGAGACAAAGTCTACTCAGTGTCCCCAAGGCTGGGAAGCAGAAAGAAGGCACCCTCACTGGCACAGAGCACCAAGGCACAGACTGTCCGTTTGCCATGGCAGCAAATTCACGTTGATCAGGAGCTCCGGTGGCTCAGTGCGTTGCAAGATACACTGTCAACAATAAGGTCAGCGGTTCTAACTCCACTGTGATGCAGATTCCCTGCTCTTGTAAGGAATTGTGGCCCCAGGAACCCATAGGGACAAGTCAACTCTGTCCTATAGGATTGCTATGAGCCAGAATCCACTCTTCTGTGGCAGGTTTAGCTTTTGATTTCATAGCAATGGTTGTACAGCGGGTTAATCAGCCTGATGTCCCTAACCGGTCGCTGGCAGCATGTTGACCTGGCAGATATTGAGTGAGACATATTCCTACAACAACATCAGCAAAGGGGCAGCTGCTGATGCTGCTTATGGGATTTGATTTCTGAGTTTGGAGCTTTAGGGTCCTGTTTTCTTGAGAGAGTTGTATGGTATTTTCAAGAACCTTACATTGTGTATTTCTCTACCCACTTAAGTCTCAGCTTTCTCACTCAGAGGGGTTACTGGGTTTGAATCACTGACCATACTCTTACCAGCACAATGCCCAATGCATAGCTCCACCCAAACCCACAGCCACGCAGTCCATTCTGACTCACAGGGACTCCACCGATGGTTTCCCAGGCCGGGAGTCTTTCTGGGTGCAGACAGCCTCATCTTTCTCCTGGGAAGTGGTTGATGCTTTTGAACCAGTAAACTTGCAGTTAGCAGTCCAATGCTTACATGACAGTTGCCTGCAGGGCTTTATACTGCCATCAAACCAAAACACCAAACTTACAGTCGATGCTGACTCAGCAACCCCAAAAGACATGAGGTGTCTGAGACTGTAAGTCTTTGCAGGATTAGAAGGCCCATCTTTCTCCTGTGGAGTGGCTGGTAGTTTTGAACTGATGACCTATGCACTGCAGCCCAGCCCATTACCACTATATCACCAGGGGCCAATACTAAAGGTGGAGCCTAGCAAACCCTAAGGGACAGTTCTCCTCTGTCCTACAGGGTTCCTGGGGTCCTAATAGGCTTGATGGCAAGAGGTTTGCTTGTTTCCCAGCTGCCCCCTTTATCTATTAGCCTTCCCTCTCCTTACGCCTCTTTCTTACCACAATGATTGCTCTGCCGAGCCGCTAAGACTGTTCCCAAGGGGCACTGAATCCAGTCTCCCCAGCCTACCCTACGGCCAGAGTGAACCTCAAAAAATAAACTGACTTATCACTCTCTCTGTTGAACCCATTCATCGTTTCCTCTTGCCCTTGAGGGAAGTCTTGTGTTTTTTAAAGGCTCAACTCCTTGTATCGGCTTCTTCACTTGTTCATAGATGGATAGGAATTCCATTTCACAATCTGCATCCAAGCATGTGTGTTTCCCAGAAAACATAAGGAAAGACAAAAGCAAAGGCCCCTGTATTAATGAGTGGCCAGAACCCCCGGGGAGGGCGTGGCTAATAATTTAGTAAATGCCATCATGATTGTAGCTCCTGCTATCTGGTCAGCTCTCATTAGCACTGACCCTATTCACAGTAGAATGAAATGCTGCCCTGTCCTGGACCGTCCTCTCAATCATTGCTGTGCTTGGACACCCTGTTGACACCAAACTGCCACCCCATCATGTTCAGGGTCTTCTTCCTGGACCCTCAAGCTGATCAAGCATGATGCCCTTCTCCAAGAACGGGTCCTACGACACGCCCAAAGTACATGAGACCAAGTCCCAGCATCCTTGCTGCTAAGGAGCGTTCTGGCTGGACTTCCGCCAAGACACGTGTGTTTGTTCTGCTGCGGTTCGTGGTACCTCCAATATCCATCTCCAAAACTGTCATGCAAAGGCATCAATTCTCCTTTGGGCTTCCAGAACCACGGTCCACTTTTGCGTGAAGATGAGGCAAGTGACAATGTCATGGCTTGAGTTGTACACATCTTATCCCTCAAGTGACATCTGCGTTTCACAGCACTTTCAGCAAAGATGCTGTGTGCAGCAGATTTGCCAGGTGCACTAGATCAGTTGAGTTCCTGACGGCTGCGCCCAGGGCTATGGAATGTGGATCCAAGGACAATGGGATCCTTGGCAACTTCAATCTTTTCTCCATTCATCATGGTGCTGCTTTTGGCCCACTTGTGTGTGTGAGAGAGAGAGAGAGAGAGAGAGAGAGAGAGAGAGGAGTTGTACTTCATAGAGAAGGCCATAGTCTTTGATCTTCATCAGTAACTGTTTCAAGTCTTTCGTGCTTCCAGCAAGCACGTTTGGATGTTTTCTCTGCGTTGATGGACTTTGGAAGGTGTACACTTGGAGACGATGGTGCCCCGCGGGCTTGGAGACCAAGGTGAGGGGGTGAAGCAGAGAGAAACACTGGTGCCCCATGAAGGCACTGGATGCTGAGACAAATACTGGAACGCGTTTTCCTCTGGGCAGCAGCCACTTGCCCATAGTTTGCAGTTGGGGAACAGTCAGGATCAACTTGGTGATGGGTAACATGGTGCTATTACAGCCTTTGGGTCACTTGTTGCTGCAGTGTCTTCGGGGAGACTCAGCTGTGTCCTTTCACGAAATGTGTGCCCTAGTGGCTCAGTGGTGAATGTGCTCCACTGACAAGGAGAAAGGTCGGTGGGTGTGAAACGCTGCCAGCCACGCCTCGGGAGAAGGAAGAGGCACCCAGACTGGACAGCGAGGGCAGCGAGGGCAGCTCTGCCCTGGCCCCCAGGGTCACTGTGAGCATGCCATCAACTTGAAGGCCATGGGTTGGCACTTTCTGGTTAGCCATTTTGCCTCTCAACCCTAAGGTTGTCCAATCAACTTTAGTGACTCAGTAGTTAACTTTAGCTACTTGGTAGTAAATTAACTTTAGCTACTTAGTAGTAACTTTAGCTACTTGGTAGCAACTTTAGCTAGTTGGTAGTAAAGTAGTAACTTTAGCTACTGGGTAGTAAGCTTAGCTAGTTGGTAGTAAGGTGGTAACTTTAGCTACTTGGTAGCAACTTTAGCTAGTTGGTAGTAAAGTAGTAACTCTAGCTACTTGGTAGTATGTTCCCAGATACTCCCATGTCACCAACAGCTCCTGTGTGTCATTGTACACCTGTGCCCCACCAGGCAATTCATGCTGTGGTCCTTCAGAAGCAGGTCATGTGGCTGGCATTCCCAAGCTCCTCTGGGGGGACTGGAACTGCCAATCTGGTGGTTAGGAGATGTGCCCTTAGCTATGGGCAACACTCCGGGTATTTGGATCTTGGTGTCTGCGGCTGTGACGTAAGGAAGGCCGATAGACTACAGGAGGGTACATGAGGAAGGGCAAGGCGGGGTGTCCCACAGTCACCTTGCCACTGGGTTCTTTGCAGTAGGAACACAAACCATGAAGTAGGGTTGACAAGGAGTCTCTACACAGTCTCTGCAGGGACTGTGGCTGCACACCCTGGGTGACCTAACGTGTCACAGGTGAATGTCGCCTCCTAGGGAAGAGGGACGCAGCACCGTGTTCACTCACGGATCTAATCGCCGGTCTGACAGCCCTTTGTCGCTCTGGGTTCCTTGTGCTCTTTCACCTTAATATGCGCCCCATCGTCTGCTTATTCAGCCATGGCCGGTTCCTCTGACTTGAATTGCCTGGGACAGCTGGGCCTCCTGTGAGTGGCTTGTCAAGTCTTATTATGATACCTGACCTACTTTGTACAGGTCTCTGACTGGCCGCCAGACACAGAGCCAGGCAATGTCCTCTGAGCCCTCCAGCTAGAGATAGGGTGACCTCGGGGGCCTAGAAGGGTCCTTCCCAGGCATCTCTCCTAACCCTGACCTTGTCTTCACCTTCCACACACACAACTCGGTAGCTTCATCAACTGCACCAGGGCCGGCTGACACATGCTTCCAAACTCATATTCAAACCCAGGTCCCTGGAGTCCACACTGACCTACAGTGACCCCCAGGGTCAGAGCATGCCTGTCTCTTTGGGGGTGTCTTGTCTTCGGCATGTACCAAAAGGGCCTGGGATTCCTTGGCACCAAGGGATTTCTTTCCCGGATGCCGCTGAGTGTGCTCAAGCTGCCATTCCTCTGCTTGGTCGTTGAACACCAAGTCTCCAGGGAATGATGACACATGGCTGGAGGGGTCTCCTTCTCCTTTGTCCTGCATTGTCTGCATCCCCTTCCAGGTCCCTCAACAAAGACATGCTCCCCAGCCTGTGGGGGTCACGGGGACATCGGGAGACATACAGCTGACACCCGGCTTGCTCTTCACAAGAGGAAGAGCTTCCCGATATTCCACACTAAGGCACCTAAGGAGAGCCAGTCTGAGGGAGAGCAGGTACCTCTGCCCCATCGTTACCAGGTGATCAAACAAACAAATAAAATAGCATAGCATTTAGGAGAATGTGGAGCAGCAAGAAGCAGCCTGCGGACAAAAGTCAAAGGCTCTCATATCAACCCCAAACACACAGCCAGGTAGTCAAATCGGTCTCACAGCGAGCCTACGGGACACAGCAGAGCCAGCCCTTGTGAGCTCCCAAGGCTGCCAGTCTTTATGAGCACAGGAAGTCTCATCTCTCTCCCACACAGCGGCTGCTGGGTTCGAACTGCTGGCCTTGTGCACCATGTAATCCACTGTGCCACCAGGGCTCTGGAAGTGAGATGACAGCACCTGGAATAATGCTTGAAAACAACCCCAAATCACAGCTTCCCCGGTGGCGAGCAGGAAGCCAAGCATGCAGTCAGAAGGTTTTGTACCTGGTGGTAGCAAACTATGCAGGCAGCACACTTCCTGGATGCACCCCTCCTTCAATGCCCACCAAACCCTGGTTCGGTGCCTCAAATCTTTATTCTATTATACACAGTCACGCATGTCCCCATCTGACACCAGTGGCACAAGGGCATCCCCAGACACAAGAGGAGGATGTACCAGCAGTGCCCTGCACATGGGTCCCTGGCAGCGCCATCACTGTCAGGCAGACTGAACTGGGTGACATTGTCAGAGGGGTGACCCCAACAGGATTTCCCATAAGGTGTCTGTGCCCTATTTCAGCAGAAATGCGTTGTGTTTTGTTTTTGATTAAAAATCATCCCTGTTGTTCATTGCAACCACAGACATATTTGTCGGAAGGCTGGATGGCACCTAGCAATGTGCCTTCTGCACTGATTTACTTTCTGAGCTTTCTAAGGAGCTCTGGGCAGAGCTGCCATCATCCCCCATTGCAGTGATGACTCCGTCGTGACTCCTGGCTTCATCTGCAGGTGCTACAGCTGGTTCTGCTGTTTGTGTTGCTGCCAGTGCTGTCAAAGCCACCCATTCATCCATTCCCCCTAGTGCTTTAGCTACAATATTGTGGCGAGTAGTATTTGTGAACCTGCATCAATACCTGCTTTTGCAGAGGAGAAGGAAGTAGGAATCCAAGAAAAAGAAGACGAGAAATCCCGGCATGCCTTGGCTCCATTAGCAATGTTAAGAGTAACCCTGTAGCCAGGACCCCTGATGATGCATTAGAGGGGGTGGGAGTTGGATAGCAACTATCTAGGGTGGAGTCAAAACTGTCAATCAAGTGGAGGGCAGTTGATGACACCTGCTTGGGGTGTGTGGCTTTCTGTGTGCAACCTCGACTTGCTCCTCTCTGGGACTACCCTGGGACTCTGACTGCTTCCAGGGGTGGCCCCAAGTGGGCTGCCAACCCTGAGAGTTGTCTTGAGCCCTGCCATGTTTCCACTGACCTTGATCCACAACACTCTGCACCCACCGACCTGTGATATCCCTGCTCCCCCCTTCAACTTTCTGCACCATCAGTCTGCAACTCTGAGGATCCCAGTAGCGTCATATCTATGGACGTAAGTAGGACTGGGCTGGGGTGGCTTCTTTGTGTAAAGTTGCTTCTTAATATCAAGTTTGTTTGTTTGTTTGTTTTTTCTTGTGCATAGGTGAGTGTCACTGGATGTCACTAGACCACCCTGCCTACACAGCATTGGGCTACTAACCTTGTGGTTGGAGGTTCAAACCCACCAACCACTGCAAGGGAGAAAGATGAAGCTGTTTTTCCCATAAAGATTTACAGCCTTGGGAATTGTAGAGTCCTTACGAGTCAGAATTGACTCAGTGGCAGTGAATACTACTGTGGCAATTCAACGTATACATATTTCACCAAGCAACAATGCTATTCATATTTATATCATCTAAGCAATGTTAGATTCAAACAGTGTGTAACTATGGTCATCATATATCATCCCGGGATTAAAATTGTAATAAACATGGCTAAGGATTTTATTAGCCATTCTACTGCAGTACGATAAGGAACGATGCCCATTTGGTGTGGGGATGACAACATGAGTTACTGCATTGCCTGACACCAACCTGGTGGCACTACTGTGTCTCTGGGGCCAGAAAAGGGTTAGAGAGTAGACTGGTCAGGGGAGGGAGGGATTTGCAGCAGATGAAATATAAGAGCAAAATCAGAGCAAACAAGGGAAATTGGAAGAATGGCTAGTCCGGTGTGCTTAGACCTGTCCATTCAGCACATGGCCTTGGCCGTCCACACTGGCAGATGGGAGTCATTCAGCACATGGCCTTGGTCTTCCACGCCGGCAGCTGGGAGTTAGACTGCTTACAAGGTCAGTGCCTGAAACCCACCAGGCCCTCCGTGGAGAAAGAAAAGACTCTGCAAGCCTGAAGATGAACAGCCTCCGACACCCTGTGGGGGTCGCTATGGGGAAGATTGGCTTTGGGTTGATACTTAGAACGGCGAGAAGAGCTTTAAGCAAGACGCGCTTTTGGCGCATGGAAGAGCGAAAGCCAACCAACACATCTTCAGGCTGTGCAACGTGTGCTTTTCCTTGCATTGCAAAATCAAGAGCGTGTTACCAGATAAGACCAATCCCTGGAGGACACCATGCTTGGTAAAATAGAGGGTTAGCCAAAGAGAGGAAGAGCCTCAAGGAGATGGACCGACACAGTGCGTGCAACCATGGCTTCTAGCACCCCATCCGGTGTGAGACTAGGTCAGGGTTGGCTGGGAGGTCTTTTGTTCAGTTGGTCATGGGGTCCCTCTGAGCCAGAGCAGACACGAGGATCTCCAACAGCAGTAGCAGAAGAACAGCATGGTGTTTGGGGTCAGAATACGGCCAGACCTGAGTCCAAGCTCCAGGTCTTCTTAAGTAGAGAAGCCAAGTCAAGTGTTGGTGAATCATGGGGCCTCCCCTCTCTTACACATCCAATGACCAATGCACCTTCCGTGGGTGAGCAAATGACCATTCCAGGTAGCGCTGAACTGACATGTGCGGGACTTTCCCCAATTCCATTTGGAAAGTTCCTTCCAATTCAACCACAGGCACTTCCTCAACAGCCGCTCTGCACCACACGCTGGGGCAATGGAGGCCTCTGATCTCTGTTGCTCTGCCCCCAGAGACCTCACAGACAAGGGGTCACTGCGATTTACCAGTGCGCCAGGCATGCCAGCAGAGACGTCCATGTGCCTGGCTCTGTGATTTGAAACAATAAAACAGTGTTTGGATTTATTAGATAGGGCGAGCTCCCCCGCGCCCCCCCCCCCCTCCCGTGATGCTCAGAAGTCACACGCTCTCAGCCCTTATCTGAGGCCCAATGGAATGCAGCCATGTCTCACCCTTCTGGCGGGAGTGGTTGTGGCCAGGGCTTGGTGTTTGGGCAGGAAGAAGATCAAGGAGGGAGGAAGCATGGTGTAATGCATGTAATGCATGCTGAGGCCCACTCCTGAAGACTCAGAGCAGTGTGCCCTCCAAGTCCAGGCGAGGAATGCTGGGAAGCACCTGAGTGGAAACAGAAACCCAGGGTGTCTCTACACTTGGGGCCACGTGAGACACGGCCACATGTAAGAGGATTAGAGAGTCCAGCAGCAGCAGCAGCAATTGTAACTCACCTGCCAGGGCTACATGTCATGTCAACTCCACAAACCTGGGTGAAGGTAGTAGTGGAATCAAACCTATCAGGTCACAGCCTCCTGACACCTCCCAGGGGCCATGGCTTTTTGTCTAAGAGACCCTGAGAAGATAGCTGAGCTCTCGCTTGCCCCTCTCCCTCCTGCGGGATCTGGGCCCCACAGCTGGCTCTTGCGTCTCCTCTTGTGTCACTTGCCAATCCCAGGAGAACAGCCTCCCGAACAGAGCTCAAGTCCTATTTCCAAACAGGATCAGATCCATGAGATGCAAAGAATACAGATAACAAACCCCTCACTGTAGAGTCTATTCTAGTCTCCAAGGATCCTACAGGACAAGGGACAAGGTTGCCAAGTCTTCCCATAAGTGGACTACCTCAGCTTTCTTCCGAAGAGCACCCACAAGTGGATTTGAACCACCGATCCATCCATGGTCCATCAGTTAGCAACCCACCTCTTCATCTGAGCACCACCTGGGCTCTGCATCCACAGATGGGAGGACCAGCAATTGAGCTCTTCTTTGGGGGCAATGGAATGGAACACATACCTTGATCCCTTAGACCAGCGGTTCTCAACCTTCCTAATGCCGCGGCCCTTTAATACAGTTCCTCATGTTGTGGTGATCCCCCAACCATAAATTATTTTCATTGCTACTTCATCACTGTCATTTTGCTACTGTTATGAATCGGGCAACCCCTGTGAAAGGGCTGTTCAACCCCCAAAGGGTTCGCAACCCACAGGTTGAGAACCACTGCCTTCGAGTGACCCTGTGAGCGAAGGTGACTGCTAGGAGGAACCACAGGTGGATGGCGGTTTTAAGGAGAAAGTGGACAGTGCACATTACATGAGCTGGGGAGCCCCAGATCTCTGCGTGATCCCTCTGCGAGGTGAGTGCCCTGTGGAGCCAGCACCCCAGGGTGTTTCTGCAAGAAGGAAAAGTGGCCTGCCAATCAGAATTGTGAAAGGTGCACATGGTGTTTAAAAACAAAAACTCCGTTCCAGGGCTCCACCAGTAGACAGACCTTCTTCAGAGACAAACCCCAAACCCAGACCTAGAGGCATCGGAGGGCAGTCCTTGGACCACCCTTATAGAAGTACAGCCAAACCTTCTCATGGCACAGAGGAGGAGACTGAGGTTTTGTGCACTTGGCCTGGCTCTTGGGTCAGCTCCACGGCACAGCTGCGGCTGTAACCCATAATTCTCAGCTCTGACCCCAGTCCCTCTGTAATGAACCCATTTGCTCTATGGCCCAAGCCTCCTGGCCCTGGAAGCAGGCAGAAGGGTGGGCGGTTAGATGACCCTGACAGATCTCACCTTTGGCCAAGTAACAAGAGGAAATAATGTATCCAAGTCCAGAATTCCCAAAGGGAATGTTCCTGGAAAAGAATCCTCTCTCCTCACAGCTCACTATACACGTGTCCCTTCAACAGCAACCGTGCAATCAGCTGCCTTTTACCCTTTGGGCAGGACACACACTGGGTCACCCACCAGAAGAGCCCGTAGATTCAGAGCCGTCAATTCAGTTCCAACTCACAGAGGCCATAAAGCACTGAGCCCTCTGGGTTTCAGAGCCTGTAACTCTGGATGGAGTTGAATGCCTCTACTCTCTTCCATGGAGTGCTAGTGGATTCCGACTGCTGGCCTTGAGGTTAGCAACCCGACACGTCATCCAATCTAGTGTGTGAGGCTGAGATGTGAGCAGGCCGCCTGCCCTCCATACCTCCAGGATATATGTAAACCTTTTATTGTGAGTTATGTGAAGATCTCCCGAGCAGGTCAGATTACCTTTCAACTCATGCATCCCGATCCCCTCACCGGCCTATGGCTTAGCTCACTGTCCACATTGGTACCACCCAAGGGTTTGCACCCAAGATGATTGAGAAGAAATGGAAAGATGTACAACCAGTTTCTATGTGCCATTTATATTGCACATGGGAAACACAAACTTCTTGGGAATGGAGATGGAGGGGCACGGGACATGAATTTTGAGCAAACCCTACAGAACAGAATGTGGAAGTGCTGACCCTCCATCCCTGTGGACATGTGGCCTGGTCCCCATGAACCACTGTGGATGTGTCCTTCAAGGAAAGCAAACACCGGATCCCGTTGTGCAAATGTCTCTCCGAGGGCGTCGTTAGAGGTCCAAAGACAAAGATGTCGCCCTGGAGACCAAGGTGCTCCTAACCAAGCCCTGGTCTTTTCAACGGCCTCAAGTGCACGTGGAAGCTGGGCGATAAATGAGGAAGGCCGCGGAGGAATCAAGGCCTTGGAACTCTGGTTGTTGAGGAAGAGGACTGAAATGGTCCTGGACTGTGAGGAGAGGGGCGGAACGCCAAGGGCGTGCAAACGAGCAGCCAGGGGAGCAAAGCAGTGGAGTCTTGGGGAATACCAAAAATAGACTTTGGGGCCACAGCATGGCACCCCATCAACTTCGATCAGAAAACACCCCTAAAGGTCAACAAGCAGAACTGGGAATATAGGCTTTTCTGTATTTGTCGCTTTTTGTTGTTGTTATTTTATATTTCCTGTTTTCTTCTGTTGTTTTGGTTTTTTTCCCGTCTTGTTTTTGTGTTTATTATTATCCTGCATGTCTATCTAGATAAGAAAGGCGGATAAATAATCCTGAGGAGAAAACAACGGGGCCGCTGTTTCTGGGGGAACATGGGAAAGGGGGAGGTGGGGAAAGGAAGTGGGTATTAACAAACCCAGGAACAACAAGTGATCTAAAATGGACAGTGAGGAGGGCATAGGATGCGGGGTAGGACTTGATCAAGGGCAATTTAGCTGAGAGGAATTACTGAAACCCGAATGAAGGCTGAACATGATAGTGGGACAAGAGGAAACTAAAAGGAAAAAGAGGAAGGAACTAGGAGGCAATGGGCATTTATAAAGGTCTAATTACAGGCATGTACATATGTAAATATATTTATATATAATGATAGGGAAATAGATCTCTGTTCATATATGTTAACTATTAAGGTAGCAGACAGACAATGGGCCTCTACCCAACTACTCCCTCAACAAAAGAACACTTTGTTCTAAAAACCTGGCATTCTGTGATGCTCACCTTCACAACAAATTCACTGAAGACAAAATGGGTACATAAACAAATGTGGTGAAGAAAGCTGATCGTGCTCGACTATAAAAAGATATAGCATCTGGGGTGTTGAAGATAAACAAACAAAGCCCACATGGAAGAAGCACTTAGGCCTGTGTGATCATGTGTCAATGGGATCAGGTATCAGACATCAAAGACCCAGAACAAAAATCATGTCACTGTAAATGAGGGGGAGTGCAGCGTGAAGATCCAAAGACCATCTGTAGACAATTGGACATCCCCTCACAAAAGGGGCACAGAAAGAGAGGAGCCAGTCAGCGTGCAGTTTAGCAAAGACGAAACAAACAACGTTCCTCTTACTTTTAGTGCTTCCCCCCACCACCCCCACTATCATGACCCCAATGTACCTTACAAATCTGGCTAGACAAGAGCATGTACACAGGTACAGATAAGAGCTTGAAACACAGGGAATCCAGAACAGATAAACCACTCAGGACCAATAATGAGAGTAGCAATACCAGGAGGGGAAGGGGAAGGTGGAGGGACAAAGGAACACCCGATCATAACGAGCAACATATAACCCTCTCGCTAGGGGACAGACAACAGAAAAGTGGGCGAAGGGAGACATCGGTCAGTGGAAGATATGAAAAAAATTGTAAATTGTGAAGGGTTCATGAGGAAGGGATGAGAATGGGGAAAATGAGCTGATATCTAGGGCTCAAGTGGAAAGAAAATGTTTTGACAATGATGATGGCAACATATTTATAAATGTGCCTGACATAATGGATATATGTATGGATTGTGATATGAGCTGTGTGAGGCCCAATAAAATGATTAAAAAAAAAAAAAGAAGTGGACAGACTTTGGGCCTCTGCTCAAGCCCTCCCTGAAATGCAAGAACACTTTGTTCTAACAACTTGGCATTCTGTGACGTCCACCCTCCCAACATGATCACCGAAGAGAAAAACGTTTGCATAAGCAAATGTGATGAAGAAAGCTGATGGTGCCTGGCTATCAAAAAATAGTGTCTGGTGTCTGAAAGGCTTGAAGTTAAACATGCAGCCATCTAGCAGAGAAGCAACAAGCCACATGGAAGAAGAACACCAGCCTGTGAGATCATGAGGTATTGACAGAATCAGGTAACACGTACCAGAAGACCCAAAACAACAACAAAAACATATTGTTGAGAATGCAGGTGGCCAGAGCAGAGATCCAAAACCCATCTGTGGACCATAGGACATCCCCTTCACAGTAGGGTCACAAGGAAGGGATGAGTCAACCAGAGTGGAGTATGGCACTGATGAAACAAACAACATTCCTCTGGTTCTTTGAGGCTTCCTCATCCCCCACTATCATGACCCAGTCCTGCCTTTCAGTTCTGGCTAGACCAGAGATGTACACCGGTACAGATAAGAGCTTATGACCCATGGAATACAGATCAAATAAACCCCTCAGGAACAGAAATGGGAGTAGTGATACCAGGAGGGGAGGGGGAAGCTCTGTGTGTGTGTGTGTGTGTGTGTGTGCAAGTGCACGCGTGGGCGTGCTCCCGTGCACATGCGCACATGGGGAGGCGGGGCGCCGGGAAGTGTTGACCGCAATGATTGATGTATAATCCACGTCCCCCATGGGGATGAGCAATAGAAACATGGGTGATGGGAGACCGCAGTTGGTGTAAGATATGAAACCAATAATATTTTATAATTTTCAAGGGGTCAAGAGGTCGGGAGGGTTGGAGGGAGGGAAAAAAGAGGAGCTGAGACCCAAGGGCTCCAGTAGCAGTGAATGTTTTGAAAATGATGACGCTAACATATGTACAAATAGGCTCGATGGAACTGATGTATGGAATGTTATAAGAGCAGTAAGCAACCCAATAAAACGCTTTTAAAAGAGACAAATACTACAAAATAAACCCAAAAAGAGGCGCAGAAAACACTCCTTGGACGGGAGGACGGCAGGATTCCTCTCAGGTACTTTGGAGGTGTTGTCAGGAGCAGCCAGTCCCTGGAGAAGAACATCAAACTCGAGCGTGGACGTAAAGGAGGAAGGCCACCCAAGAGCTGAGCAGGCACGATGGCCCCAGTGCAGGGCTCACACAGCGTCCCGAATGTGAGCACGAGGCAGGGTGGACAGCGTGCTCTCCTGTAGTGGGCCGGACCTCTCACAGCGCGCCTAACCGCAGCACCTATGAACAGGATTCCCCTGGAAATGGTCTTCGTGCCTGTACTCGAGTAAGGTAAGGTCATCGGGGGACCCCAAGGTAACGCAGGGCTACCTCTGTTAGAAGAAGACGACACAGCAGGGGGTTGTTGGTGGACACAGGAAGAGGGGTGAAGCATCCGCGAATGAAAACACTGCAGGGATTGCTGTCAGCGTGGGAAGCTGAGGGGAGGCTTGGAGGTCATTCTGCCCTGGAACCATCGGAGCGAGCACAGCCCTGCTGACCGCTGCACCTCCGCCTGGCGCCCAGACTGTCGGTAAGAGGCTGGGTGGTTTCTGGACCCTCGGTCCGCGATGGCTTGTCGGCAGCCAGGAGAGGAACATAGATTTCAGTGGTGACAGCACGCTCAAAGAGCGCGAGGCCCTGAAGGTTGAGAGGCGATTCCCAGGGCAGTCCCTTCCAAAAGCCAGACACAGCCCACTGAACTCTTAGCCTCACGGCTTCAGCGACGGGTGAAGCAGGGCAATGCTTGGGAGGGGGCGTGCAGGACAGACACCCTTGGGTCTCATTGTACATGAGCGTCCACCCTGAGTCCGCAACGCCTAGCAACAACAAGAAGGGCCCCGCCCACTCCCATGGAGTCATTTCCTGGTGGTGTAGTGGGGTGCAGTTGACCTGTTGACCCGCCAGCTGCTCCGCAGGGGAGCGAGGAGGCTGTGCGCTCCCAGAAACACCCGCAGCCGCAGAGACCCTCAGGCGCGGTGTGTGCTCCGGACTGTAGGGCCGCTGTTACAACACGGATAGGGACGGTGAATTGGCAAGAATGTCCATCTCGTGCCTGTAGATCTCACCCTGACCACTAAGAAAGCTTGTGTATAGTCACTGTGTGTTGCACATTTGTGTATGTGTATGAATGCATATGTGTATAGCCAGCGAGTGTATAGAACATTTGTATGTGTGTATGATTGTGTATACCAGGTGTGTATGTGTGAGTGCACATGGTATAGTCATTGTGTGTGTATCCCATGTGTATGTGTGTGTATGTGTATACCCATAAGTGTAAAAAACCTTTGTGTGTGTGTGAATGTGTATACCAAGTCTATATGTGTGAGTGTGCATAATACAGTGTCTGTATAGCACACTTGTTTCTGTGTGTGTCTAGTCAGTAAATGTATAGAGCATGTGTGTAAGTGTGAATGTGTATACCTGGTGTGTGTATGTGTGTGTGTGCTTGGTATGGTCAGTGAATGTATGGAACATTTGTATGTGTGAATGTGTACAGCAGGTGTCATTGTGTGAGTGAGCATGCTATAGTCAGTGTGTGTATAGCACATTTGTGTGTGTGTGTGTGTGTGTGTGTGTGTGTGTGTGTTTGCGTGTGTGTGATTAAGTCCCATCCCCAGTGTCCCATGCTGGCACCATAGACCACAGGTTGCTCCCTGTCCCTTGGGATGTGGCCATGAGTTTCAAACCTCAACCTAGTCTTGCCCACAGGAAACAGCCTGTTGTCCCTGAGACCCTCTGGCCTGCATGCTGCCTGGATCCAGCAGGTGGAGGGGCCCGTGGGAATGCTGAGGGCCCAGACAGTGCTTCGCTCACAGTGCGCTCCTGCAGCGGAAAACACCACACACCCCATGGTCCCCAGTCCCCAGTGGATGGGGACACAACCAGCTGAGACACTGAGCTTGGAGGTGTTGAGCAGCAACTGACAGGAGCAGCTTTAGGAAGACAGCGTTCTTAGCCTAGTGAGGCAGGAATGCAGGATTTCAACCAGAGAGCGTCCACCATTGCTGCCCGCAGGCTTGGCTGCAGTGACTCAGGAGACACCACAAAGACAAGCTTAGCTGTTCCATCAGGGGTCCGCCTGGGATCCTTCTCCCAGTAGCACAGGCACAAGTAGCCGAGGCAAGGGCTGCTGGGTTCCTGTTTGGCCAAGAGCCACACCAGTCCATCAGCACCTCCTACCTTCAAGGCCAGTCAAGAGTGTGTCCCATCAGGATGCCAGGCACCAAACATTCCAGTGACCTTGGATGTGGCTCAGGGGCCAGAAGTCACTGGGAACCACACAGACAGACTCTTGGAAGGACAAGCTCTGATGTTATGCCTGGTATGGAAATGGGTCAGCCTGTGTGCAGGATGAGAGAGTGTGCATTTGTGTGCACACAGACACAGACACACAATCATCTTGCCTATACTCGCTGGCCTACATTCATATATAAACGCGCATGCCTGTGTGCGGGTGACTAGCATGTCCACGGACAGCGTGATTAAGAACACACAGATGCAGAGCCGGGTGGGTTGCCACTGTCCGGTCCACAGCGGTGCAGTGAGCCTACAGGGTGGAGTGGAACTGCCCTAAAGCTTTCCAAGGGTGCTGTCTTTCTGGAAGCAGGCACCTCACCTTCCTCCTGTGGAGCAGCTGGGTGGTCTCGAACTGCCAAGCTTTCTGTGACAAGCCCATGACTAGCCAGAGAGCTCCTGCCCGTGAATGTGTACAACCCTGTGTCTTTGCATGTCTGTGGGTTGCATGTGCCCATACATGTATACGGCCCAGAGACCACAGCTTCATGCCACAGTGGAAACGCACCATGTTTCCTTAACAGGTTTAAGAACCATCAAGCATCAGCGGGAAAATGCATCGGGGATTTTGAACACATACGGGTGTCCAGAGGCTGCAGCTGCTGGGGTGGGGATCGTTTGAAACGCGGCGGCTCAACAGCAGGCTCTGATTCCCCCATTACTTTGGGGGTGAGCAAGGGTGGGGCTGCCAGGAATAGCTGCAGTCCCGCAGACCAGCGCTCCTCCGGCCACCCAAGTCTGCTCTGGGCCCAGCTGATAGATCTGTTTTGACAGATTCTATTAAGTACAAAGACAGCCAGTGGGGCAACATGTGGACTTGATAGAGGGAGAGGTGGGAAAGGAGGTGGTCGCTGAGGCTTGCTGATGCTGACGGAGTTGGCCGGAACGAAATGAATTGCCGCTCTGTGTCTTCCATGGGTGTCACCAAGCTCCACAGGGTTTTGGCGGGTACTGGTTCCACCCCGTGCCCCCCCACCCCCAGGTTCCCTAACACTGGCATCTCCAGACTGCCAGAATAATCACATTCTTTTCAGCACCCTCACTAGTCCCTTCAGTTACGCTGAGTCACCGGCCATGCCAAGAGGATTGGGGCCCACCCCATCTGTATAGATGGCAGTCCCTCTTCAGCCCACCCACTCCATGCCCACTCGCCCCACTCGCCCCACCCTGGACCTGCTTCTAGCGTCTTCCCAGAAGAGAGCAGAGTTGGCAGGCACAGCTGAGCTGATTACGCTCGCCTGGCGCGCCATCTTGAGTGCCTCCCCCGGCCCCCAGAGTCCTCCTAAACAAGGCTTGGCAGCAGCAAAAACAAACACCATTTTACAACATCTTTGGATGCATTTCCAAACTGCAGAAGCAATTAATCAGCGGTCTCCCTGAGACTGCACAACGTGGCTGCTGCCTCTGACATGGATCTCAGCTTTGATGGGAGCCTAAAAAGCATGAGTCGAGTGCCCAAAAAGTGGTAATGGGCTTCAATTATTTATTTGTGCGGGAGACTGGGGAGAAGCGCTTGAGCTGTAAGCACATAGATCATCTATCGAAGGCCCTACCGACGGCGAGGTCTTTAACTCCCTGCCGGAGCATTCTGCTAGGAGAGCAATGGATAGTCTCACCAGGTCTGGCGGGGAGCCAGGGATGCCGTGTCCGTGCGCGCCTGTGCGCCTGTGCCCATGCATATTTGAGCAGCTATATTTGAGGTATCTCAACCTCTGTGCATCTTGTACAAAGACTGCTGTTTCTAATTACTTCTCATCAGGGCTGCACAGCTAATGCCTAATGGATAAGCTTTCTGTGTGTTGAATTTTCATGGCTGTAATTTTATGGGAAATCAAGATCGGACCTTCTCAGAGGTGTGCTGTTTAGCCGTGTAGTCTCAAGACATGATGTAATCATCCTGATAACTGATGGCAGGGGAGCAAGTCCCGGAGTTATTCTGAGCTTGAATGTTGTGCTCAGTTCATTAAGAAACACATGGAATATCTTGGTGGGTCCATAATCCTGGGAAATGTATACGGGCACTTGCCAGACCCTTCGTAATCCATGGGCTGGCAGAGTGAACTGTGGGCGGAGGGAGGGGGGTGCTTCTTTCCTGAAAACACTGAAGAGTGAAGAGAAATGTCATGTCCATTTGCATGCAGGGTCTCCTTCAGAAATGAACTTTCTTCAGAAAATAGCGTGGTAGGATACTTTTGACCAAAGGTGGCATTTTTTGTCAGTGAATTCCTTTCTTCTAAGCTCTTCTGCACATGCTCTTATATCTCCAGATTCTGTTCCAACTAGGCCCCCCACACAAAGCCTTGTCTGATTTTTTTCTGCTGCCTTCCTTCCATGACTCCTCACCACGTTGCACTTATGCCATTTCTTGGAAATACTCTCCCCTGGGTTATGTTTCTCAACCCATTCGGAATTGGTCGTAAGGGCCCCAAGAGAAGGCTCTAGGGCTTGCGTACCTGGTGAGGGCATTGTGTCTAGTTGGTGCTCAACAAACAGTCATTGGGTGGAGGATGGAGGGATGGATAGGTGGATCGGTGGGTAGATAGGATGGGTGAGTTAATGGAGAGATGGGTAGGTGGGTGAATGGATGTATGTGTAGCTATATGGATAAATTAATGAGTACTTTTTAATGATTCTACATATACAATGATACCAATGCCCCAGTGTAGGTACTTTGAAAAAATACGTGGACTTTGGAGACTCTCCAAGAACCTACCTTCCTGAAGAAAGCTGATGGTGCCCAGCTATCCAAAGATATAGCATCTGGGGTCTTAAAGGCTTGAAGATAAATAAGCAGCCATCTAGCTCAGAAGCAACA
>NW_022103915.1:3665389-3681105 GCF_000313985.2 Echinops telfairi
CATATATTTGTAGGTTAGTATTAAGGTAGCAGATAGACATTGGGCCTCCATTCAAGTACTTTCTCAATGGAAGAATACTTTGTTCTATTAAACTGGCATTCCATGATACTCACCTTCCCAACACAATCACTGAAGGCATAGCCAGTGCATAAGCAAATGTGGTGAAGAAAGCTCATGATGCCCGGCTATCAAAGATATAGCATCTGGGGTCTTAAAGGCTTGAAGATAAATAAGCAGCCATCTAGCTCAGAAGCAACATAGCCCACAGGGAAGAAGCCCACCAGCCTGTGTGACCATGAGGTGTCGAAGGAATCAGGTATCAAGCATCAAAGAACAAAAAATCATATTATTGTAAATGAGGGTGCATTCAGAGTGGAGACCCAAAGCCCATATGTAGGCAACTGGACACCCCCTTATTGAAGGGTTGCTGGTAGGAGACAAGCCAGTCAGTTTTCAGGGTAGCAATGATGAAACATACAACTCTCCTCTACTTCTTAAATGCTTCCTTCCCCAACTATCATGATCCCAATTCTACCTTACAAATCTGGCTAGACCAGAGGATGTACATTGGTACATATAGGAACTGGAAACAGAGGGAATTCAGGACAGAGGACCCCTTCAGGACCAGTGCTGAGAGTAGTGATACCTGGAGGGTGGAGGGAAGGTGTAGAAGGGGAACCAATTACAAGTATCTACACATAACCTCCTCCCTGGGGGATGGACAAAAGAAAAGTGGGTGAAGCGAGACATCAGACAGTGTAAGATATGCCAAAATAATAATAATTTATAAATTATAAATTATTATGAGGGAGGGTGGAGTGGGGTGGAAGGGGAGAATGAGGAGCTGATATTAAGGACTCAAGTAGAAAGCAACTGCTTTGAGAATGATAATGGCAACAGATGTACAAATGTGCTTGATACAATGGATGGGTGTATGGATTGGGATAAGACTTGTGTGAGCCCCCAATAAAATGACTTAAAAAAAAGAGCCTACCTTCCAGATACGAAGTGAAGTATGCTCAACTGAGCTTTACTAAAGCTCAAAAGAAAAGTTTTGGAACCTAGGAAGCCAGGGAGCTATGGGAATACACAGAGGAGCCTGTTCTCCGAAGCCAACTAGGTAGGCCAAAAAAAAAAACCCCAAACCCCATACAACCCCAAAAGCCAAACCTACCACCATTGAGTGGATTCCATCCCTCAGAGCCTTTTATGATCATGTGGAACTGTCCCCGTGGGGTGGCGAGATTGTAACTCTTTGTGACCGTCGCTTTCCCCCAAGAGACCTCGTGGTCAGCATCTTTGCCACCAGAGATCTACAATACAGAGGGAACAGACGCCAACCTAATAGAAATGTTGGGAGAAGTAGTTCTGTGCGGTGGTTCAGGTCCCAAGTCATAAGGACCACCGTCTGAGACTAAAACCATGCTGGGCAGAGTCTCGTGGGCAGAAGATGGACAGGGGGGAGTTCCTGAGTATCTAAGAGAGACCCAGCTTGAATCTTGCTGTATGAGTTGGCTGGACAGGAGACATGGATGGAGCAGCCTTGATTACCAGGCCAAAGAAGCAGAGAGAAACCTAAAATTGCCAAAAACTCAAATTCCACCTTGGCATTTTCCTTGCTCAATATTTGGCCATCTCTTATTTTTTTCCCCTGTTTTACTTACTGTCAAACAAAACCTCAATCAAGGCTACAATTTCAGTTCTTCCAAATTAACTTTAAGTGATGTACAATTTGAGTAGACGCCATCGTGGGATTCACATTTCTTCAATTTGTAAGTTCTGGGCAACGTGAGTAAGACAAAACACCGTGGCCACAAAACCTCACTCCTGCAGACGAATTATCTGGAGAACCTTCTGGCTGAATGGTGAGAAATTGGATCTAGAAAATATTTTTAAAGAAATTCCATGCTACTGCCTTCAAGGACAAGCACTAACTCTGAGTAGGCGAGCATGTAGTTAAGTAGCCTCTCTCAGAGGATTGGGCCTGATGAATAGATAAGAATGGGTTGTAATTAGTTTATCACTTGGTTGTGTGGCTAAGGGTGCTCGGGGGGTGCTTGAGGATGTGCGGAAACAGCATGCCATCTTAAGTAGTTTGAGTATTTCCACAGAAATGTGTTTATATAACTAATTTGTGTAATGAAGGTATTGCTTGGACATAGCCAAGAGCCCGCACATGCCAATGCTCAAGCAAGGGACATGTGCGGCCCTGAGAGCTTCCTCGATTTCTGAGGTCAACACGAGATGTGAAAGGGTGCTTCCCAAGGAGGAAAGCGGTCTGCCTTTGTACGCCAGCACAGGAAGGGACTCAGGCATTCAGAAAGTCACGGGTCCGTCATGTCAGTCCGACAGGGCAGTACTTGCTCCATCCTTGTGGTCCGATGGCAAGCCCATCTCCGGAGGTGACCAGAGGTGCTCCTGCCTGTCTCAAAGCAAATGAGCTAGAGGCCAGAGTCAGTCACTTCTGCGACAGCGAGCCCTCCACGGCTAACTGAAAGGTTGGTAGCTCCAACCCACCCAGAGGCTCCAGGGAAGAAAGCCCTACAGATCTGCTCCTGGGAAAGTGACAGCCCCCAAAACCACAGGGGACAGTTCTCTGCCATGTGGGATCAGCGTGAGCTGAAATTGACCTGGCACCCGAACATCAACCGCTAACCTGAAGGCTGTCAGTTCATCCCACACAGAGATGTCGGGAATGGTTTAGAGCAGTGGTTCCCAACCTTCCTAACGCTGCAGCACTTTCACACCGCTCCCCATGTGGAGGTGACCCCCAACCATAAAATAATTTCCCTCGCTACTTCCTCACTGTCATTTTGCTACTGCTATGAAGCGGGCGACCCCTCTGAAAGGGGCCGCGGCCCACATCGATTTGTTTGTTACTTTTGGTCCTGTTTTGCTTTCTGGTTCTACCGGCTGCTTTGCTCACAGCATATCCTTGAAGCCCTGCGTCCATGTTCTCTTTAAAGGGTAAGATTTAATGAGATAATGTTTATGCTCTCTGTGAACCGTAAATTATGTACAGATTGAAGGACTATCATTATCCAATCTTTCTCTAGCAGACCCACGGGGTGTATCGTTCAATGACTCAAAGCTCAAAGAGTAGTGATGAAAGGCCGAGAGTTCGAAGAGTCCTGTTAAAAGGTCTTCCTGCCTGGTAAGACAGACCTAGATTTGAGTCTGAATGATATTTCTTATGAATGCTGTGTTTTCCAACGTTGTTAAACATCCCTATATCACAATTATCCATTGGTCAAAAGGAGAGGGACAAATAAAGTGTGAGCACAAAAGAAAAATATGAACAAACTGGACTTCATCAAAAATAATACATAATTTTTTTAAAATTGTGTCTAAAGGCATTGAGAAGAAAACAAGGACCTCCAAGAGTCTGCAGAAGCAGAGGAGAAATTTGGAAATCCGAAGTCTGGTAGAGATTTGATATCCAGAATGAATGAAGGGTGCCTCCACGCAACAACAAAAGAACAAGCCGTTCAATCAAGAGGCATGGGTTTGGATAGACATTTGAGCAAATGGGCCCGCAAGCACGTGAAAAGATGACCACCTTCACTCATCGTGAGGGAAATACAATCAAATTCAGAATGATACACCTCGTTAATCACACTACTAGATTGACGGAGGGAGGAGCTCTGGTGATGTAGGGGGTGGTTGTGCATTGAGCTGCTCACCGTGAGGTCAGTGGTTGGAAACCACCAGCTACGTCTCAGGAGAAAGATGAGGCTTTCGAGTCTTGTAAAAATGTACGGTCTCGAAAACCCACAAGGACAGTTCTGCTTTGTCCTGGGTGGTCTCTATGAATCAGCAATGACTTGATGGTAGTGAGTTTCATTTGGGGGGTGGGTGGTCACTCTCAAGAAGATGGGAAATAAAACTAAGGTGAGGAGAGAATGGAGCCTGTGTCCATTGCTGGTTGGAATCCCTCCTGGTGCAGGTGCTGTGGAAAAGAGTTTGGACTTGTCTCCAAGTGCTAAACACAGCATTACTAGCTCACTCACCCTCACAATGTCCATTTCAACGCATACTGACCACACAGGACACGGTAAAACTGAGACTGCAAACCTTTGTGAGAGTCGCCAGTCCCACCTTTCTGGAGCCGAGTGGCTGTTGTTTTAATCGGCTGACCTTGTTCTTAGCAGCCCAATGGGTCACCCATTAGCCCATGTATGACCCAGCGAGTCTACTGTCGGACAGGAACCCAGAGGAACGGAAACAGGAACCCCAACAAAGGTGCTTCCGTGCACGTTCCTTGTAGCATGATTCAAAAGAGCCCAAAGCTGAGACCTCCCCAAGCGTCCAAAGACAGAGGAATGACTTAACAATGTGTGGTATGTAGTTACAATGTGAGTTATTATTCTGCCCTAAACAAAGAGTGAGATTCTCACGCATGCTGTGACAGGACGGGACCTTGAAATACTGCGCGCCGATGGAAATAAAACCCACACAAAAGGATACTTGTAGGATGGTCTCATTTGTACGAAACACCGAGAGTAGAAAAATGCAGAGAGAGAGAGAGAGAGAAGGTGCATTAATGCTCACCATTGGCTATTGGAGGAAGGCGCGCGGAGTTGTGGCTTAATGCGTGCAGGGTTTCTGGTGGGGCTATGAGAAAGATTGAGAAAAAAGTACCAGTGATGGTTGCCAACAGGATGTGCTATTCATAGCATTGGATTTTGCCTTTGAACATGGCTAAAGTTGCACATTTTATGTTTAGATTTTTTAACAATATTTTCTTGAAAATGTTTTTGAGAAGTCAATGAACCTATAAGGATGTATAAAGTGTTTTGCATAATACCTGGCAGATGATAAATTCTTTAACAAATGCTGGCCAACATAGTATCTTGTTGTTATTGTTGTTAGGTATCTGCAAGTTGGTTTCAACTCACAGTCACCCCATGCACAACAGAATGAAGCATTGCCTGGTCCTGCCCTGTCCTCATAATTCTTACCTTTGAGCCTGATGTTGCAGCCACTGTGTCCATCCCTCTTGTTGAAGGGCTTCCTCTTGTTTTGCTGACCCTCTACTTTACCAACATGATGTTCGTCTCCTGGGACTGGTCCCTCCTGAGAACATGTCCAAAGTATGTGTAGAAGTCTTGTCATCCTTACTCCTAAGGGACATTGTAACTGTACTTCCCTCATGCCAGATTTGTTTGTTATTCTGACAGTCCATGGTACTTTCAACCAGTTCTTGTCCAAAACTATAGTTCGAATACGTACATCCATCCTTCTCTGGTCTTCCTTATTTATCATGTATTCTAGCTTCCAGTTGAGTTGCATGGGAAAATGATTGTGGGGCCCATGGATGGGGTCAAGTGTGCCTTTATTCTCAAAAGGATATCTTGTTTCTTTAATGCTTTAACAAGGTCTTTCGTAGGAATAAAAGAAGGAAGGAAGGAAGGGAGGGAGGGAGGAAAGGTAGATAAAGGATGTCAATCTTCCATAAACACATTATAGAGTAGGATGAACTACACCCTGAAGCACAACTTAACAATAAAATACAGTGAAATGAGTGCATTGAAAACATGCTCGCTCCTATTATTATAATACTCAGTGTATCCAAAGAGCCCTGGTGGCATAGTGGTTCCATGTTGGGCTGGCAAACACAGGGGCATCAGGTTGAAACTCCCAGCCAGCTCCAAGGGAGAAAGATGGGCCTTCCTATTCCTGGAAAGAATTACAGTTTTGGAAACCCACAAGGGCAGTTCTACCCTGTCCATTAGGCCCACTGTGAGTAGGAGTCAACTCAATGGCAGTGAAGAGTGTACCCAACTTCCTCATTTTTGGAATAAAACCCCCAAAGCCCTTCCCTGTTGTCAGCATGAGCACAGTAGATGGCTTAAAGAATATATATCCTCACACAGGCACGGGGATCATTGACTGAAATGAAGATGCAGAAGAAGCATCTGCCTTTCCTGCGGAGGCTTTTAGGGAGAGAAGCCTCACTTTGCCTCTTCCAGTGCCTGGTAGCTGCTGGCATTGCTTGGCTTGTGGCTACATCACTCCAATAGCTACCTTCCTGAGCATGTAGTCTCTTCCTCTCTGTCCCGGGAGTCCCTGGGAGGTTTAAACAGGGACTGTGCTGGCCTGCTAATGGAAAAGTCAGAGGCTAGAGTTGACCTAGAAGCAGCTGGCAAGAAGCGCCAAGTGTCTGCTTCTCAAAAGCTGCTATAAAACCTGTGGTTCCAGACAATTCAGCTCTCCCCACAAAGCTAATTCACCTAAGGTTTGGCCCCCAAACCAAGGTGACCAAATGAGAGTAGCTTCTAGGATTGGTTGTATGGTGATAAGCCCCATAGAGTGTCCAGACGCAGATAGTGTGGTTCAAGGACATTAATTTAGACACTTGCCCACTCTTTGTGCTAAGCTTCCTCTGATCTTGCCAAATGGATTCATGCACCGTCCTAGGAGCTGGTGTCGTGTGACAATGGGTAAAGGGCCCTGATAGAACCAGATGCATGCAAAGAACTGAATTTAGGACATGGTATTGATAACGGGGGAAGGAACAAGGAGTGAGATAACAAAATGTGTAGCCGTGATGAGAACCCTTCCTGCAAGCTCTGAAAAGACATGATGTTCTCAGGGAACGATACATTGTATCATATGCCTGGAGTGAAAGGGAGGGTCGGTCTTTGCCAATGGTGCATCCCATCTCTTGCTCTTCAATCTTGGGGACCATCAGCAGTAGCTGCATCTCCTCTGTGACCAAATGCAGCTCCCACTGGAGAAGCTGAGCTCTGAGGCCCCATGATGGTCCACACCTTATCCACTTCCTCCCGTGTTTCCTGTTTTGAGTCCTCCTTCTTTCCTATCTCTATGGACTTTGACCTTGGATCAATGCTGCCCTTTTGATCCCACATGCTTGATTATTCTAGCATGGGGTTGGGTTCAATTCCAAACCATCACCTTGAGTGGGCACCCCCATCCCCACCCCCACCACCAGGGCCTGTCTGACTAGTAAGCCCAGTTTCTTTCAAGATTTTATTATTTATCTCCCACTCTATTCAGTAACTTCTAATATGACCATTGTTAAAGCAATTGGAAATAGTAGCCGGGCAGCCTCTCATTATTCTCGTCCCAAGGTCTTGGAGACCGATGGCTCATTAGTTCATTGTTTCCATATGTCTTCCATTTTTATTACTATCCTTTCCTCTAGATGGTTAGAAACCAATAGTTGCATTGTAGATGACTAAGCATTCAGGACCCTCGTTGTTACTGACCAAAGTAGGATGGAAAGCATGTTCTTTGTGAGCCATGCTAATCCAATTGACCCCTGTGTCCCATAAGGACTGTGATCCTCAGCCCACAGGCCCAGAGACTCATTTCCTTCAGGTGTTGGGTTATGTCTAAGGAGTTCTCACAATTTTGCCTATTGTATGCCCCACTACATCCATGACTATTTTGTAGTAAAGATAAATACATATACAATATCCTCTGTCAAGAATATGTACATATAGTATGGACCCACTCCCACTCACCCTCCCACATACTCATGCATGTCTACCCAAGCACTTATTCACAGATCACCAGTACTACAAGATTGCATATGTAAGAGGACTTGCCTTTTTTCCTTGAACTCTTTCAAACCTCCTCTGCAAGGCACTGCCATGCAATGTTAAAGAATGGTGATGAACCTTTGGAACATCTTTTAACATGAATGAAGGTGGAGGACATTATGCTGAGTGCAATAAACCTATAGCAACAGGATGGGCATTGGATCCCACTATTATAAAGAATCAAGGAAAAGTTTTCACACTGCACGAAGTGTTCTTCAATGTTGACAGGGGAGGAGACGAAACAGAGGGAGAGAGAGGCAGTTGTGGTAGACAGGTGTTCACTTGAGTGATGGGGAAGGTTGTACACAATCAGAGAAAGTTTGGCAAGCAATGATGGTGGCACGAATGCCCATCTTTTTCACTGTGTGTATGGACCAAAGTATAGGTTGGTGGGATTTTAGGTTGTTCCATCTTTTTAGTCTTTTTAAAAAAAATCATTTTATTAGGGGCTCATACAACTCTTATCACAATCCATACACACATCAATGTGTAAAGCACATTTGTACATTCATTGCCCTCATCATTTTCAAAACATTTGCTCTCCACCTAAGCCCCTGGCATCAGCTCCTCATTTTCCCCCTCCCTTCCCCGTCCCCGCTCCCTCATGAACCCTTGATAATTTATAAATTATTATTTTGTCATATCCTGCCCTGTCCGACGTCTCCCTTCACCTACTTTTCTGTTGTCCGTCCCACAGGGAGGAGGTCACATGTAGATCCTTGTAATCGGTTCCTGACCTCATCATTTTCAAAACATTTTCTTTCTACTTGAGCCCTTGGTATTAACTCCTCTTTTTTCTGTCCCTCCCCCACCCTCATTACCCCTTGATAAATGATCAATTATTTTCATATTTTTTAAAATAATCATTTTATTAGGGGCTCATACAACTCATCACAATCTGTACATACGTCATCTGTGTCCAGCACTTTAGTACATATGTTGACTTCATCATTCTTATGACACCTGCTTTCCACTTGAGCCCCTAGTGTCAGCTCATTTTTTCCCCTCCCTTCCCCTTCCCCCCTTGAACCCCTGATAATTTATAATTCATTATTATTTTATAATATCTTACCCCATCCCACATCTCCCTCACCCACTTCTCCGCTGTCTGTCCCCCATGGAGGAGGCCCCATGTAGACCTTGTCATCTGTCTTAAGAATAATGCTGCCGTGAACTTGAATCTATATAGATGGCCTCTTAACAACAAACAACACAGAGATGCATCTGGTGGATAGGAGCACATTGACACATTATTCTTTTTATAAGTGGAAACAATGTCTCCAATGGACTAATGGACCATCAGTCTCCAAGACCTTAAATACTTCACTGACTAGCTGGACCATGTTCTGCACCTGCTTAGCCTTTGGTCACTGATGATGCCTAATGACAGGGTCCATTTCCAAGGGTAGACAATGGAACCCACTTCTCACGACTCCTTTCCAGTCACAGCTCCTTTTCCTTTGGGACCATCACAGGGACGAGGACTCTCCCAGATCCCATCCGAGTAGGTGTTTTAATTCCCTTCAATGAACTACATGTCGGTGTTCCTATTGTATCCTTTCCTGGCAATGTGCGGAAACCATGCTTTGCTAAGATGCTTTCTGATGGAAAATAACTCCATTGTGTTGTTGCTCTAAAGATGGCTCATTCAAAGCATACATTTGATCAGGAATGAAGTGCTCACATCAGCACCCAAACAGTGAACTCGTTAATTGTTTCTAATATTATAGGCAACATACATTTCTAGCACACAATTCAAGACTCTCTTGCTCTCTCTCTGCTTATAGATGTACATATACTTATATACACATACATTCGTAAGTAATATTTATGTAGACTAGTACAGTTTTTTTAAAGGTGTGGGTCAGTCAATTCAGACCCATTTCTGTGACAATAGAACTATGAAACATGGGACATTGAACATCCATTTTTTAAGAAAATTATATCACCAGGTCATTCCTCAGAGGTGTCCCTCTCTAAGCGGTCTCGAATCCATCAAACACATTAAATATTTGCACGGCCTAGGAACTCTGTGTGTTTCTGTGTAGCAGACAGATAACAGGCCAACTGACTGAGAGGGCTCTTTCTTTAGGCCCCTTTCAACCCAAAGTGGCCCTACATGATGTAAAACTTCCTAAGCAATATCACTGCAATCGCTTGCAAAAACATTTTGCTGAAGATAATTTTTTTAAAAATCTCAGAATTTTATCAATAGAAAACTACCAACACTCAAAGTGGATTTAAAAAGCGATGTGGAATGAGAGAGATTTATTTTTATGTCAGATGGACTGTGACTGAAAGCAGAGGATTCTGGGAAGAGGTTCACCTGTGTTTTATTGACTGTGCAGAGTCACTCCACCGTGTGAATCTTAACAAGTTGTGGATAACACTTGGAAGAATGAGGATTCTAACACACTTCATTGCGGTCATGCACACAGACCAAGGCAGCAGAACTTGGCTGAAATCAGGGAGGTGTGCATCGAGATTGCATCATTTCACCACGATTGTTCCGCCTAGATCAGCGGTTCTCAACCTGTGGGTAGCGACCCCTATGGGGTTGAACGACCCTTTCACAGGGTTTGCCTAACACCACTGGAAACACAGAGAGCGTCACTACTCATCCAAACCAACCCCAATGGCAACTAACAATACGCACATACGTGTATCTGTATGATATGTGTAGGTGTAATATATACATGTGTGTATGTACAAATATACACATGTGCATAGAGAGAGAGATGAGTATAAAAATGCATAAACTTGTACAGACAAACACAACGTAAATATTTAAGACATTAAAAATGCTATGGAGAGATATGTAAAAAAAAGCATATCGATCAATAACATTTTTAAAACACGTTCACAAAAAGAATTTTGTAAAACTCTCTGTTGGGGAGACCATCTAACTGTCCCAGTTCCACCATCTCATTCTCTTTGTGTATATCTGAGCTCTACAGGTGCTCTGAACTCAGTAGAAAGCCGTGTTTCCGTGATCCTTTAATTTAAATAGTTGGTCTGCTATAATTACCCTTCAGCACATTATTCGTGTGGTGGGGTGTGGTGTACCCCAGAATGAGCAGCCTTGTGGTCATGTGCTCCTCTGTGGAAATCCACTGTGACAACACTTCTTAGCTGGTATGATATATAGTACACTTGCCTTCTGACTCTGGGACCAGGTTTCAAATCCCACCCTTGCTAAAATGAAGGAAATAATTCAGTCTTCATAATTGCAGTGAATGGTAAGCAGCAGGACTCCGGATGGGATTGGGGAGTGTACAGCTGAGGGACTGAGGTGTGGGTTGGCAGAAATCTGGAGGCGTGAGGCGGGTGGGACCACTGACTACCCTTGGCACCTGCCACCTCTCCCTTTTGTAGCAATTCTCTCCTGCAAGCGCTGCAGCAGATCTGCAGGCTGACAAGGTGAAGGCTGCTCTGGATATTGTCTAAACAACTTGTCTCCCCCAACACGATTGTAAAAAATATACTCCAGGGGTCATTTTTTTTTTAAACTTTTTAGTGGGAAGTGGGTGAAGGATTATGGTGTGAATCCTTTTTCCCATTAAACAGCACGTAGACATATCGTTGATTGTGTTGTCCGCCCTGTAGCATCCCTTACCCAGCTTCTGTCCTGAGTTTCCGTTGCCATGCTGCCTTCTTTTCTAACCTCTCCTGCCTCCTGAATGATGTCCTCAGGCAGATGTGTCCCCTTCAGGCATAAGTCGTTGCTGCTCACCCGATGCTGGTGGTGGTGTTTTCAATTCGGTTTGACACAGAGACCCTATGAACGACAGAGCAAAACACTGCCTGGCCCGGTGCCATTCTCACAGGGTTGTTAGACTCGAGCTCATTGTCGTCACGGCCAGTTTGTCCATCTCAATGTGTCTCATGGAGGCTTTCTCTCTCTCTCTCTTTTGTTGACCTTCGGTTTAGTGTCTTTTTCTGTTAGCATGTCCAAAGTGCATAAGACAAAATGTCATGATCCTGTGTGAAGGGGCAATTTCACTGTTCTCTCGGGGCCGATTTATTTGCTTTTCTGGCAATTCATAGCATTTTCAGCATCCCTCATCAACACCATAATCCAAATAGATCAATGCTCCCTAAGGCTGTGTTATCCACTTCCCAACTTTCACCTGCGTAAGAGGTGACTGATAACATGGCCTGGGTAAAGTATACCTTAGCCCCCAAATGACGTATCTGTTCTTTAACACTTCTACAAGCTCTTGGTCAACAGATGTGGCCAATGCAATACATCTTTTCATTTATTGACTGCTACTTCCATGAGCGTTGATGGTGAACATGTAAAATGAAATTCTTGACAAATTAAATATTTTCTCAATTTATAGTGAGGCTGTCTATGGTCAAGCTGTGAGGATTTGGGTTTTATTTATACTCCATACTGAATACTGCACTCTTTAATAGTCATCAGCAAGTGTTCCGATTCCTCATTGCTTTCACCAATCAAGGTTATGCCACCTGCATATGAGAGGCTGTCAATAAGTCTTCCTGGAATCCTGATGCTGCATTCCTCTTCATATAGCCCGACATACAGATTGAACAAGCTTGGTGAGAACATACACTTTGCCTGGTAGTCAATCATGCAGTATTCTCCCGTCTTATTCAAATGGCTGCCTCTTGATCTATATACAGGCTGTCCATGAGCACAATTAAGTGCTCATTCCTCAAACTGTTATCTATAATTTTTTATGATCCAGAGCCTTGAGTGCCTTTGAATAGTCAATACAACACAAGTAAACATTTTACTGCTCTTTATTTCAGCTAAGATCCATCTGATGACAGAGATGATATCTCTTAGTCCACGTCCTCTTCTGGATCCAGCTTGAATTTCTGCCAATTCCCTAGTGATAGTTTACTGCCACCATTTTTGAATTATCTTCAGCAGAGTCGTATTTCCATGTGACATGACTGGTATTGTTTAATAATCTCTGTTGTGTCATCTCTTTTTCTTTTTTGAATGGCCAGAAATATGTATCTCTTCCAGGTGTTTTGTCAAGATGGCCATCATCCCAGTTGTTTGGCGTTGACTAGTGAGTGAGTCCTGTTCTTCACCAGCTAGTGGAAATGTTTCCATTGATATTCCATCATTTTCTGGAGCCTTGATTTTTGCTCATGCCTTCATGACAGCTTGTTTTTCTTCCTTGCAATCTACCACTGATTCTTGATAATATGCTATGTCTTGACATAGTTTAATGCCAATTGATTCTTTGGGGTGCAATGACTTTATGGATTCCTTCTATCTTCTTTTGATGCTTCCTGCATCATTCAATATTTTGTTCATAGAGTTCAAAATCACACTGAAATTTGAATGTTTTCTTCATTTGTGTCAGCTTGAAATACATTGAGCACCTTCTCCTTTTCTTGCCTTTCTAACTCTCTTTTCTCATTTCACTGTAATATTTTGTTTTCTCAAGCTGTCCTTTGACATTTTCAGGTCAACTCTTTAACTTCATTGTTTCTTCCATTTGCTTTAGATAATATAGATTTAATAACAAGTTTCAGAGTCTCTTCTGGCAATCACTTTGATCTTTTCTTTATTTCCCTTCTTGTTCTTGCCTTTTGAATAATCTTTTACTATCTTCATGTATTCTTTATTCAATGTCCAATGTTAATATGCATATGAAGCAATTGAAAATGCCATGGCTTGGGTCAAACACACCTTAGTCCTCAAAGTCTTCAAAGCCCTCAAAGTTGGTGCATAAGTTGATTAAGAGTTGTATTGACTGTTCTTATTTTGAAACCAATAGATATTATTCTATCATGACAGCATAGCACTGTAAGACAGACCACAAAATATTCTCTTTGATAATGAATGGGAAACCATTCCTCCTGAATTTGTCATTTCAGGCATAGTAAACCATATGTTTTTCTGATTCATAGTGGTCATTTCAGTTCACTAATGCTCAAAATATTGATTGTAATCAGTTCCACCTCATTTTTGATGACTTCCAATTTTCCTAGATTTATATTTGAACATTCCACATTATGGTTACTAATTTATGTTTATGGTTGTTTCTCCTCATTTTAGTTGTGCCCATCAGCAAATAAAGGTCCAAAAATATTTATTTCATCCATGCCATTTAAATCAATTCTACATGGAGTTCAATATGTCCTACAACTTAATGTAAGTGAAACAAAAATTCTCATAACTCCAATGACAAGTGGCATTGTGATAAACAGAGAAAACAATTGTCAAGGTCTTTATCTTTGTTGGATGCACAATCAATACTCATGAAATCATCAGTCAAGAGATCAATGAGTCATTGCACTGGGTAAATCTACTGCACAACACTAGTTTAAAGTGTTGAAAGGCAACGATGTTATTTGAGGACAAAGATGTGCCTGACCCAAGCCATGGTATTTTTAATCACCTCATATGCTTGTGAAAGTTGGACATTGAATAAGGAAGCATGGTCTAGATTGGGTTCTCTGGAGAAGCAAAACCCGGGACACTCATATACGCTGTTTCTAGAAAGAGGTTTATATCAAGAAATGACTTACACAATTGACTCAAGCAGGCTTCCTTGACTCCTGGAAGCTGACAAACAGGAAGCAGGATGAGAAAGCTGAGACCACGGGGACACAAGCTGTCGGATGCAGAGGTAGTACAAATCCAAAGTCGGCTGAGTGAATATACTGTCAGTAGCCTGTTGACAACTCCTGGGATGGACAGGCAATGCAACAGGCGATTGTGGAACCAGGCAGGAGACTCAGGACATCATGCTTGGTAAAGTAGAGGGGCAGGGCAAAGTGGGAAGACCCTGGACAAGATTGTTTGACACAATGATGGCTTTAATGATGGGCTCAAATATAAGGACAATTGTGAAAATGGTGAGGGAGTGTTTTGTTCTTTTGCATCGCCATGACACATAACTAACTCAATGGCTGGCACCTAACAACAACAACTACTACTACTAGTACTACTACTTTTGGATGCTGTGGTTTGCCAGTTGTACTTGAGTGACTTCTAATCTCATGGGGCTCATTTTGGGCACTGTATCTGACAATGTTCTGCTGCTGTTTGTAACGTTTTCTGTGGCTAATTCCTGAAAAATTAGGTAGCCTTCCATATTTCCTGTCCAATGTGGGGATAGAAATTAATGGGTTCCGTTCCAAGCATGAAAGATTCCTAAAGCTGGTTAGCCGGGTTCTTCACACCCAGCACTTTATCAAGACTACGCCACATGTAGAAAGTGATCAACTTGAGCATCCAAAACATTTGTAAACACGCTGAAGTTGGTTTTCATCACTTAACCATGCTTAGTGCACAAATGTTTGTTGGAAGAGTTGGTTAAGTAAATTGTCATACATCAATTTGATGAACTCATTAAAAAGATCTATTTCTCAATTCAATGACTCATTGTTGAAGCATAAAGCAAATCAAAAGGGTGTATTTTAATAATATACTCACTGCCATAGAGTCAATGCCAAATCATAGCTACTCCATAGGACAGGGGAAAAGCGGCCCTGTAAGTCTCCCAGACTGTAACTGTTCCCCGGAGTGTGTGAGTCTGGGTACTTGAGAGAAACAAATCCACAAAACGCATGTAGAAGAGAGAGTTCTAGATAAAGGGTAAGTGCACATAAAGAAAACATCCCAGCCCAGTGCTGCCCAAGCCCACAAGTTCAACATTAGCCCATATGTCCAACACCAGTCCACAAAGTCCTCCTCCATCTCATAAAACAGACACAATGATGCCAACTGTAGGATGCAAGCCGCGTCAGTGAATGTGTAAACATCTCAGTGCTGGCAGGAGTCTCCACACGGGTGTTCTAGCACCCAGGGCTGCATCGGGGTAGGTCCATGTGGCTTCTCCTCATGCACATCTTGCAGGAAGTGAGCTGTCAAGCCTTGCCAGCTGAAGCAGGGAACTGGCTAAGGCAGCTGCACCCTGGTCCATCCATCAGAAAGCAAGAGACTCGAGAACTGTGTCGCTGTAATTTGAGGTTCCTTCAAGACCTGCTTCGCCACACCATTGTAAGTTACATCTCTTGAGCTGGGGACTGTCGGGCCCTGCCATCTGGCTGATTGTTGGTAACCTGTCTTGCTGTTTGCTGCCTGTGTCTGGATAGCCTGAATTGCTCTACAGAGGACTACCTGGTGGCCCTCAAGACTTGAAGGACTGCCAGTGT
>NW_022103915.1:3681213-3708135 GCF_000313985.2 Echinops telfairi
TATCTGTGTGTGTGTATATATATATATATATAATTATTAGTATTCTGGTTTTGTTTCTTTAGAGAACCCTGTCTAACACAAGGAGTAAAATGCCCATCTTTCGCTCATGGAGTGGCTGGTTTCAGTGGTGTGGATGTTATGCATTGCACTGTTAACTTCAAGGTCAACAGTTTGAAACCACCAGTTGCACCTCAGGAGACAGACCAGGATTTCTACTCCTTGAAAGAGTTACAATCTTGGAAACACACAGGGTCAGGTTCACCCTGTCCTATACATAGGGTCACTGTCAGTCAACAATGACTCAATGGCAGTGAGGATTAATAATGTAGAATGATATAATTTATGTAAACATGCACAGAAAAAAAGAATGGTTATCTTAGAAAATATGTTTACCTAAACATTAATGATATACCTGTGGGCAGTAGAATCTCAAGTTAATTTACCTTCTACTTTCCATATATTTGATTTTATGTCAATATTTATACACTTTGTATTCAGGAAACTACTAAAGAAACAAAAGAGTGTGATATTCTGAGGAGGAAAGAAAATCTATGGCATCATTTTCAGTACCTTGTAGCCACATTCAAGTCATGATTTTATCAGTTAATGCCTGACCCAAAAGAACCTCTCCTAAGATTGTTTTATTGGCCTGCAAAGTTGAAATGACAGTAATGGATATGTCTTCCTGATAAGTGTAAAATAGAGATCATGTATGAAAATGTATGCAATGAGGAAAGCACACTGATCTAGCTATCAGCTCCGGATCCAGACGTCTCCACGGGCATTCTAGTGCAGTCTCCTCCGAGCTGTGTGACCTGATGTAACTGTGCAACCTCTGACCTTCACTCTCCTCATCTGCAAATGAGATCGTCAAGGTAGTACCTCCTGGTAGCTTCACCACGAGGATTGAATCAGTAGATACTTTTAAAGTGTTCCGTACAATGGCAGCTACCTATTGTGATTGTTAATCATCCTTAAGTTGATTCAGAGTCATGGTGAACTACATGTGGGAGACCAGAATAGCTTCGTAGACTCTTCTAAACTGTGACCTTTCAGAAACAGATGGCCAGCCTGTCTCCTGAAGCGTCTCTTGCTGGGTTTGAAATACCAACTCTTTGACTAGTTATTGTTGGTAAATGCCTTCAAGTCAGTTAATGATGCCTTGGAAAGCACAAGGAAGCACTGCCCTGTCCTGCGTCATCCTCGCAACCCTTATAGTGGAGTCCATGGTTGTGGCCACTGTGGCAACCAGTACTGTAGAGGGTCTTCTGCTTCACCGATGCTCACTTTACCAAGCGTGGTGCCCTCCTCTAGGGACTAACATCCCTTGTTGTCGGTCTAAAGTCTGTGAGACCAAGTCTCGCCGTTCTTGCTTCTCAGGAACATCCTGAATGCACTTCCTGCAAGATGGATTTGTTTGTCCTTCCGGTGGTCCGAGGTGTCTTCAAAGTTCTTCCCTAACCACAGAATTCACATGCATCAACTCTTCCCTAGCCATCTTTATTCACGTTCATGGGCACGGGAGGTGATCAAACATACCAAGGCTTGGATCAGATGCACATTAGCCCTCAAAGTGACAAATTTGACTAATAGTCAATAGCTTAACCAATCACATCACCCAGGGACCAACTACAGGGTAGCCTCTTTTTGAATGCTTAGGGGCCCTAGTAGCATGCTAGTTATACGCTGGCCTGCTAACTACGACATCTCACCAGCCGTTCCGTGGGAGAAAGACAAGGCTTTCTACTTCTGTAAAGAGCTACAGTCTCAGAAACCCCCAGGAGCAGTGCTACCCTGTTCTATATGTTCTCTGTGCGTTGGAACCGACCGGATGGTATTAAGTTTATTTGGGGGTTTTATATGCATGCTTGAGAAGTAAAATAAATGCTGTGGTCCAGCCAACTGCAGACCTCGGGTCCCTGACCCCTGAAGCGGATTTTCATTACTGCATTCCCCACTGGAGTGCTTGATACAGCCTTTTGCGTTCTGTGTTCCAGACATGCGCGAGTGATACGACAGGACCCTGAGTAGGCGAAGGGAGCACAGCTTCTCATGGGAGAGATGAGAGCGCACAGTCATCCTGGTTGGCAGTTGCTTTGTTCTTTTACTCTCATAGAGTTGGGCCTGAGTAGCCCTGCTCGAATCAATACCAGAGTTTGAATAATTTTTCCTGCACAAGGACAGATTTACACTTGCGAGTGCCTGGCGCGTTAATTGAAAGGTCTTTATTCCTCGTTGTCCATTCCTGTTAGAGGCCATCTTTTAAAACAGGGATGGCTGCCCCTAAATCAAGAATCAATTAGAAACATTCATAAAACAACCCTGTCAATGCCCATTAGGCCCACGCCAGACTTTTTCTTCTCTCTATTAAACATGCGATTGCTAATCACTATTTTTTATCAATGTCTGAGGAGCATGATCTGCAATTTACCCCTGGCTAATGAATAAAACCAATTGGTTCCTGGCTCTCCGTTGAAAGGTGTCTCCCAGTGGGATGAGGGGCAGTGCATGGCCGCTCAGATCCTGCTTGTAAGGGGGAGAAGCACCAGGGACCTGAAGGAGGCAAGCAGTGCTTCCAAGGAAGAGGACACGCGGGAAAGAGGATGTCCTCTGGAGGGTGAGAGAAAACAAGCGTTTGGACAAAGGGGCATGTGGGTCAAAAAAACAGGTACGTGTTAGCAAGAGGAAGTCCGTGGTAGCTTGTGTCACCTTAGTGGACTAGCCCCAACCCAACCAGGAGCTCTGAGGACAGGACAAAAGAAGGGCTGAGGGTCTAAGATGAGCAGGACGAGGCCCTGCCACCTGAGAGCTCAGATCCAGGGTGAGAAGCAATGGTGTAAAGAGATAATTGCGTAAAGTATGATAAGGTACTTTAATATAAGATGTACCGGCAGGGGGTGAGATACAGGAATGAGCTTACGTACCCCACAGGGCCTGGGGAGGCGGGGATAATATGACGGGGATTCATTGGTCTACCCTCCTTTAGTTCATGAGAAAGCCTGCTCTTTTCTTGCCCCCTGCCTTGACCACTCCCCAAGATAATCCCTCTGTGTTCTGACTGAAACCTCTCTTCTTCCTGGAAGATAAAGTTGGTGGTTGTTGGGTTGGGTGCTGTTGAGTCAACCTGACTCCTGGCGATCGTGCTGTGTGTGATGAAACAAAGCTGGGCTCTGTGGTCCTGTACCATCCTCAGAAGCTTTGCTAAATTTGAGCCTGCATGCAGCCACAGGACTGGTTCACCCCAGGGGACCCTCCCTCTTTTTCAACAATGCTCAGCAGGAAGAATGGTGTTGCAGGAAGAAAGTGGAAAGGGAAAACCAGGATCATGCATCTGGCAAAACTCCAGCCAGAAGAAGCTGTAGTGATCATCTGGGCTACTGGCTGAAACTTACTTAAAGAGAGAGCTAGACTCCGAGAAGTTATACAACTTGCTTAAGGCCACCACATGCCTTGTAATGATGGATACCAGCCCATTGCCACCAGCCCCACCCCACCCCACTGTTCTTGAAATAATTAAAACAAACAACCAAAAAGCAAAATCTCATTGCATTGGGGTCAGTTCTGACTCTGATTCATAGAGACCTTAGGGTTTCCGAGGCGGTAAATCTGTACAGAACTAGAAAGCCTTAACTTTCTTTTATGGAGTGGCTGGGTTCGAACTGCTGACCTCAAAGTGATTGTCATGCACTCATTCCATGTAATCTACTGTAACACCACTATACACCCGATGAGTGGGTTTGTCTCCCTTGAGGTGTCGGGCAGCATCTTTGTTTATGCTCAGAAAGAGTGAGCTTTAGCTCAAGATATACTACCTGGGAAATAGAGGAATCAGGAATGAGACGTTAATGTGGCCGTTACACTAAGGCATCATCCATGGCCTGAGCCTGGGAAATCACTGAAAGCCAGAATGATGAGTTGAGCTCAATGCAAATACCAAAGGCAACGATGCAGCAGGCATGTGTTTGTGTAGAAAGGAGGCCCTGCCACGCCTTTCCTTTGTCTTTCATTGGAGAGGGGGTGATTCATGCCCCCTGACCCACACAGGGGCATTTGGCAATATTTGGGAACATCTTTGATGGTCATAATTTAATGGGGGATGCTGCTAGCTAAAGGGTGGGGTCAAGGATGCTGCTAAGCATTCTGCAACGTATGGTGCACAGAGTGGAGGTTAAGCCATTGAAGAAATGCATTTACCCGACAGCGCATAGCAAGTGGGGCCCAGCGTGATGAAGAGAATGCGGGCCCCTGGCCCATTCTCAAGACTGTATCCCTTCTGGAAGACAGAGTCCCTCAAGGGTGGTCATGGTCAGCCATCGTACATGATCGCAACCCCTCCTTTCCTGCCACTTACCTCATTTCACTGCGATTGCAATGTCAGTTTACCTGGCACATCGATTGGAGCAGAATAAGGAAGATCATGTGGACCCTCTTTTTATTTTTACAGTCAGATTGCCATGTATTAGAAATAGATATAACACTTTAGCCTTTTCTCGTTTGGTCAAATCATGTTTGATTTGGTTAATCTCAGCTGAACAGGAGTTTAACACTAGATCTTTTAAGTGAGATCATTCTTATATTAATGAGATCCAGACTGATTCAAGTGAAAAAAAAAAGATTAAAAAAAACATAAAATGTCCCCTTGCTGTTATTCAAATGAATGGATGGAAAGAGGTGGTATTTTATTTTTTTGAAGCTCGCTCGCTCGCTCTCTTTTTTTCCAGCCTAATTGACTTGGAGCCGGTTCATCTTGAGAAGGTTATGTTTTCTTATTGTAACAGCCTTTCCCCTGGAAAAAAATCCTTCCCCTCACTAATGAGCTCCATCCTCCTAGGCTAGGAAGAGGGTTTTAAAAACACCCACTGCTCTCTCCCATTCATTTGAATAGCACCAAAGAGACACCTTTTCCCTTAATCTCTATCAGACAGATTGGGCTGGATCTTGTTAATAAAGAGATGATTTTACTCCAAAGCACATTAAGCCTGAACCTAGATTAGAACTTTATCAAACATCAAGCCCCAGCTGCTGAAACTGTCTCTTGAGCTCCACCTGCACAGGAGACCATTAACATGGCCAAAGTGTCCCTGACCAAAGAAGAGAGTAAGGGGCTGCCTGTGGTCTCTGTCCCCAAGTCAGCTGATCTTCTACCATGGGACTTTTGTGCCTTTAAACACCCCTGGGTCTCAAAGTGGCCCCCCCAAAACCTGGCCCTGACACACAATGGTCCTCCTACAGATCAAGCTAGGCAGGAGACACGTGGGGACAAGCACTCTCTCTGAGGCCCATGGCCACCTCCACCCTCACTTCCGTCCACTGCCTCCTGCTGTCCCCTGCTTAGCATTTATCTCCCAGAGTCTCCCTTCCATGTGTTCCGTTTCCAGATCTGTCTGCATCGGTGGACACATCCGGAGTTTGCTCTGTGGACTGAAGTCCACAGCCAGCCCATGGCAGTGGCTTTGCAACCCCTGGGCTAGCACGACGCCCCAGATCTTCCACTGACATCCATGAAAACTTCAGCAGACTCACTCGTTCTCTCTGTAGGTGATGTCCCATCTCGTATGCGCATGGCCCTTGATGGCCCTGCTCTGGTTGAGTCTCAGTTTCCTGTGTCAACAGGTGTGGTTCTTCTTACCTGCCACGAGGAAAGTGGCCTGACTCCTGGTGATCTCATGCCCAATAGAATGACGTGTTGTCTGGCCCCATGCCTCTCCACGATTGGGATAGAGGAGCCCCTACCTCATAAGGCTGTGGTCAGGCATCCTCACGTCAGTCCCAACTCCTAGCGGGCCCACGGACAGCAGAACACACCACGGATAGGTCCTGCAGGACCCTCACAATGGCTCCTCTATTTGAGCCTACTGTTGCAGCCGTCACGGCGTCACCCCATCTTCCGCAGGGCCCTCTCGTTCTCACCGGCCCTCCGCCTCACCAAGTAGGATGTGCTTTCCCAGGGCCCGGGCTCTCTTGAGGAAACATCCAAACTACTGTCAGTGTGGTGCTCAGTATTGATTCAAGAGACAGAAGCAAAGAGGAACCTACGGTTGGCCTCAGTCTGTTCTTATTATGCCAAGTCCCGGGATAGCGCAAAGAGAGCTTGCACTTGATTCCTAACCCCAAGGTTGGCAGTTTGAGTCCACCCAGAGCCACTGCAGCAGCAAGGCCAGGCAATCCACTCTGAAGTTCTCAGCCACGGAAGCCTCACAGAGCAGCTCTGCTCTGTAACGCAGACCACGCGGGCGGCCCGGGTGGGATTTACTCAGCGGAAGCCAGTTTGAATGTTTTGCTTAAGTATCACTTTCTCTCCATTGAAGAAGAATAAATGAACAAAGGGTTTTAAAGATTACTATGTACTGTACATAACAACCTGTGAACAATGTGTGTGTGTGTGATTATGTCCTGAATATTGCATGGGACATACTTATACTATATGCTTGCCCTTGCTTCTTTGAAAATAAAATTTAACTGAATTTCCCATATTTTACCCACCACACATACTTCCTTTCATGTCAAACATTCTTGCTAAAGGATCCCTCCTCCTTTCTGAGCCCTGGTGGCATCGTGGTTACACACTGGGCAGTTAACACAAGGTCAGCCGTTTGAAACCATCAGTGGCTGTGCAGGAGAAAGATGCGGTTGTCCACTCCCACACAGATGTACAGTCCTGGAAAACCCACAGAGACGCTTCTATGCTCTTCTAGGGTCGCTTTGAATTGGCAACAACTTGATGGTGGTGGGTATGCTCTTTGTAGACGGTTCCCAGGACTATGAGTCTTCACACTTGTAGATCTTTCTACCTTGCGGAAGCTGGTAGGTCTCAACACGCCGACCTTAGGATTAGCAGCCCTGGGCGTTACAGGCAGAGAGACAAGAAGGGAAATGGCCTGGCTGTTCCCTTTCACCTGCCTCCCACTGTCTTACTCCGTGGCCATCCACAGGGGAGACTGGGAGCCCAGCTTAGAGGAGTCAGCCTTCGAGGGCAGAGTGCTGATTGGACCAGAGTGAGGAGCGGGTGTGAGGGAAGCGGAGGGAAGGACTGGCGAACACACGTGCTTCCTCATGAAGCAGGCACATGCAAACACTGCCCCCTGTTGCTCTCGAGTCCTTTCCTTGACCTTCAAGGCAAGACTACATCAACTTGGGGAGGGGTGATTTTGCTGGCCAGGCCACTTGGTTCTAACTTTGGTGATGGTCCACCTACATTGTCTGCATCGGAACCGCTGTGTACCATTGAAGAATACACACAGCCGGGAACGAGCCTTTGTTTCCCTGGCGCAGGCCCATCGGAACCAGAACTCTTGGCCTCACAGGGCCTTGGCTACATTTTCCTTTGAACCCCCCAGCTTCTCTTAAGGCCGAGAACAAGGACTGGCTTCGATGCAGCGCATAGCAGGCAGCCCTGGGGAACGATCGCTGTGAATACGGTATTCAAAAGGGCATGCCTTGCAGGCCGTAGGCTGACCGCTGTGTGACAGCTACTGCAGACAGCATGCAATGAACGGGCATGGCTGGGGTCTAGTGACACTCCATTTTTGAAAACAGGGCACTGGACTTGGCCCTCAGGTGATGGCTTACTGACTTACTCCTGCTCCACAGGGTGGACTAGAACCCTGTCCCTGTTGCTTTTCTAAGCACAATCGCCCCACCGGATGATCGCGCAGGCATAGATTCACGCAGTTGCCTGTGTTATTTGAGTAGGAGGGGGGCTTCAAGTGGATGAAACACTTTCACGTGTACATGTGTCTGGTCTGGTAGTCAACGTTTAATGTACACACGAGTCATGGCATCCACACAAACGCTTGTGCCGATCGGGAGATCGATGAGCAGCATCTACATGGAGGGCAGGCCCGACGGCACAGGAAGACACCGTTTTCCACGGGGCCTGCACATCTTGTGATGCAGAAGGGAACTGGATCCCCTCGGCAAACTTGCAGCCCGGCATCGCTTACGCTGTTAGTATTCAGCTGCAGCGCTGCTAATGGATTTACAATTGCAAATCAGCTGTGCGCGGGCAAGATTTCCGACGGTGTTGATGATGTCTCTGGTGAGACCACGCACACGAGTGCTGATCACTGATTCTGCTCCCTGAACAATTAGCAAGTGTCAACCTCTCATTGTCCTTACCATTGTAGGATCTCGGATGTGGAGCCGGGAATGTGCCCACAGCTCACTCCAGGCTCACAGGACCCCTGTCTTTCCAGCTGAAAGCGGCTCTCCAGTGGGGCAGGGGGCTGGGGGCAGGTTGTGTGCACGCGGGGCATCTGAGGAATGCTGGCCCAGGTGTGCACCACGTACCAGCTGTCCTGGGGGCTAAGGTGTGTCCACAGGAGGACCCGGGTCCAGCTGGCTTTTGCTTACCTTGTTCCTACCCAGAACCCTGCTGGATCCATGCATGGCCCCTGGCCCCTAAGAATCCTTTCATCTCATCCTGGAAGGTCGTGAATTCTCTGCCTGTCCAAGATCCTAAATGGGCAGGGCCTCTTGGAGGCTGGGTCTGTGGGTTTGAGCTTCAGTCTGAGGCAGGTTTAAAGCCAGGCGCTGCCCTCACCCACCACCTAACTTTAGGGGACTTCCTGGACCTCTGGGTGCCTTGGCTTTTGCGTGGGCAAATGGGAGTGAGTGACGGCACCCAGCTCACAGGCCATCATGCAGGTGACACCCTTGGTTCTCTGGGCTGTGTGCCCCAGAGAATCCCTCACCCTACAGATGAGCCTTAAGGGAAACCAGTTTCAAGTGAGGCGCTCTTTTCATAGAGAGCACCCCACCCGCGTCCACTTCTGTCTAACTCTCCTGAGAGAGACAGCATGCTCCCCGCGGCCAGTGCAGCCTTCCAGAACTGGGCAGATGTTACTGTTAGAGATTTTTTTATTAGGCTGATTGGTACCAGTTTCTGGTTGCTCTCACCCAGGTCTCTACTATAAGTTTGAGGGAATTTTAAACCAGACAAAGGAGAGAGACAGACAGACAGACAGACAGAGAGACCCCTAACATCTGCTCCCTAGAGTTTACCTTCCTGAGACTGAATGAGCCTGGACCTCACACCCTGGGGTTTGGAATCTGTTCCTGTTCCCCTCCGCCATACCTGAAAGGGAGCTGTATCCTCTACATCTTCCCCAACAAACAGTCCACTTGTGTTGGGGGGCCCAGCCTTGCGGCCTCGGCCCCCTCCCTCCGTGCTCAGGATGAGCGATTTGGTGACCTTTCCACACTTACCAAGGTGAAGAGGAGAGGAACGAATGAAGATGCTCTTTAAGGAGGTTTCTGTCTTCATCAGGCTGCTTTCTCCCCTCCTCCTGTCTGAGGGAGAAGGCTAGACTTACACCCTGCCCAGCACCCAGGAAGCAGTCAGCAGGAATGAAAATCGCTTCCCTCCAAGGTGGCCCTTGGAAAGTTGGTGCTTGCACTTCCTCCCTGACTCCTTCTCCCGGGGTAAGTGCCTCCAGGGGAAGATGGACTCACCCAGCTGTGCCAAGCCTTGGGGTCCTGATTTTGTTTTCACCCTCCCCCACGTCCCTATGAGGGTTACATCACTCTCACACCCACTGCCCTGGTGTCAGTTCCAAGTCCCAGTGACCCTACAGGACAGAGCAGACCTGCCCCTCGCGGCTTCTGAGACTGCACATACTTCCAAGGTCAGTAAGCCTCATCTTCCTCCCTCTGAGCAGTTGGTGAGTTCAAACTGCTGGCCTTGGGGTTAGCAAACCAATGGGTAACCCTTTGCCCAAGCAGGACTCTTTCATCCGTGAGGGTGGCCTTACAGATGAGAAGTTGAAGACCATGGGGGAAGTTAATAGGAAGGCAGACAACCCATCTCCAAAGTGCAGCTCCTGTTCCATTCCCTGAAACGAAGGATGGCGTAGTCCACAGGGGAACTAGCCTCGCACGTATTCTGCCCTTCAGCAAGTGAGGGGGCTGCCAATCAAAATGTGGGCAGTTCAAGTCCACCCAGAGGGACCTGGAAGAAACCGGCCACAGGGAACCCTGATGGGTATAGCTCTTACCAGACACACATGGGGGCTCCACGGCTCAGATCCAACTCAGTGCCCATGGCTAGTTTTTGCCTCCTTTTTGGTTTGTTTGTTTTGTGTTTTTCAGTAAGTTCTAGGCACTGCTAAATTCTTTACTTCTCTTCTCTCTCAGTGTCGACACCACTCTTGGGGATGTAAGACGTCTGCTCTGCTTTGAGGTGTATTTGGAAGCAGGGACTGGGTCCCACACACCTGGCAGGTAAAGGGAGATGCATCACAAATTCCCTGCCATGCAGTGAATCCGGGCTCGTAGTGACCCTACAAGACAATGTGGAACTTCCCCTGTGGGTTTCAAAGACTGTTCATCTTCACAGGAGCAAAAGCCTCATGTTTCTCCCAAAGAGCAGCAGGTTGATTTGAACTTCAGACCTTGTAGTTAGCAACGCAACACATGCCAACTATGCCACCAGGTCTCCTTTCAGAAATGGGGATAGCCTGACACAAAAGCTGAGTTGGTTCAGAGGGGATTTTTGTTTATGTTTTTTCTCAGGAGAACACAGCTAGCAGGGACAGACAGCAGCCTTGCACCCCTGCCTTCTCCTCCCCACCCCACCCCCATTCTTTTTCTTGACTCAATTTATCCATCTACTTCTTCCCTTTGCGATGCTCTTTTATCTTCCTGTCTTAAACCCTTGCACTAACTCAGCTGATTCCCTTGCCCTTCCGGGCCTTCCAGCAGGAGCTTTTGTCTTCACAAAGCAACGCAACACAACACGGCGCAATAGTCTTCGTTGGAGCATCATTTTGACCTGACTTTTAACTCCAGCCATGTTTCAGTCAATACACGCAGTGGTCTCAGAGTCCGAGTGGCACAGTGGTGAACCACAAGGTGGTGATTGGAACACACCATCTGCTCCAAGGGAGAAAGATGAGCTATCCGTCCCCACGAACATCTACAATCTTGAAAACTTGAGGGAGGAGTTCAGCTCTTAGCCGACAGGCCACTCTGAGTGGGAGCCAATGGCAGTGGGTGAGTGTGGTGAGGTGAGTGGTATGTGGCTGTGAGGCTGGAAGCTGTGTTGTTGTGATGGGCCACCTCTGTGGACAGGTTTCTCTGGAGCTCCCAGGCTAAGGCAGACTTGGCAGACACGCCTGGTGATCCACGTCCACACCTTGGCCAGTGAAATCCCTGTGGATCCCGACAGAATATTGCTTAAAGCAGTGCTGGAAGATGAGCCCCTAGCATGGGGGGGGGGGGGTTGTTACTCAGAAGACACAGTGGCCACAGTCTGGACTCAATCACACCCTGATTCTGAAGGTGGTGCAGGGTCAAGCAACTTAGGGCCAGGCTGTTTGACAGAAGTTTGAAATTAGCTGGAGCTATCTCGACGGCAACTAACAACAACAAGATGAAAGACAGGCTATCCAAAGATCTGGAAGATACGAACTGCAGCACCCCATTTTTATCTGGCCCTAAGGACCCCTCCCCTTCTCTTTACATTGGTCTCATTCCATCTATATGCAGTCTCTGTCCAAGAGAGGCTGAACTCCAGCACCTTCCCTCCCCTTCTGGTCCCTCATCCTGAAACCATCTTCCATGTATGGTGGATCCTTGAGTTGTGTGGGTTTGAACTTCAAGGGTCCACGTATATATGGGTTGTTTTCCTGACTGGTATTACGTATTACCAGGAGAGACCAATCCCCGGAGAGGAACGTCATGCGTGCTGAAGTAGAGGGTCAGCAAAGAAGACACTCCATCAGGTGGAGTGGCCTGGTCACTGCAACAATGGGCTCAAAAATAACAATTGGGAGACGGTGCGGGGCCAGGCAGCATTTTGTTCGTTGTACATGCGATTGCATGTACATCTACAAAGATCAGCAACATTTTGATGAGCTCAAGTGTTGTGAGGACCCACTTACAACACCTGTGACTGACTCTCGTCATCTCCATGGCAGCGGCTCATCTCTCCAGTAACTCCCGGCCTCCCACCTTCCACCCCACACTGCAGAGACGAGCTACTCCCCAGCCCAGGAGAGCATCGCACAGCATTTTAAGCAGGTATGCACAACACTTGAGCTCATGTCACCCAAACCTCAAAACCAAACGCACTGCCACTGAGTTGATTTTGACTCATAGCTTCCTTTTAGGACCCTGTGTGCTTCCCAGACTGAATCTTTACTGAACTAGAGAGGGTTTTCTTTCTCCTGCTGAACAGCTGGTGGTTTCCAACTGCTGACCTTGTGGTTAGAAGCACAATGTGTAACCAGCTTTGCTACCCAGGTGCCTTCTCACCGCAACAGTAACAGAAAAGCAACCTGTGCATTAGTAGGCCCACACAGTTCAGCTCCTGAGCCCATGTTGTTCAAGGGTTCCCTCTATCTGTTTTGATCCAGACCTATGGATTGTTCCATTCGAGCCATTTCTTGTTCTTGAGACCCTACCCCACTCTACCTAGGCCTTTGCTACACCACCGACTCTCTTATTGCCTTGCACAGATTTATCCGTGTATATTATGTTTCCTTTCACATGACTGTGACCTTCCAGATCAGACAAGGCTGGGTTCATCTAATTCACTCTCAACAGAGTCTGACAGAAACCTGCCACAAACATGTCCATTAGGTGGTATAATGAATCCATGTGTGTATGTATACCTGTCACTAGTTATAGTGACAGGTAGTTTGCAGATGTGTAGAGATATAGGAATATGCTTGTTGCTGGATATATGCATTCATAGTATTGTTGATGGTGTTAGATGCTCTCTGGTCAGTTTATGCTGATAATAGCCTCATATACAACAGAGAGCTGCCTCATCCTGCACCCTCCTCACAATCCTTGTTTTGTTTGAGCCCATTGGTGCAGCCGACATTGCCGATCCATCTCATTGACAAGCTTGATCTCTTTTACAGACCCTTTCTGTACACGGAGACATACAGAGACAGATATGTTGATGGTGAGGAAGATGCTCTGAAGAAGGGGAAGGGGTGGAATGGAGAGGTAGCACACAGCTTTGGGTGAGCCTCTCCTCCTAAATCCTGGATCGGCCATGAAGTGGCTGTGTGGCCCGTGGAGGTCCGAAAGCCCCTCCAGGTCTGTTTCCGATGTTCAGGACAGGTTTCTCGAGCAGTTCAGTGATGAAGAGCTCAGTGAGTATCGTGGGCTCTGCACCATGGTGGTAGCTACCGAAAGAGCTTTCTGATGGGGAACACAGTAATTGTTATCATGACTACTGAGGACCTCTGATGTCCTGACAGCAGAACCCATCACAAATGATGCCAACAGCATGATGGCCCAAGCGGTGAGCTGATGCACATTCACATGAACGTATGCAGATATGTAAAGCACACGCGTGCAGTTGGACTCGGGAACATGCCCTTACATGCATGCCTGCAGGGACAGGGCCCTGGATTAGAAGGAGGAAGCTGGGATCTCCCATCCCTTCAGGATAGCCAGGGAGTAGATGACCACATTCACAAGTCTCCATTTTCTCATCGCACCAATGGGAAAAATAAAAGGAATGCCGTGTTTGCCATAGATACTAGTGACCTAATTGTACAACACATGTGGTTGTTGTTTGGCGCCATCAAGATGGAAGCTCAAGTCCACTCAGAAGTTCCTTGGGAGAAAGGCCTTGCTGCCCACTTGCAAACAATCAGTCACCAAGACTCCTACGGCGTGCGCTTGTCCTGTGGTGCCTGTGAAATCCCGGTGCATTGCAGACGATGTAATGGTAGCAGAGGATCCGATCTCTCAGAGGTATGCATTCAATAAAAAGGATACTCAATTATTAACCAGGTAGCTAAAGCAACAAGAACATACCTTCAAGGTGTCCCTGGGCTAACAGAGGAGGCAGGAATAAGAAGTGCTAGAAGACAGCTGAGACAGGTGTAGGGTTCCAGGAAGGGTGCACAGACACGTGACCATTGGGGAAGCCCAGCAGGCAGGCAGGTTGGTACCCACGATTCAACATGGCCTACTAAAAATATTTGACTGTCTTTCCTCAACCTTACAGGTACAGAAATGGAGTTTATCAATTTGGAATGTCAACTCCTCCACAAAACTGGTAGGTGGGTTCGAACTGCCAACCTTTAGCCCAGCAGCTGACTGTGAAGCACTTGTTCCATCCAGGCTCTTCTCTGAATTCACAGCCTTAAAACAAAAGCTCAAACCCTGAACTGTCCCTGTGTGTGTGTGTCTGCCTGTCTTCCTGAGAAATGGGATTTATACACAGGCGACGGCCATACCTCCCACCCACAACATCTGCAGTAGCCACTGCGACAAGAAAGACTACAGCCTGTGCAGCAGCTGGCTCAGAATGGCCAGTGCTTGGTCCCTGGTGGCCAGCGTCCTGTCCTCATCTTTCACAATGTCCAATTCAGGGCCGACCGGGGAAGCCAAAGGAGTTTCTCAAATAAACATAAGATGTCCACAGCAGATTAGCCTACCAGAAGCACCCTGTGTTGTAAACTCCAGTCAGGACATCTTCGTCTCCTCTCCTGCCTGCAGTTGAGTCCCTGCCAATCACAAGGGCTGTAGGCCAACGCCTTGGCTGCGACAAGTATCTGGTACGCGACTTTGGTGCGTCCCCATGACTGACAGGGATGAAGACAAGGGCAAGTCGAAAATTCTGGCTGCAGAAGTCTAGAACCCTTTATGAAACCAGAGCATGCCAAAATGAGCCGGTGGTGCTCCCCGACCCAGCCTCCCCGTGGGTCTAGGCCCTTCTGCACGCAGCCCTTCCTTCCGTAACTCCCCTCGAACAATCCTGTGCCCTCTGATTGACGTCATGTCCAAACAGCAGGCCTGGCATCCTCCAGGGCCTCCAACGGCATGCCTCTGAAATGTTCTTGTGTTTGGGGAACAACAACAAGTCTGAAGGGGCCAGAGCAGGACAGGAAGGCGGACAGGGCATCGTTTCCCAACAAAGTCCCATAGGGCAGCCGTGCTGGTGCTGAGGACTGAGCAAGTTAATTCTGTGTTGGGGACAGAATCCTCAGCGCAACGTTCCTGGCCTTTTCGCTTCCCGAAGCCCTTCTTGACTGACGTGAGGCGCTTTGCAACAAGCCTGCACGACTGCCCTGGGCCTCCGAGGAAACACACTCAGACGATCCTTTTGGGTTCCCCAGAAAGTAGCCGCTACCACCTTTTGCACTGACCTCCCTGCCTTGAATTTAATTGGCCCCTAGATTCCCTTGGAAACCACTGTTTTGACTGGAACTTCATTTTCTAAAACTGTTAATGGTTTTATTGGCATATAATTCGCATACCATAGAGTTCACTAGTTTAAACATATTAAAGGAGTTGTGCAATCCTCACCACACTCGATTTTAGAACACTCTCTTCTTTCTTGTCCTCATTAATATCAGCTCCCCTTACTTTTGAAGACACCGTAATAAGATGAAGACAAATGGGTTTGCTGAGAAAACCATTCTTCAGCCATTCACCGAGACCTGTTTAGACACATTTTGTTCAGAAGAAGCTCCTGCATGAAAGCGCTGAAACCCGAATAGCGATCCTCTTGACTTCCCTTCGTATTCTTGTATTTGTCGCCAAGGTTGTTAGTTCTGTTGAATCGGTACCGACTCATAGCTTCCCTGTGTAAAATAGAACAAAACACCGAGTAAATCAACTGAAGGATGATGCTGAGAGGTGGACAAATTCACACAGGGAGGACCAACTCAACCCACATTTGAATCCCCATGTCCTTGATTCCAAATTTATAGAACGCTTCAGGGAGGGTTAGGGATTGTGTTAGGCCAGGTTGACTACAGAAAAACATCCAGTGACAATTGTATATGTTTAAGAAAGAGCTTTATATCAAGAAGTGGTTACAGATCGAGAGATCATCCCAGCCCAGTCCAGATCAAGTCCATAATTCTTACACTAGTCCATAAGTCCAATACTAGTCCCTAGGTCCAATACTAGTCCATAAGTCCAATAATAATCCCTCTTCAGATTCACGCAGCCATATGCAATGATGCAGAATGCAGGAAGATCACAGGCCAGGGGGTACAAAGTCATATGGATCCAATGGTGGTGGTCACATTGCATCAGAAGCCTCACAGCAACTAGGGTCTGCCAGCAGGAAGGTGAAGGGGGGGAAGGGTAGCAGGGGGCATTTCTAGGGCCCTGCTTATGAGAAGGTCATGCCCACAAGGAGGCACCATCAGGCCTGATTGACGGACTAGACTCCACCCCCATACTTCCATATATCTAGTTGACATGAAATTGTGTAACTATCACAGGGATTATGTTAACCAGACACTGCTGGAAAAGGGTAGGAGTGGAGCTCAACCGATCCATCGTGTTGCAGCCTAATGACACCTCCTTGGCATCTTAAGCCTTTTCGTATAAGAAAGAGAATGGTTTGGAAGAGTCCACTCCTCTCTGGCCTTTCACCCTCAGCTAGAGCTGCTTCTTGAATTTGGGTCCTTGTATTGCCTTCTCTTCTCAGGAACCATCAGCAGAATACAGACGGTGGATTCACTTGGCTTAGGACCTCTTCATTCACCAGCCTGTATCCACTGCTGTCTCTGCTTCATCATTCCAGTCTGGTGCCTCAATCTCCTGTTGCCTTGCTGGCCGATCCCAGGAGCCATGACTTGAATGAGACTAGACTTCCCAATTTTTGCAACTGTGTAAGCCATATGTACCTGGATATAAATCTCTTCCTTGATACAACACATACAGTGCCACTGCTTGTGTGTCTCTAGAGAACCCAGTCTAACACACTCTCCAAGCAAGCGTCTATGTGGTGTTTGTGGGAGGCAAGGTCTGTGCCTTATCTGACTTTGAATTGGATGCCCAATGCCCTGCCTGGGAAAGGCTGGTGGTATGTGCTCATGGACTAGCAGGACGTGTTGAAAGGCCGCGATTGCCTCGGATACGATGACACCCGTTTCTAATAGGTTTGTACTTCTTATCGCTGACAAGGCAAGTAAGTTCAGGTGAGCAATACTGGTCTCTGAATACATGTGAACTGCTATTTATTGCAAAAAATACGAAGGCTCGTTTTTTAATATACTGCTTAACATAATAATTCCTGTAAAGGGTTCCCCTGTGGTGAAATAATGGAAACTAAGTGAAAAGAGCTGCAAATGTCGTTTTTGAGCAGAAAAGATTAGGTTAAACTACCCCTCTCGTTGGGTTTGCTTGAAATGTGTGAATAATAGAATTTGTTGGTTGGCCTCACGTTATGAATTACAAACCCAGCCATTGTGGCACTGGTGAATGGGTGCCCCGGGCTGTCTGGATTTGGCGGTACAGACCACAAGCTCGGCAGGGCATTCTAGGGGAAAGCCCAGCCCCACGCAACCTGCAACCACTTTTCCAGGAGCTGGAGTCCCTGGTTCACTACTAAGACTCCCAAGAAACCCGCTTTTCATATATGTATATATTCTTGGTTCTATTTTTCCTAGGGAACCTTTTGTTCTATTTTTTCCTACGGAAGTGCACCAGAAATCATAAAGCTGTTAGTGCCTGACAAGCTCTCCACCCTCACTCACTGTCATTGACTCTGAGTAACAAACCCAATAGGACAGCTTTGAACTGCACCTACCGGTTTCTGAAGCGATAAATCTTAACTGGAGGAGAAAGCCTTTTCTTTCTCCCACGGAGCATCTGGTGGTTTCAAACTGTCACCCGTGCAGTGAGTGCCCCTACTTGTAACCAGGGCTCCTGGACCAGCCCCCCAAGACCATAATTTTCAGAGAATTCCAAACCAGAAATCCAAGAGAAGTCCATCATGGGAGACGTGGCAGTTCTTGATCATGGTTTGCAGTGGCTGTGTAAGCATCCTGGAGATGCTGACTGGGACTGGGGACCGAGCGCTCTGAACTCCTCCATGGTCTGGCTGTTTGGAGCAAGGTAGACTGCATCTCTCGCTAGATGTCTCAATTTTCTGTAGGGGTAAGAGAACTCTGTCTTCCTTTGACAATCATGTGAGATTTTTAAGAAAGGACACAAACAGAAAACAACCACAGAAACCCTGCCATTGAGCTGATTCCTCGTGGTGGTTTCCTCTGTGTTTGAGTAAAACTATACTCTGTGGGGTTCTCTGTGGCTGGTTTTAGAGACAAGATCACCGGGCCTTTCTTCTGAGACACTCCTGGGAGCGCTCCGACCTTCCCGTTAGCAGCCAAAGATGTTAACCGTTGATGCCACCAAGGGACTCCAGTGATGTCATGAGAACTGGAAAAGCAATTCTGCAAGGCTATAGTGTCCCGATTATGAGGAGTCACAGAATTTATTAATGATCTTCACAATAGTCTAATAAAAGTAATATGCATCTCTGAGTGATGAAACCTATCATGTCACTTGTATAAAACATCAAATTCTCACCTTGCACCAAAAGTCCTAGAATTGCTAGTGTCTGACCTGCCCTCAAGACAAAACAAAGAAACTCACCGCTATTGAGTGAATTCCAGCTCCAAACAGTCCTAGAAGACAGAGTAGAACTGCCCCCCTGGATTTCCAAGACTGTAATTCTTTTGGGGATTGGAAAGCCTCATCTTCCTCCCATGGAGTCACTGGTGGTTTTGAACTGCTGACCTTTAGGTAAGCAGGCCAATGCGGAACAACTACACCACCAAGGCTCTTCTTACAACCCCTAGAAGACCCTAAGTTCATTTCTTTCACACTCTTTCTTTGGAAGCTGAGAGGCGACTGACCTAATGTCAAAGGTTAGGGATTCCCTGGGGAAGAAGGAGAGATAAAAAGCATTTGCGTGTGGAGGAGTGTGTTTCCGTTGAAGCTGTGTTTTCCTGCTTCCAGTGTTATTTTCTTGTCTTTTGTTTTCCTCTCCCTTGAATTACAGCCTTAAATGCTATTCGACCAAAACCAGAAACCAAACCCACGGTCATTCCTGACTCACAGCAATCCTGCCAGACACGGCAGAACGTCCCCAGAGACATTCCACGGCACTGACGTTTACGTAAGCAGATGGCTACATGCTTCTCTGGCCGAGCATTGGGGGTTCGTACCTCAGAACATTCAGTATCCGCCGAGCTCTGTCACCTCTGGGCCACAAGGGTTCTTCTAGGACATCACCGCGTGGGAAGCCAAGAAAGCACAATGGTGCCAGGAGAGAGGCGTGATGGCCAAGAAGACAGAGACGTGGTGAGGTGTCCGCCTATGAGACATTTCAGCCAGCGCTCTGCTCGCCTGTATTCCGTTTGGGCCTGCCATTACTTTGTTTGTGCTCTCCTAAAAAAAGCCTTGGCCGGCAATGATTTGGAAATCACTCTGGCACCTCAGTCTGAAGAAGAGAATCAAGATGAAGTGGGGTGTCCACTCACACTAGTCTTTCCCCTTGATGGAGTGGAGTCTTCTCCTCTCTAAGACCGATGTCCAGGTGGCATAGAAACCACAGGTGCAGAACTCCGAGCCCGGGAGGAGCCCTGGGAGGGAAAGTGGTTACACACTGGGCTGAGATCCGCATGGTCAGCAGTTTAAAACCACCAGCAGCTCCGAGGGAGAAAAACTGAGCTTTCTACTCCGTCTCGGAAACCCACAGAGGTCACGTCACTGTGCATCAGCGTGGACTCCATGGCAGTGAGTTTGTTTCTTTTTTTTTCTGGTGTGGACATTCCTCAATCCCATTGCCTTGCTAGATCTTGAGCCATCTTGCAGTAAAGCCTCTTCTGCTCAAATGACAGAGGCCTGGGCTTGTTTGCACACAGGCTGGAGGGGAGGGTCTGTACTCCCAGTTCACCTTGGAGGGGCCATTTCCGAGCAACCTGGCACACACAATAACCTGTCCTTCGGCTAGGTGATGGGGCGCCCTGATAAGGCCACCTGATACGTCTTAATGGACGCGCACCTCCTCCGAGGGCACCTGCATTCCTTAGCTGTCTGGCTCCAGTGTGACAGCCTTTTGAACTTGCTGTGCTCTGAAAGGCCAGTCCTTGAGTTAATAATCTGGGGCAGATGTGAAGGCTCTTCTTGCCGGGCCTTTCAGACATTTGTCTAATGGGGAAGATGTGGTTGGTAAGAAAGGGCTTGAGGAAATTATCTCTACAGATGATCAACACACTCAGGTGTCTTTTGTCCCCATGACCCAACACGCTCCACCCCATCCCGACCCGTGCATTCCTGGCTGCAAAGAAAGGTCCCAACCAGCTGGCTCCTCTTTGTTAGGCCCTCAAGACTTATCAAATATCCGCCACCAAGCTTCCTCTGGGCCCCACAGAGTGGCCGTCTTCAAGGTCCCACACAACTCCTGACCTACTCTTGACCTTTGGGCTGAATTTGACCTTGATAACCACACCCACTGTCGTGGACCACTTCCTGTTACCCGCTCCTGTTTTAACCTCACTCTTCTTCCATTTTCCTTATTATTTCTCTTTATTCGCCGGGGTTGCAATCCAGAAGCAAATGGTGAGATGGAGTTTGGGGTGTAAGGTATATTTAGGGTCCAACACTTGCAGCAAGAAGGGAAAACAGATCCCGCAGAAAGGAAAGGTGAAATTCCCTGCAGGTACAATCATGCTTCAGGTAAGCCGGGGCGTCTGGAGCGACCGTGTCTCTCGGAGTGTGGCTGAGACATTGGGTGGCCCTGCTCTTACCTTGCGCAGAGGGAAGATAGAGACCAGGGCCTCGGCAGGATGGCTCTCTGTGGCTGGGGGCGCTCCTGGGGCTGACAGCTGGATGTTGTTTATAGACCATGTGCTGGCAGCTGAGGATCGAGTTAGGGATTAAAGGGGGGAGGGGGTCTGGGTAGCTCAGCCTTGTGTCCACCACGTTCTCATCACTTGTCCCTTTGCAATAGGTGGTCATAAATATCTTTGATAAATACGGTGTCATCAATCCTGTAGACTGAATATTCTAATACCCACACGAGGCTTTTTAAGGCTCTCAGACCTAGCTACTGTCCATTAGTGACTGAATTGTATTCTCCTCCATCGCCTGCGTTCACTTACATCCTTCCTCTCATGTACTATGGATTTGTCATCAGGAGGGAGGAGGCTGTCGTGCGTGGTAAAACCGAGGGTCGGTGAAGGAGGAAGACTCTCCAAGGGGTGGGATGATGCAGTTAGCTGCTGCAATAATGGGCTCAAACTCGGGAAAGGAGGATGCAGGGTCAGGATCACGCAGGGTTTTATTTTGCTGTGTGCCGTCGTCACTGTGGGCCAGAACGAATTCGACAGCACCTGGTAACCTCTTTAAATGAACATAAATGAACGTAAATTCTATTTCAATGAAAAGTGCAGATTAAAACGCCTCTGGGTGCTGTCATCTGCACAATCTCCTTGACCCTTCACTACGCACCTCTGAGCTGGGGGTGGGCGATTCTGCTTACCTATTAGGACAGGGAGCGCCCCAGAAGATACACCATCTGCTCCCGATCCCATTGATTTCAGGTGGCTGGAGCGGGATGCCAAAGCAGCTCGGTTCACTTCTAGCGCTTGTCTCTTCTGCTCTGTCTCCTGCCCCTAAGCGGCTAGGTTTGGAAGGAGCCAGGAAGTTCATGGCACCTGGGGGATGAGGAAGGGGCACCGAAGCAGTGCAAAGAGCAGTGGATACCCAGTGCACCACAGGCAGGCAAGGACCTCTCCTCAGCTCCTTTCACTATGTGGAGCTTTGTCCCCTCGAACTCCAGGTTAGAATAAGCCTCGGAAAGTTTGTAATCTCTGAGATGCCTGGTCTCTAGAGGTAGACGAGCCACCTCTTCTTACTAACACCTCTAGGGTATCCGTGATTAGTGTCATGAGTTGTATATTGATATGCAGATGGTCATTTGTAGATGACTATTTTTAAAGGGTTCCATAGGCATCCACTGGGCCCAGGCTCATGTCTAGAGCCAGCAGCCTCACATGTTTTCCCTAGGGACGCTTCCATGCGGACTTCCTCTCTCCCACCTCCCACTGGGCTTCGACAAACACAGGCCCACAAGAACCCGCCAGGTTGGGCTCTGATTCCAGCAGAGTATGAGGGACTGTGGACCCGGGGTCCACGCAGTTCCCTTCTGTGGAAGGAGCTGGGGGAGTGGTGGCTGACAGGTGGCTCTGCTCCTCAGACTGCTGGGACTCACGCCCTTCACTCAGGGGTCCCCACACCAACCTCTCTGAGCCTCCCTCGCCCCGTCTTTACGGCAAGGGCAATAGAGCTGCTTGCTGTGAGACGTGTTTTTGTTGCGGGCTGCTCTTGACCCTGGTGGCTCCGTGGGCAATGGGACAAAACATGGGTCCTACGGCATCACCTCACTGAGCTGCAGATGGAGCCCAGACAATCCAAAAGGTCTTCACCGCCCAACTTTCAGAGGTAGATCACCAGGCCACTCTTCCTAAACTTCTTTTGATTGGGAGCCCCTCTAATCACAGCTACGTGGAACTTCCACGGAAGGCTGGGAAGGATGGGTGGTATCTGTGATTGAGGTGTGTGTTGGTGGAGACTCAAACCAGGAACTCTCACAGGGAAGACAAGCAGTCTGCCACTGAGCTGCCACTGTCCCCTTGCAGCTCAGTCTGGACAATGAGAGGTGTGAAAAAGCAACCCATTGTTTGCTTGGGGATCACGCATTTGTTTGAAAACCGGTCCTGTCCATTTGCGTGGGGGAGAGCATCAGGCAATTCAATTCCCCTCTCCCGCCCTCACTGCCGTCGTCTCTGAGAGAGAGAGAGATGATGACCCTATCGAGAGTTGTTGGGAGGTACAAATATAATCCCACAGATTAATAATGTTTAAAGATTAAGCCTTTTCCTGGCAATGACGAGCATTATTATTTTTCCCCTCAGAGAAATGACAAGCAAGAACTGGGTTGTTATACAACATGTGGACTGGCAGCCAGGTAACGGGAGCGATTAGAGAACCCCGCCAGAGTCTTCCACAGGGCGAATGGGGCAGGCAAAGACAGCTGGAGCATGGGCAGCTACACGCTTCCCAGAGGAAGGTCTCTAATGCGCTTGTCCTGGACCATAAGGTCAGAGATCTAACCAACACTGTTGCCCTCAGAACCCAGAAGCCCAGAAGATGACCCCTTCCAGAAAGTTCTGAAGCTCTCCTTGAGTGTCCGCTGCCCCACCCAGAAGCAAGACTGAGAGCTGGAATTGGCACAAGGCTGGTAGAGACGGGCAGGGCCCTGTTTTTGACCCAGGAAAGAACCTAGTCAGAGAGAGAGAGAGAGAGAGAGAATTAAAAAAGAATAACCTCTGGTGTGGAGTCAACGCCGACTCCCGGGATTAGGAGGGTTTAAAACACAAAGAGCAGAACAAGCCGGGTTTACCTTTTTCTTTGTAAACTAAGGCAGCCTTCATTCCCAAAGGCAGTACGTGGAATCAGGGCTGTGTCAGCGGGGAGCAGAGAGAGAAAGAATACAGATTCCCCAGTGCTTCACCTGCAGAACCACAAGACACCAGACCAGTCCACATGCCCAAAAGCCCAGCCATGCCCTACACTCCGGGCCAGGTGCTGAGCCTCCTGCATTGTTTCCGGAGGTCCACTCCCTGCCCTAGCTCTCCCCATAGTAGACTGTTCCCTCCTTCAGAGGTTCCTTGGATTGGGTCATTCCCGAGGGAAGCCAGCAAGCCTCGCCATCTCCACCCCAGCAGGGCCTCTTCACCCTCCCTAGGAGTCTGCCACTGGGCTCCCCCTGCCCTCGGGCAGCTCTGCAGCCAACGAGGAGATGAGTTCACAGACAGCGGGCAGGGCCTTTTCCCTGATGCAGGGGACCCGCCTACCTACAGGGAACGGTCAGTTGATGCCAAAATCCATGCCAAGAGCGGCATAAGAAAACCAACCCATTGTTTGCTTTGGGATCAGACTTTTGTTTGAAACCCGGTCCTGCCCATTTGCATGGCGGAGAGCATCAGAGGATTCAGTTCCCTAGCTGGTCTACTGCAGCCCCTGAGCACACATGGAAGCACTGGTGCTGGGGAGGAAGGGGCTTGCGGAGCTGTGTGGAAGCAAATTGTGGCGATGCTTCTGGAGGGCAGTCTGGGGTCTAGGATGGGAACGGGGTCTTAGAAAGCATGGGAAGGAAAAATTGCAGCAAATGGGACACCTCATGGAGGCAGAAGAGTCCCTCCCTCCGGAGTGCATACTCACTAGTAGCCCGATTTCAGAACAGTAGCAACTACCTGTGGGGAAAGGTTGTTAAAGAGCTCCGTGGCGGCAGAGGGGCCCCAACCTCACCATAACTGTCCAGTGATGGGGAAACAATGGTCCACATGGGGAAGTGCTGCCTGCAGCCCTCACTGTCCTCTCTGTACGTCACTGCCCCTCATGACCATCTCCAACTTCCACATGCCTATGAGAGGCTATTAAAAAATATGGTTTAGTATTAAGGTAACAGATGGACATTGGGCCTCTAGTAAAGTACTCCCTCAAGGCAAGAACACTTTGCTCTAATAACCTGGCATTCCATGATGTTCACCTCCCCGACACGATCGCTGAAGACAAAGCGGTGCATAAGTAAATGTGGTGAAGAAAGCTGAGGGTGCCCAGTTATCAAAGATAGCAAATTGTGGCGATGCTTCTGGAGGGCAGTCTGAAAGACGTGAAGATAAACAAGCAATTATCTAACTGAGTAACAACAAAGTCCACATGGAAGAAGTTCACCAGCCTTGTGTGATCATGAGGTATCGATGGGATCAGGTATCAGGCATCAAAGACTCAGAACAAAAAATCACATTGATGTGAATGAGGGGGAGTGCAGAGTGGAGGCCGAAAGTCTGTCTGTAGGCAATCGGACATCCCCTTACAAAAGGGTCCCAAGGAAGAGATGAGGCCGTCAGGATGCAGTGTAGCACCAATGAAACATACCACTTTCCTTTAGTTCTTTAATGCTTCCTCCCCATCCCACTCCCACCCACACTATCATGATCCCAATTTTAACTTACAAATCTGGCTAGACCAGAGGATGTACATGGGTACAGATAAGAGCTCACAACAAAGGGAATCCAGGACAGATAAAACCCTCAGGAAAAGTAATGAGAGTAGTGATGCCAGGAGGGTAAGGGGAAAATGGGGGGAACGAGGGTGAACCGATCACAATGATCTACATATAACCCCTTCCCAGGGGGATGGACAACAGAAAAGTGGGTGAGGGGAGACATCGGTTAGTGTAAGACATGAAAAAAAAAATTTTTAATTATCAAGGGTTCATGAGGGAGGGAGGTAAAAATGAGAAGCTGATACCAAAGGCTCAAGAAGAAAGAAAATGTCTTGGAAATGATGATGGCATCAAATGAACAAATGTGCTCGACACAATGGATGGATAGATAGATTGTGATAAGAGCTGTATGAACCCCTAACAAAATGATTAAAAAAGAAAGTAAGAAACATGGCTTGTGTCAAGCCCACCTTCCTCCTCAAGGGCACATCCTTGACTTTCACACCTTCTGATTCCCTGGTTCCCTCTCTGGCTCTATCTGCATATTTTTAAATGCACTAGAATGAATATGTACATGCATATTTCCATTCATGGGTCAGCGATGGAAGCTTGCTCTTTCTTGCCATCCTGCCCTGGATCGGTATTCCCAGGTCACGGAGGGGTCAGCTCTGCTCAGTGATTAGGCCTCACTCTTCCAATAGTCTGCGTCCTCCGAGGATATATTCCGTCCCTTTATCCTGAGAGATGGCCAGTTTTACTCTTTGATGTTGGATTACTTCTGGCACCTCATGGTTCTTCTGTCCCTACATGCCTGTGTAGAGGATTGTCAGGGTAAGTAAGTGTGCATGGTGTGAAGGCCTTTGCGTGTTTCTGCGTATGTGACGTGGTGAAAGAGTCGCAATTCTTCTCTAGATTAGAAATACCTAACCCTAGAAGTCTTTTGCATTTAAAAATATTTTGATTTCTTTATCAGTTTGAAATGATGACGGTTGTGATTATAATTCTGGGTACATAATTATTCACCTAAGCTTTTTATGGATGTTGTGTTTTTGTTCTCTGGCTTACCTTGTTTTTTATTAGACTCCATTTATCATTCTCTGACCTGGAGGCTCTGAGACATGGAGGTGTCCTTTGGAGAAGTTCTGGGGTTGATTTTGCCGCAATCCTGCCACTGTTGGGTCGTCTCTTGGGACTTCATGAGTCCATAGGCTTGTGTATCTCAGGGAAGCTGTGTTTGAATGCGGTTCCCATGACTATGCCTGTCCGAGATGCTTCTCTTCCAGCACTTCGTCTTTTCTCTTTACAGCTTGGCGTGGACAGCAATTATACGCTTGTGGGTCTTAGTACCAGTTTACTGAAGGGTCAGCGTGTGACCAAACCCTCAAGTTATGCTTATTGCTCTCTTCCTCTATACACCGGGCTTGTGTCCTAGACTCCCAGGTGAGGTGGGAAGGGAAGTGGGTTTGGAGTGATTTATCTTTGACAGCCCAGGTGTGGTTCAGTTTACCCAGTTTGGACCACAACAGCTACTAAAGGCTCTGGGAATTTTCTTCACCTTTGGCCTCTGGATGTTGTCTCCATGGCTTTGGTGCTCAGCTAAATATTTGGCTGATCGTTTATACACATATGTAGCCAGCTCCATGCGTTTGGAAAATGGGGAGCATTGAGAAATTGATATATATAGAATAAGATATCTTGTCTTGAAATCAGAAGCTACAGGCTATAGGAGAGGGGTCTTGTTGAGGAACGCCAGGTGCATCCGACAGGTTGCTTGGATTGTGACTATGTGCCTTGACGGCTGCACGTGCCTGCGGGCGATGCACTTTCTAGAGGCTGACCTGCAGCAGAAGGGACAAAAGAGAAGTGAATAAGCCAATTGTGTAGGTAGAAACAGGTCAGGCAAGGATCCTGCTAGGTCCCCAATGACTGTTTTCAGTCCTTACTGTAGCCATGCCAAATTTTCTGTCCTTTACTCCAGCGATTCCACAAGTCATGAAAGATCTTTCGTGTGTGTGCAGAGAAATTATTTGAGGTGGATCTCTGTACTGACAACCCAAAATGAGCATCCTTCAAATGGTATGATTAAAAGGCAGACCCACAAAACAGACCAATACAGACATGTCTGCCCCCCC
>NW_022103915.1:3708235-3794931 GCF_000313985.2 Echinops telfairi
GCCCCAAGGAAGGGCTGGCCCGTTTGATGAGCAGCAGAGACTTTCTAAGGTGACTTACAAGCAGCACAGTTGAAGTAAGAAATATCAGGAAGGTAACGCTTGTGTCTTTATCAGCCTCGAGTGCATGAAGCCAGCCAGGGTAATGGCTTTGGACACACTCAGCGTCTCCCTCCCAGCCTTGGGAGCTGAACCAACCTGAGCCAGGCAATTAACCTTTCAAACCCCACTGCTGGTGCAATGGGAGACTGTTAAGTACATGGACGTCGGTAACTGGGAGGGAGTCCACTCTTGGTGAGTGTGTATTCTTCTTTTTAAAACAAAAACAAAAACGTTTTATTGGGAGTGCTTTCAGATATTATAACAATCCATAGTTCAATTAGATCAGTTGCACAACTACTGCCACCATCAGTTTCAAAACATGTTCTTTCTTCTCAAACTCTTTGATATCAGCTGCCTGCCCCGTCCTACCTCCCAGGAACCCTTGTTATTATATTATATATTATTTATTTATGTATGTCTTATCTTACACCACCCAATGTATCTGTTCATCTCCCATTCTGTTATTCGTTCCCCTCGAGTGGAGTGCTATAGTCATAAATGCTATCAGTTCTCCCTCCCCCCTTCTCTCTCTATACCCTCTTGGAACCATTACTTCTGTTATTATTTCTGAAGGGTTTATTTATCTTGGATTTCATGCATCAAACTATCTTAATTATACAAATGAACATATGCAGGTCTCACAAAATTAATGAGGTAAAACTAAGACCATAACAGTAAGGAGAGGAAATATTAAAGAACTGGAGTATAGTTACATGTTTCATCGGTCCTATACTATACCCTGGATATGTTATCTTTTCTGTGTGGCCCTTCTGTGAGGGACTGTCCAACTATCTTACAGGTGGGTTTGGGGTCTCCATATTGCCTATGCTCCTTTACGTATATTTGGTTGCTTGTTTTTGAACTTCTGAGACATCTTCCTGTTGACAAACCTAATAATCACACAGACTGGTGTGCTTCTTCCATGTGGGCTTCGTTGCTTCCCTGCTAGATGGCTGCTTGTTTAACTTCAAGCCTTTAAGATTTCAGACACTGTATATCTTAATAGCCGAGCACCATTAGCTTTCTTCACCATGTTTGTTTATGCACCCACTTTTTCTTCAGCAATCCTGCCTGGAAGGTGAGTATCATATATTGCTACTTGTTAGAACAATTCATTCTTGTACTGGAGTAAGATTTAAGTAGAGGCCCAAAGTCCATCTGCTTCTGTGTTTTATACACACACACACACACACACACACACACACAAATATACCTCTCTTTCTATCTTTCTATATTTACATTTTATATATCTGTATTTATACTTTTATATATAACACTTACTTTCTTGTTCTTCCCTCTTTGTCTTTTTCCTTTCCTCTTGCCCCTCAATCATGTTTACCCATAGTTCACCTCTCAGTAATTTCTCTCAGATACACTTCAAGTGATCCAAGACGATGAGCAGAAACGCTACATCCCCTCATCATCCGCTTTATATCCCTTGCTATTCCCGTCCCTGTCACTTTGGGCTCATCGCTTCCCTATCCCTGCCTCCTCCTCTCGAGGCCTCCCAGAACTGTTGGTGCCGTCTCCTCAGGATTACTTACCCTGCCTATCTTATCTAGATAGACACCAAACGGAAAAGAGAGAGAGAAGATAGCATGCAAGTAGTGCCAAGTCTAACTGTGGTCCTGACCCACAGTGAGTAGGTAAGTCTCCCTCTGTTAAATTGTGAGCAGGCCCTGATAGAGTCGATTGGTCTAGTTCCCATTTCTTTCAGGGATCCATATCCCAGGACCTGCTTGCCTAACAGAACTTATACCCTTTCGTCCTCAGCATTCGTGTCCAAGGGGTGTGCCTTCAACAAGATCCCGTTGCCCTTCCTGAAGTCCAGGATGGAGCAGTCTATTGCCCAACTCCCAGCCCGTCACAGCTCACAGCTTATGCACATCCCCCCAACCAGTCCTGATGAGGTGCCAAGCAAGGCCCCTGGGTGAGCCGTCTACGATAGAGGTCCCTCAGGGACTTCGTGGCTTTGCCCCCATCACGGCCTGCTGCACTCCCCTCTTGCTTTCTCCCACGAGGGTGTGTCAGACCAGCCACACTCCCGAATGGGATCTTCAGTGCTGTGTCTGTACTGCTGCCATCTAGGGAGGGGATGCCATGTCCAGAGCTGGGGTCAGACCGCAGTCCTCTGTGAACGAGCTGCCCCAAACTGGACCATCATCCTCAAGGCGTGACACACCAGAAGGAGGTCTATTCTCTCCCTCTTCTTTTCCTGTGGAGATATCAATACCCCCCCCCCACCCCCCGTGGGTGGATTAGTGCCCTGTTCCCCCATTGCCATCTTTTCACTTCCCTACCCCTCTGCGGGCCGTAAAGGCATATGGCGAGCGGGGGCAGATGTCTTTCTGCACAGTTGCTATCTGCACCTTCTTTATTCTTTTTGTGTGAATCCCCTCACCCTCTCTTTACCAGGACACGAGCTTAAGAGAGAAGGGACAGAGGCCGAGGAAGGAAATGTCCTAAGAGGAAAGATCCGGTGTCACGTTTGGGCAGGTGGCCACAGGGACATTTGCCAGCTGGGAGGAATGTCCATGTCCAATCTTCAGCTGTTCCGGGAAGAGCGCTCCATGGCTGAGACCGCCTCTGTCTATGTAACAGCAGGAGCAGGCAAGTGATACCAAGGGCCATGCACCTTTGGATCCAAACGCCTGAGCAGGGGGCCAGGCAAAGCCACCTGAGGAAGTTTATCAGGGTTTCCATGATGGAGCCTGCATTCACAGCTCCTCCTCTCCCCACCCCCACCCCCACCTGGCATCACTAATCAACGTCCAGGGTCCACAGTGGCAGCAGTAGGTATCACCACGTGGATGAAATTTATAGGTGGACAGGAGTGGGCTCTGGCCCTGGCCCTCCAAGGAGGCACTTGCTAATTTGTAAATTGTCTACCATTAATCATTTACAAAAGCCCGTGTGTGTGTGTGTGTGTGTGTGTGTGTGTGTGTGTGTGTGTGAAGGTGGTGCCCAACTAGGAATGAGCAGAGAAGAGGGAATCTACAGACAGCTTACACCTCCCAGAAGAGCCTGAAATGGTCTTCTTCCAGGCCAGAATGTCTGCATGGGATGGGTGGGCACATGGCCTGGCGAATACAGCACAGATCCCTCTGTGGCTCAGCTGCAGTGTATACTGGTGTGCGATATTGTCACAAGAAGCAGATGGCATCTTCCAAGGGGAGTTTCAAGCATGTGTGTGTGTGTGTGTGTGTGTGTGTGTACTCATACCTGTGTGCACTTTTGAGAACTGGTACAAAGTCCCCCTCGCAAGTGCAGACCCCAGCAGTGTCCCCTGGACTGTTGCACAAACTCCCTAATACTTCTCTCCTACTCCACATTGAGTTTGTCTACCCTACAGAGTGGCCAGAACTGTCATTCACAAAGACAACTGGGACTATGCCTCTCCTTGGGTTGCTGCTCCACCCCCAGAGTGAGTGGAGACTGTCTACAGTGCCCCACAGCCACCCCCACCTCCACCCAGCACCACCCTCCTTCGCTCCTCTGTGCTGGTAGCAAACCACTCTTAGAGGGTTTCGTTTAACAACGCTACTGTTAGGTGCCACCCAGTAGATTCAGACACATGGTAACCCTGTGTATAACACCAGGGAGCCCTGTACCCCACAATCCTCACAAGTACTAAGATTCAGCTCGTTGTTGAAGCCATTGTGTCAGCCCATCTCACTGAGAGTCTTCCTCTTTTCCCCCCTCTTCTATTTGACCACGCATGATGTCCTTCTCTGGGGGCCTCCCCCCCACCCCCATGACATGGCCAAAGTGAGGGAGACGAAGTCTTGCCATCCTCTGCCATGGAAGTCCATGTTCCAAAATAGATTTGTCTGTTCTCCTGGGGTTCACAGTACGTTCAGTATCCCAGCCAACACCGCCATCCAAATGCATCCACTCTTCCTCGGTCTCCCTTATTCTAGGCCAAGGACATCAACATCTCCCCCTTGCCATTGTGATTCTGATCCCCTCTTATGTTCTTAGAGGTGCGGTTCACATTTCAAAGCTCACCTTTATAGATATATGATTGGACTCGGTAATTATGGTTTTCTATGGGGTTGCATTCTGGATATCTCTGGAGCAGATGCCAAGGCAAATACCCAGTGCCAACACTTCAGATGGGTTGTGATCCCAGGAAACACTTGTAGGGGGGGTGGAAATGTGAGCCAGAGTAGAGTAAGTTGACATGCAACTTACCAGCAGGACTATTGGGATGTAATCAATCTGGCTCCTCATAAATCCAAATCGTGGAAAGGGAGCTGCAGCATTGGTTTGCCAACCCTTGGTGGGTGCTAACTGAACACTGCTCTCTGGGCACATTTCAGGTCTGTCTGATATGCTGTCCATATGGGTAAATGCAGTCAGAGAGAGGTTTGCGGCAAATGAAAAAATGAATGTCAGTTGTGGCAGGGTTCACATGAACTGAACGGCTAAGGATGGAGCATGTATTGTGTTTCTGTACCTACTGGACGAGTATCTACCTGCAGTGGATCTAACGAAAGAGTAATGACCTTCAGTGGACCTATTGAAAGAGTAATGACCTTCAGTGGACCTACTGAAAGAGTACCTACCTGCAGTGGATCTACTGAAAGAGGAGAGGTAAAACACCTACTCTGTGTTGAGTTAGAATTTACCCAACAGCAGTGGGTTTGGTTATCGTTTTGAGTTTGATTTTATTTTGGATACACTCATGGGTTATCTCAAATTGTTAAGCAGCAATAGGACGGTGAGAACGAGAATGCCAATCACCTCTGATGTCATCACCTGGATTTGGATGGGTTGTTTTGTTTTGAGAAACAAAAGCAATGACACTCATAGATGTATAAGAAAAATTTTATATTAAGAAGTAATTTTGTAGCAAGAAGGCATCCCAGCCAAGCCCAACTCAAGTTCATGGGTCTCATGCTAGCCTGAGCCCTCTTTAGTCTCACATAACTGCAAGTTGATGACACAAACAGGTGATACAGAAAACAAGGAGCTCACAGGGCAGTGGGTGCAGAGGCCCATATAGCCAAGGTCAGTGGACCACCTGTGGAGGCAGAGTTCCAGGAAGGAGGAAGATGAAAGGCAAGAAGAAGGGGGATTTCCTAGTGTCTCTTTTATAAAAAAGCTGCACCCCTAAGGAGGCACCAACAGGCTGTAATCTAATTGATAGGTTGGACTCCACCCCTATACTTTCACACAGGTTCAGGTTGACATAAAATCTAACCTATCCCACCGGGTTATACTTGTCTGATCAGAATCTGAACACACAAGAGGCCAACAAATGGAAGTAACTTTCATATGCATATAACAAACAAGATGTAGACGGTCTGGCTGGACATATGTGAATCCATGTTTGGACCAGACCCTCGGCCTGTCAAAGGCTGAGCAGTGATGAGAATTCTTCTCTGTGGAGGAGCCCTGGTGGCAGGAGGTGGCTGCTAATCACGAAGATGGCTGTTTGAATCCACCAGCCACTCCATGGAAGACATGAGGACGCTCTCTACTTTCATAAAGATTTGCATCTCAGAAACCTACAGGGGCAGTGCCACCCTGTCCTACAGGGTCACTTAGTGTCACCTCAATAGCAGTGAGTGTTTTGGTCCTTTGTGAGGCTTGCTTCAGAGGTCTCTCCACTCATCCCCCGTGTTTAAGGGTTGCCTGGCAGTTTCAGAAAGCAAGAGGCACCTTGATTGTTCAAGAATTCTCTGGTCTTTTTTCAGAAACCCTAGACAAGGGGCTAGAGTTCTCTTTCCCATACTCCTAATATATGAGTAATGATATCATTATACACTTTGCCACATCTCCTTTCCCCAGGTACATACCTAAGGATGCATAAAATATTAGATTTGATGGGCACACCTGATGTCTAGGCATTCTCTCTTTCTGTGAATAGGAAGGCATTAGTGATTAACTTACTGACTGCACTGGTGATTGTTGGATCCAATCTTAAGTATGGTACAACAGGTAAGTCCTCACTGAGATTACAATGTCATCTCACCTACTTTAGACATGCTATCAGGAGAGGCCGGTGCTGGAGAAGGACGTCATGCTTGGTAAAGTAGAGGGGCAGCGGAAAAGAGGAAGAGCCTCAGACAAGAGGGACGGACACAGTGGCTGCAAAAAATGGGCTCAAGCATCTGACCAATCGTGAGGATGGCCCAGACAGGATGGTGTTTCGTCCCGCCGTGCGTAACAGTGTTACGAGTCTGCGTGCCTGGATGGCAACAGCAGTGAGGTGCCAGGCACTGCCATGTTATTATTACAGGTCCCCCAAACAGGGGAGAACAAAGTGATAGAGCATCATCTAAAGGGGGTGTGCAAACATGCAAAGAAGCCAGTGCAAGCTTCCCCGTGGAGGGAATGTCTGAGCTTTGACTCACTGTGTAAGTTGGGGTGAATGGGGGCTAGGAAATGAGGACAGGTGTGGTGCCATCAATGCCAAGGGCAGATGACTATCTTTCTTGGATCCAATAACCAAGGGTCATCCAGAATCCGGAGTCATACATACACATACACACACATAAAAAGATACTTCCAAATCTAAAGTTGATATATATGCCAGCGATAGCCGTTGCTGGTGCTTCTATGACTTGTGGAAACCCTACTGCACAGAGCAGGAGCCTATAAGGTTTCCAAAGGTACAATTGCCACGAAAATAGATTGTTTCAACTTTCTGTCTTGGAGATTAGATGCCTCATGCTTAACCACTGTGCCACCAGAGTCTCTCTCTCTCTCTCTCTCTCTCTCTCAATCTCTCTCTCTCTCTCTCTCTCTCTCTCTCTCCCCCTCCCTCCTAAATTCCCAGGCATCACAGTCCTTTCATGTTGCTACAACACTATACCACAGGTGGGGAGTGACAGAGCCCAAAGCTTCCTTTTCTCACAGGTCCGGAGACTAGAAGGCCAGGGTGTGGCTGTAGGATGAAGTCCTCTCTTCTCCATTTCTGGTTCTCATCGCTGCAGAAATCCTTGGCTTTACAAGACCTATCTGTCTCCTGGTTCGCCATTGCCTTCCCTTTATGTGTTTCTAGGTCTGTTGTTTTCTTCATAACTCAGAATTGATTAGGTTCGTGACCCACCGTACTTCAGTTATTACTGTAGCAACAACTACAGCAAACGCGCTGAAATCCAAATACAGTCTTATTGACAGCTACAAGGGTTATGCTTCCAGACATATTTCTTGAGGAGGCAGTTGAATCCATTCACTCTGTTGGGCCGGTGGCCTTCCTCCAGGATTTGTCTTTTCAGAGACATGCCTGAATAAGCCTGATTGCTCTTAAGCCAAGTCAGAAAATACCTCCCCAGACAGTGATGCTACAACATCATGAACCAAGTGTGGCCTCTTCCTTGTGGAACCTATCCCACACTCCTTATGTTTATGCGTCAGAGAGATGTGCCCCTCTTTGCGCTCAGTACCACGAGTTGCACCAAGAAATATGCACACCCTGAGACTAGCAGGCAATAGAACTGCTGCTTGCTTTTCATGGACGTTCCAGCGCTCCCCATCTAAACATCGATTACCCTTCACCATAGCCACTTTGGGATGCTACAAATTCCTTACAAATATATTCCCTCCTGGCATTTGTTGCTCTTATTGGGGTTGTTTGTTTTAATGACAAAGTGGCACCACCATAATTCCCAAGCCAACATTCCTAGGTTTGGACTGGGAGACTTCCGATGCTGGAAACTTCAAGAGGGTCCTTGTCTGTGAGAACTTGGGTCAGTAGCCCTGTGAAGGGGTGGCGCTGTGTGAGGATTAGGAAAAGGAACAAAACCCAGGAGCTGGTACTTGGTAGATGCTGGGTGTTGTCGTATGAAACATCAAAGGTTGTGAACCTTGAAACGTCAACGGTTTTCCACGGCGGAACTGTTGTCTATCACGAGACCCCACAGAGTGTGCAGGTACATGAAGCTGACTCAAGACACGCAGTTCAGGTCTCGGTGGGGGAGGTAAGCTCCATGCCCTTGCCCTTCGCTTCATGGGGCAGGTTGCCAAGCTCTCCCCAAACCCTCTGTGTTCAAGGCAAGACATGGGTATCGTGAAAACTGCAACTTCCTGTGAGAAATCAAGATATCTTGGTACATAAAAGCCCGACCAGTCTCATGGTGAAGGGCCCGGAGCCTTTGCTTGAAAATGTAAGTGCTTCTACCAATACAAGTGGTGCCCAATGGATGTGGCAATGGAGGAAGGCCTATTGGATCCCTGGGCTTGTGTGATTCGTAAACAAATAAGGCACCTGCAAAGAAAGGCTTCCATTTAATGGACTACCACAAAGAACAACCAAAGCTACCTTCGGTGTGAGTCTAGGTGCGTCTTCCATGATATTCGACTTTATTCTGACATCAGCCTCGGCCAAGAGGCTCCCTGCAGCATCTTTCCCCCAAAGAGCTACGCTTTTCTTCCCAAAGTCTTCCATTGACAGGCCTATGTCCTTGATGAGAACCTAAACTCTTTGACGATAAAATCTGGTGGAGTTCATTCAGAATAACACCCAGGGTTATTCACGATGAATCAGATTCAATTGATTTTTTTTTTCTTCAAAAGAGCAGACGGCAGTGGATCAGGGAGTAGAATGGACTCACAGTGAGACTCTGAACCTCCGCCAAGCTATGTCGGTATGTTTCCTCTTTTCCACGGAGGAGAAAGACATCACAAGAAGTCCTTCTCCACTTCATCAGTTGAAGGGAGTTTCTGGTTCCTGGTGGCTCTTCCTGCCAGAGAGGAGCCGTGGACGGCAAAAGAGAGCGCATGGAAGACCCAGCCACCCTCGGGGCCTCGGGAGGACGAAGAAACGCCGTGTTTCGGCTGTGAGGAGTCTTGTGACTTCTTAAACGGTCCTGGACTTGGGGCAATCCTCCACATGGGAGATTTCTGACAGAGTTTGGAGCGCCCCCCACCCCGCCCTCTCTAAACACGCACACACACCAGTACCACCTCTGATTCCAATTACCTTGCAAAGGTCAATTGATCGCCCTGGGGCTCAGGTGTAGCATCAGGACATGTAGCGAGGGCACACTCATTGCCTTGGATGTTATCAGCCATGTGGGATGAGGGCCAAGAAGGACCACAGCCTAGTCAGTCCACCTGGAGAATCCCGAAGAAGGTTATAATGGTGGAAACAAGGGGTGTTTCGTGAGAAAGCAAACCCGACATCAGGAATCCCTACCCTTTGAAAAGCGACAGTGGGGCCAGGCAGTGGAGGCTGGTTTAGCCAATTTGATCTGCTTTTCATTCCCTAGGGTCCCTAGTGGTGATGAGTCGGGATCAGGGCCAAATGATCAGCAGTTCAAAACCATCAGCAGCTCCCAGGAGAAAGACTAGGCTTTCTACCCCCATGAACAGGTACACTCCCAGGCACCCACAGTGGGGTCGCTATGAGCAGGCATTGACTGGACGATGGCAGGGGGGTTGTCGAGACGTTTCCACGGGTCCACTTTTGTGAGGGCCCTGGTTGGCATGGTCCCGGAGGTCCTCAAGACTTCTTCTCAGAAAGAGTCAAAGTCACCCAAAAAGTGTTTGTCAACGAGTTAGGGAAGAGATGAGTCCTCGAAGGGGCCTGCCGTGTCTTTCCAGAAGGGAGCTTATTCTTTGGCAAATCTCCATTTGTCTTGGGGTCCAGCTGCACTGGTGGGAGGGCTTCCTGGGCTTCGTGGGCCACTGCTGAGCAAGAAGGACTCACTCTGTTCCTTCTAATGTGACGCCCACTGCCACGATTTGCTCATATTCTTGAAGATGGGAAGATGCCTCCCCAGGGCCACCCTCGGTGGCCACTCTCTTCTCGTTGCCATGTGAACCACTTGTTCCTGCCGGATGAGTCTGTGGTAATGAGAACACTCATCTCTTTGCGTGGACACATGTCCACGTGACTTGGAAAGAACCCCGTGGTACCTAGCACGCCACACAAAGAAGCAGGTGACAGAGCACCATTCCTGTGAATATCATCACACCGGTGGGGAAAGAAAGTGGGTGATTAAAGGCAATGGAGCCTGCAAAGTACACGACCAGCTCCCGGTCTGTGGTCAGGTCCCTCACTCCACAGCAGGGCTTCATCATGATCACAGCTCACAGTTTTGTCATTGCTGCTCCCGGTGCTCACATGACTCTAGGTAGCCTATAGACTGTGTTCACAGTCTTTCCCTCATTTCACACCCCCCAAAAAAAGCCTCAGGGAGGGGACAAGGAGAAGAAGAAACTGAAGTTTTGAGAATAGGCGCAATAGAAGATGCTCAGGTGAAAAAACTGGGAACAGTGAAACTGAGATTTGGTCCCAGGCTGCCCAACAGCCTGCCCAGTGTTTTGGGGTTGTTGGATTTTTTTTAATGTTAAGCCCACCAACTTCTCATAGGCGCTCTGGTGGTATAATGGGTTCCATAGTGGGCTCTTAGTTACAAGATCAGCAGTTCAAACTCACCAGATTCTGATTGGGTGAAGTATGAGACATTCTACGTCTTTAAAGACGGACAGCCTCAGAGACCTACAGAGACGGTTCCTATTCTGTCCTACGGGGTCATTAAGAGTAGGAATCATGGCAGTGAGACTTTGAGACTCCTTCACATCGGGTCATCATCTTAAGGGACAGATCGCTCACATGGAAACCCACTTCTAGGTTCAAGAAGGAGATGTGAGGCACAAGACAGAGATGAACATATGCACTGTGATTCCCTTGTATACAACGAAGACACTAGAAACAGTAAACTATAATGCTGCAAGACTCTCCTCTCCAACGCCACAGGACCTCGATTGAACAGCTGCTAATAAATCACGATACATTTTGCTTTCTTCACAAAGAAAGTCCTCTGTCTTTAGTAGGGACTTATGTTGTTCATCTTTTTCTTTTTAGCATGTATTCAGGTAGATGCCCTGTTGGCACAGTGGGTTAGGTGCTGGTCTGCTAACCTCAACAGAACTAAGTACATGCCATTCTCACAGTCATCGTTGTGTTGGGGTCCCCGTGGCAATTCCCTTCATTGAGAGTCTGGCTCTCTCTCTCCGGCCCTCTGCTTTACCAAGCATGATGCTCTTCACAAGGGGTTGGTCACTCCTTATAATTTGCCCAAGGAGTATGAGGCAAAGTCTTTCCAGCCTCCCTTTTATGGAAAATTCTGCTTGTACTTCTTCTAAGACACATTTGCTCATTCTTCTCACAGTCCATTGTACTTTCGATATTCTTTGCCAGCACCCTAATTCTAATGTATCTATTTTCAGCCTCACTTTAGTTATTATTCAGCTTTCACAAGCATATGAGGAAATTTTTGAAAATGGAGGGACTAGAATACTCACTGATAAATATCTGTGTATCCAGCCATATGGGAAACACAGAATCTCTCACAAATGGACTAACTAACATCACGATAGATGGAGAAAAGATTCAAGTTATCAAGGATTTCATCTTACTTGGGTCCACAGTAAATGCCCGTGGAAGCAGCAGTTAAGAAATCAAGCAATGCATTGCATTGGGGATATTTGCTGCAAAAGGGCTCTTTCATGAGTTAAACAGTGAAGATGTCACTAGCGGAATAAGGTGTGCTTCACACAAGACACAAGTTCTCAATGGCCTCCTATGCCAGCGAAAGCTAGACAACGAATGAAGACAATTGACACAATTACAGCCTTGGATGAACCATAAGGCATTCTCCTCTTCCCCTGCCCAAATTTTACCATGTGGCAGAGTGGGTTACACATTGGCTGTTACCTGCAAAGTTAGTAGGTCAAACCCACCAACCATTCTGTGGGAGAAAGATGGGGCTGTCCTTGCCCATCAAGATCGGAGTAGACAGCCTTAAAAACTCAAAAGGGCAGTTTTATTCTATCCTAGAAATGTTCTAAGACTCCGAACCTATGCTGGATTGCTGGATTTTATTAAGCCCTAAACAGGTAATCTTCACAATTATGGACAAAGGCAATCTTCCCAATTATGGAAACCATTGGCATGAGACCCACATGGAGCCCAAATGAATTCATGGCTGAGGTAGTTCGTTTATTGTGCCAACCTGGCCGATAAGCATATGTGGGATTAATTGAAGGGCGGAGAGATAAATGGCTAGGCGAGCCTCGCCTTTCTTGTCTCTTGCTCTTTGATCATTGGACCAGTGTGTGGCTGCCTTGCTTGTTCTGTGCCTCAATTGGCAAGCTACACTAACTGTGAGACATCTAACCCGTGGACTGTGTCGCTGTAATTTGAGGTTCCTTCAAGACCTGCTTCACCACACCATTGGAATTTACATCTCTTGAGCTGGGGACTGTCGGACCCTATCATCTGGCTGACTGTTGGTAACGTCCCTTGCTGTTTGCTGCCTGTGCCTGGATAGCCTGAATTGCTCTACAGAGGAATACCCGGTGGCCCTCAAGACTTGAAGGACTGCCAGTGTCTCACAACTGTCTCACGGGAGTGAGTTGCACTGAGCCATTTGTACTGCTTTATAATTTAATTAACTTTATTTCTTATGTTATATATCTATCTAGCTGTATAAAAATATATATAATTATTAGCATTCTGGGTTTTGTTCTCTAGCGAACCCTGTCTAACACAATGGCCATGGGGCTAATCCTAAGGACAACAAAGGGAATCCACATAGAATCGTGACTGGTGCTGATCAATGCGTCACTGTCACGGATAGGGCTCCAGGAGCAGGGGAAGAACCAGGACTGGGATACATGTACAGCCATAGGTTTCCCAACATAGATGATTCGTTCCAAGACAATTGGGCTATGACTCATGATCACATGGCCCTGAGCCATAGCCATCACGGCCTGAACTTCATCACGAACGTGACGATAGAGGGTGAAGCATGAAGGGAAGCCCAGACGCTCCCTGTTGTGTTTTGTTGCAAACCTGAGGGCAAGGCCGCCCCTCCCTGAGCTGGCCCAGGAGTTGAACCTACTTCAGACTAGAAGCTCTAAGATAAACGAGGGGGAGCTGGTCTTCAGGGTGGCTGGGTAGACTACGGACAGGGACAGGCTGTCAGAGAGCCTCTGTGAAGGGTTGTGTCTGTGGTGCCCATAAGACAGGAGCTAAAGTGACAAGTGGGCAGTTCAGGGAGCCTTTGGACATATGGGTGGCTAGCAAGTCACCTCTTTCTGTGTCCCCAAGGCTGTGCTTCAGGGCTCCATCAGTGGCGATTTATGTGGCACGCCCAAAAGTGGATTAAATTGGAGATAGACCCCTTGGCGTAGTGAGTGGAAACTTGGCCATGCCTTGGCCATTTACATATTGAGCACTTTGGATCAAAGGGAAGCTGGTCTTTTTCACTCGGCAGGAAGTTCAGATCCAAGTCGTGCCCCAGCCCTTCTCAGAAGTACATCGATCACAGCCTTCATCTGATCATCAAAAGGATCTTTAAACAAAGCGATTCTAAATGGAAGGCAGTTCCTTTGTATTACTTCCATTTCCAGCCTCTTCGTTTCCACTCTGACCAGGGACCACGTCAGGAAAGAACACTTACAAGAAGTCCCTCCCCAGAGCCATAACTTCAGCTGACTGGTTCCTATGCCAGGTGAGAGGGTAGGAAACAGCCTGTGCTTCCTAAATCCTGACGAAGCCTCAATGTCCAGCCACGGATGGGAGAGGTCTTCTGGATTGCCTAGAAATTGACTAAGCCATCAGGGATGATCTACTCCCAGTGCGGGATCATTCTGTGGAACTCACGTGGGAGAACCGGGAGTGTTTGACCCCAGCCCTCCTGGAGAATGAGAAACCAGAAAGCATTGTGACCCAGGGGGAAAGAGCAACTTCACCAGACCTGGACTCAGCCCAAAGGAGATTGCCGAGAATTGTAATTGCTTTCAATAGTCCAGGTGTAGCCGATTTTGTAAATGAGGTTCTGCACCAGGCACAGCCTAGCATGCTCTGCTGGGTCAAGTTCACCTGGCCCTGACTCCATGCCCATGTCCTGAATGCGGACACCAAGGTGGAAATCAACGAAGACAATTGTCCCGCATCTAAGAGCATGTGAGTTCCACATGCGGAACTCAGAACCGATGTCCACAGCCTGTGGCCTCCCCTTTGTTGTCCTTCATTGTACTTGTGGAACAGATAGGTAATTGTTACACCCCAACACGGAGCCCAGAAGTCATCCCAGTGACTTCTCCTAAGAAGGCCACTGCTGAGATTAGCTTTCCGTTTTTGAGCATCTCAGGCAGAAAGTGAGAGTTTGCCCAGTAGCAGCTAAGGAGCCAGATATGCTGAACCATGCTCTCTTCTTCCTGACTACTCATGCAGGAGACAGGAGAGCCTTGCCAATTATCACAAGGAATAAGAATCTTTTGAGAACATAAATAAGTGAATCGCCTTCATTCCGCATTGTTTAAGAGACAGAAAACAGTGCCTGTGTGTGTGTGTGTGTGTGTGTGTGTTTTAACTTTCAGTCTCATTAAAGAAAAACACTGAAAAATCAAACCAAGGTCTTTTCAACTTCCCAACTGGGAAGTTGTTCAACTGGGTGGACAAGTCCTAAAGGAATGTTGTAACGTCCGTGCACCTTATCTAAATCGAAGTCTTCCACACCCGGCCACACCACATCACAACCACAACAGTTCCACACATGTTATCGTGGCCCGGCTGCCTTCACGTGAGCCCCTACACGCAGCCACCCTGCATCCGGCAGAGCGGAGTGCTGCCTGTGGCTGCCCCGTATTCGCAGTGGGTGTTCTGTGTGAGCCACTGTGGCACCCTTGGGTGAGTCCATCTGTCCAAGGCCCTGCCTCTTCACTGCTGCCTTTCCACCTCAGGGAGCCTAATGCCCCTTCCCCAGGCCTGGTCTCTCCTGGCAACATGGCCGAGGTTTGTGAGATGAAGTCTCTCGCCATCATGGCTCCTAAGGAGCATTCTGGCTGTTCTGCGAGGTGGAGTTGTCCCCTGGCAGGTGCATCAGCAGCCTTCACCAGCACCGTCATTCAAATGAACTTTTCTTAGCCTGCCTTCTTCACGGTCAAGGTTTCACCTTCATATGAGGCCTGAGTTGGGTGCAGTTTAGTTCTCACAGGGGTCCCTCTGCTGTGAGACGGATTCACAGAGGGCTTGTGCAGCAAGCAGCACATGTACCCAGCCCAGCTATCCCCAGCGCAGCACTCTCCTGCCTGCTTCTTCCATGAGCGTTGATTGGGAATCCGAGAAAAACGAAATCCTTGAGAGCTTCAGGCTTGTTTTGTTGATCATGATTTTTCTGTTGGTCCAGTTGTAAGGATTTTTCTTTTCTTTTCATTGAATTGTCTTTGATCCTCATAAATGGTTTCGAAACATCTTGCTTTCAACCAGGAAGTGTGTGTACGCTGCACATCCACCACAAGCGGTTAACAAGCCTTACCCCAGTCCTGGCGCTCTGTCCTTCTCCACATAGTCCAGCTTCTCAGACTGTTTGCTCAGCATGCAAATTGAATAGGTAGAGTGTGAGGCTGCAGCGCTAACCCACATCTTTCCTGCGTTTAAGAAACCCAGTGTTCCTTGGTCCTGTTCCCTCCTTAGTGCACATAGAGGTTTCACATGAGCACAACGAGGTGTTCTGCAATTTCCATTCTTCTCTGTGTTATATGTAGATCATTATGATCCACACACAATCAAATGTTCTGGTATCGTCAATAAAACACAGGTAAGTATCTTTATAGTGTTCTCTGCTTTTACCCAAGATCAGCAATGCTGTCCTCATTCCCTATCCTTTTCTGAATCCAAATTTGAATTTCAAGCAGCACCTTATGGATGTACAGCTGCACCCATTTTTAAATTATCTTCAGCAAAATCCACAGGCATGTGATATTAATGATCCTGTTTGACAAGTTCCACATTCTGTGAGGTCACTTTTCTTTGGAATAGGCACATAGAGGGATCTTTCAGACCACTGGCCAGGTAGCTGCCATGCATATTTCTTGGCAGAGAGGGCTGATGGCTTCCAGCATTGCATAGTTTTCTGAAACATTTTTTTTTGATACACAACCTCCCCAGGAACTTTAATGTTGACTGATGCCTTCAGAACAACCTGGATTTTCTGACCATCTCTTAAAATAGTTAAATTTTGACCAATTCTTTTTGGTACAGTAATTGCATTCCTGTATTCCTTTCATCTTCTTTTTTTTTTAATTAAGTGATTTTATGGGGGCTTGTACAAGTCTTATCACACAAAACCTTTGTGTCAAGCACATCTGTACATTTGTTGCCATCATCATTCTCAAAACATCTGCTTTCTACTTGAGCCCCTGGTATGTGCTTCTCATTTATTCCCTCCCTCCCTGCTCCCACCTTCCCCATGAACCCTTGATAATTTATAAATTATTATTATTTTGTCATATCTTACACCATCCGACGTCTCACTTCACCCACGTCTCCACTGTCCATTCCCCAGGGAGGAGGTTATATGTAGATCTTATAATCTGTTCTCCCTTTCTCCCTCACCTTACCTCCACCCTCCTGGTATCACCACTCTCACCACTGGTCCTGAGGGGTTCATATGTCCTGGATTCTCTGTGCTTCCAGTTCTTATCCATACCATTGTACATCCTCCAGTCCAGCCACATTTGTAAGGTAGAATTGAGGTCATGGTAGTGGGAGGGGAGGAAGGATTCAAGAGCTAGAAGAAAATGTATCATCATTGCTGACTGCACCCTGACTGGCTCATCTCCTCCCCGTGAACCTTATACAAGGAATGTCCAACTCCCTCAACACAAGAACACTTTGTTCTAACAATTCAGCAGCCTGAGATGCTCACCTTCCTGACCTGATTGCTGAAGACAACGGGTGCATAAGCAAATGTGGTGAGGAAAGTTGATGGTGCCCGGCTATAGAAAGATATAGCATGTGGTGTCTTAAAGGCCTGAAGATAAACAAGCGTCTATCTAACTCAGAAGCAACAAAGCCCACATAGGAGAAGCACATCAGCCTGTGAGATCATGAGGCATTGAAGGCATTAGGTATCCGGCATCAAAGACCAAAAAAGTCACAGCATTGTGAATGAGGGGAGTGCAGAGTGGGGGCCCAGGGCCATCTGAGGGCAATTGGATACCTCCTTCCATCTTCTTTTGATGCGTTCTGTGTAATTCAATATGCTTCCCACCGTATCTTTCAATATTACAACTCAACATTTGATTTCTTGCTTTCTGGTCTTTCAGCTTGAGCTATAGTGAGCATTTTCTTTCCTTCTGTTTTTTAACTTCTGATTTTTATACATTTCACTGTGATGTTTTATATCTTTTTTTCTGGAAATGCCTTCTGAACTTTTTTGTCCAGCTCATTTACTTCTTCATTTCTTCCATTTGTTTTAACTACTCTACATTTAAGAGGGATTTTTAGAATATCCTCCGGGATCCACTTTTGTTTTTTTCATTTTGTCTTATGATTTCTAAATGTGTGATTTTTAAAAAAATCAATGTCTGATTTTTTAAACAGTTTTATTAGCATATAATTTACACATTATACAATTCAACTATCCAATCATACTGATAAGAGTAACGTAATCCTTACCACAATCAACCCCAGAATATCGTCTCATACTCATCACTGTTAGCCCCACATCTCCCCTCAACCTCCCCGCCATACCCCTAGGTAAGTACCAATCCAGTTACTGACTCCAAAGGTGTATTGATCCTGCACTTTACACACAGAAAACCATACGAAACAAACAAGCACACCTGACAACAATAACAATACACACCAGATAAGAACCGTAATCTAAAGGAAAGCAGAAAATATTAACCACTGTAACAATTCCACAGTGGGTCCAAAGGGAGATCAAATGCTATGGCATCACGTTGGACAGTGTTTTAAGGCAGTGCCACCCTCATTTCGCCTTTGCTCATTAGTGTTCAGTGCATCCACTCTGTGTTTGAGATGGTTTCTATATGCTGGTGGGTTGTACTCTACATTGCATTTGGCCCTCCTTGACTTCTTTTAATGTTACTCAATCTGAAGTTGCATATGACTAATTTCTGGACTATTCCATGTCTGTGCCCTGTCCTTGTTTGGCCTGATGCTATTGAATTTCTCAAGGATCTCTTCCCACAGAGATGGTCACTTTGATTCTGTGTATTGCATTTTTTGAGATTTGCTTGTCTAATTGCAATTTCTATTGTTAAAAGGGGTATCTGTAGTGTGGAAGTCTTGCAAAGTTCTATCATGCAATCTCCAGCTTCAGTTCTGTCATCTAAGTCATATTACCCATCACTGATACTTCTTCTCTGCTTCCATCAGCACTCCAGTTACCCATAATTATCACGGCATCTTGATTGCCTGTTAGGTCAGCTTATTTTTTATCACTGGTTTAGTGGTTGATGCCTACATTTTAATAACAGTTTTGTTAACCGGGTATCTTTTAGATATGTAGTTAATGACCTACGAAAGACAGCATTGTGTTTCAATACAGATATTGGAAGTTTCTTAGTAGGATGACTGTCACACCATTCCTCGTGAATTTGTCATTCCCAGCAGAGGACACATGATCGCTTGAGTGCAAATGGCTATTAACGGTCCATTCTGATGCACTAAAGCCTAGGATATCAATCTTCATGTGTTCCATTTCATTGTTGACAACTTCAAATATTCCTAGATTCAGACTCCACACTTTAGGAATGCTAAAAGATGTTTGCAGCTGTTTTCCCCCCATTTTGAGTCATGCCCTGACAGCTTGTAAACGGTCTCAAAAGCTCTCAGCCACGTCATTAAGGCTATCTCTAATTTGAAGAGGCAGCGCTTCCCACTCTTCATATTTCGAGCACCTTCGAACCCGAGGGTCGCATATATCAGACCTGGTCAAGTGCTATTCACGAGGTTGCCGGGGCTAATCCCTCAGAAGCCGACCACCACATCTTTCTTCTACAGTCTATTCTGTAGAAGGCTCCCCTGCAACCCATCCACCGTGGCCCTTCTGGTATTTGAAAAACTAATGGCATGGTCTCCAGTATCACAGAAACATGCATCTCTGGAGTGGGACATACTTGCAGGGCAGTGGTGTTTTTCTGTGGATCTCACCCTTCGATTCATTCATATGTTCACCCACATATCCCATGAAGCCATTTCCAAGACTCGCTCCCTCTGGTCACCCCCAGATCCTTGGGCTTAGAAAGAACTTGCCCCTTCTGGAAGTGTGGCATTCTGGCAGGTTCACGCTTTTATCCTGAGTTTCCAGTGATGTAACACGGTGCGTCCTCAATGAATGCTGGTTTAATTGACTTTCTGTGTTCAAGGGACAGAGTGTATTTGTACAGGTAAACTATCATGATGTACATTTTCTCATGACACCAACTAAAGGCAAGGGGTGGAGGGAGGGAGTGCATAGTGAAAAGAGGGAGGACGAAAGAAGGAATGAAGGGGGGAGGGAGAAGAAGAAAGAGAGAGATAAAGGAAGGATTTTTCTTTGATCTCTTTCAATCTTCTTATTGAAAACTCATTAAACCCAAATTGACTGAATGCCTCTTTACTTCTGTTTGCTGTCCGGTCAATTCCAGGTCACATTAACCCTACAGAACAGAGCAGATCTATGCACAGTGTTTCTTATACTTTACCTTTAGAGAAGCAGAGGTGTCCAGCAGGCGTCTAACCTGTGCCTGATTGCCAACGTGTAGAATTGCACATGAAAGGGAGCCGGAGAAAATCTCACAGGTGGGGAGGAGTTACTATCAAATTATACCTCAAAGAGCCTGGCCCCCGATGGAGACAAAAAACACACCCTTATGCTGTGGGTCATTTTTCATAAATCCCCACGGTTTCATTTGCTCAGCTTTCACAAGCTGCATGCTCCTCCCCCAAATTCCAATAAAATAAAACTAATATTACGGTGTCGTTTGAAAATATATTTATGTTTGTTTTCCCTATAAAAAGAGATAATAATGTTATGTTCCAATAATATTAAGTTGCAATGTTATTTGCAAGATTGCAGTGCTTTTAATTTTCTGATTATTTCCACAGTGGGAGTTTCTCCTCAATTTCGATGAAGACACTTCTATCCGTTGCGGTTATTTTTTTATTACAGCTAGAAGCAACAATAATTGCCTCTAGTGTCGGAAAACATCACTGAGGAAACAATTGTTGTCCCCAAAGAATAAGACCATCAGGGTAAGCGTTGATGTAAGAATTTTGTAAATTAATTGCAGAGCTCTTATATGTATTATATTTACGAACATTATGCTGGCTGCCATCTTCAAAGAAATCATCTTGTGCATGTCTCTTAGCAAACCATCTATTTCTCGCTGCCCATGGCAACAGGCAGCAAATTCGGTCATCAAAACACTCATAATTCATAGGCAAATGCTGTCCACCCAGTGGAGTGGATGCTGGCAGAGAGAACCAGCCCAGAGAGAGCTGGGTGTGAGTGCCCACAGTGCACATTGGCAGCACTTCTCTCTGTAGTAAGTCATCCCGTCTCCCCAGGCCACACTCTCCTGGTTCTCTCTGTAACCGTCAGTGAGCTATTGCCTATGAAACATGATGTGTGTGTCATGGGGTCTGACATGAGGTAAGCACTAAATAATTAGCAACTTTTGATGATGATCATCATCATCATATTTGTGTAAGATTCCTTCATTGTCTTAATATGTATTGAGTGCCGACCCCCGACCACTCGGAGAACCGTTTTAGGTGCTGACTGCTGGTGAAGAAGATGCTGACGATGGAGAAGATGACCATCCTTGTGTTTCTAGGAATGAATTACTATGTGCTGGAAGCGGTCTCCAATATCCCTCCATTTATGTCTACCAAGCCTGGCGTATCATACACTTCGTCCCATGGCCACCGCTTCCCATGGTGTCTCACTCAATGCCATCACTTTCCATTCCCAGTTTCCTCTGTGCCAAAAGGCCTTTATGATAGAGGCAGGAAAGGGTAAGATTGAAATGATCTAAGGCTCCTTTAAGCTAGAATGTTCTTTGTGCCCAATTGCTGGCCCTTTCACTATAAATAGATGCCTGCTCAGGATGTTTGTAAAAGTCTTTGGCTCTCCTGTTCCAGGTGACCACACTGCTTGATTGTCCCAAACAATACCACTTTCATGTCATCCATGAGTGGGGGCCAACTGATATTAACACAGGCCTCAAGCATTATTCTTCTAAGTGTTGGTTGGGTGTAGTGATGTACCTGATAGTTGGAACTACAAAACTGGAAGGTAGGAAAGAAGGAAGGAAGGAAGGAAGGAAGGAAGGAAGGAAGGAAGGAAGGAAGGAAGGAAGGAAGGGAGGAAGGGAGGAAAGAATGGAGGGAGGAATGGAGGGAGAGAGGGATAGGAGGAAGGGATGATGACAGATGGGAGAGGAGGGAGGGAGACAGAAAGGGAGGTAGGGATGTCACTTTGAACTGATGGAAAGTGAGCACGCTTCTCTGCAGCATCAGCATCTTCATCTTGCCCATCACCACCATCATCTTTATGACGGTCCTTCCTTGATAATTGCTACAGCTAGTCTCAGCTCCTGAACAGTACTTCTTCAAGGAAGCTTACGCATTTCTTAGAGGAAAAATGCTTAATTTTTATATGTATATTCACAGGCAGACAAATACTGCTTTCCTGGCAAATATCATTTATAAAGATGAATCACACACATGGATGATGTATGCTCAAGAGGAAAATTATGGTAATATATAAATATGATGCGAAATGCGGTGCTAGTTCGTTCTAGTTCCCTAACACAGGCTAACATATAACAATAATGGTGAAGATGCCGTAGAACAGGGCACTTTTTTCTCTCTTGTACCTAGGGTCGCAATGAGTCAGAACTGACTGGATGACACGTAATAACACAAGACAGCTCTAGCTAAATTGCTGGAGTGTGCAAGTGATAGTTGAAGGCATTTATAGCATTGTTAAAAAAGCAGTATAAATAAGAACAAAGTCCTCTGTAAATAGCCGACCACTTCCCCCAAGTTAATTACTGATGTAGTTGGCTGTGTTTTCCAGAGTTTTATAGGCATTGTGTGCTTGCACTGTGGCATCTGTGAAAATCCATCAGTGTGCAGGTGCACGCGGGTGCGTTTGCATGTGTGCATGAGCAGGAAGGCAAGGTTGACCTGGATGGCAACAGCAGTTATATCGTGATCTGAACACTACTTTTCTCATTGAATAATGTGTATGGAAGCACCTTTCCAATGTTTGCTTTGCATGCATTCTCACTCAAAAATCTGTCACTGCCACTGAGCAAGTGGCCCCTCACAGTGACCCTGTAGGAAAGGATACAGCAGCCCCTGTGGGTTTCCAAAGTGATAATTCTTTACCAGAATAGAAAGTTCTGTCTTCCTCCAGTGAGTAGCTAGTGGTTTTGAACAGCTGACCTTCGGGCCACTACACCACCAGGGCTCTTGATGCACTCTCACCAGTGTACACGGAAGTGATTACATGCTTACCGGTATATACTAATATTCATGATTCTATCACCATGTGTCAGTTAGGTGTGATGGTTTTCACGTGGCTGTGATGCTGGAATCTCTCTCCCAAGTTGTCACTTACCAGCAGGGTCACCCATGGTAGACAGGGTTCAGTAGTGCTCTTGTACTAGGGCAGACTAGGAATAAACGTCTGGCAACACCCCCAACCCCACCCCAAAACTCAGCCAATGAAAGCCTTATGGAGCATGACGAAACATGTGTCAGTCCAGGTAGACTAGGAAAACACATATGTATATGAGAAAGAGCTTTATATACAAGGGCCATTGAATATTGAGAAAATTTCCCAGTCCAGTCTGATATTAGCCCATATGTGCAATATCAATCTATAAAGTCCTCTTCGGACTCATGAAACACATGAAATGATGCCAAGGAAAGGAAGATCACAGGCCTGTGGGTGGAAAGTCTTGTGGATTCAGTGGCAGTGGAAACATCTCGATGCCGGCAGGGGTCTCCACGTGGCTCCTTCAGCTCCAGGGCTCTAGGAAAGCTCTATGTGTCTCCTCAGCTTTACGTCTCTCAGGGAGTGAACCGGTGTCTTGCCTCCCGCGAGCTATTTATCTCCTTAGCCCCTCCAAATGAGGTCATCAAGCTGCGACCCGATTGACAGGTTAGACTCCACCCCTTCCCTCATAAGTCTCAAATTGACAGCAGATGATGTAACTACCACAGCTCGTTTGCCTTGGACGGGTCTTGAGGAAGGCTTCCTGGAGAAGGTGTCATGTTGGGTGAAATAGAGGAGCAGCGAGGGAGAAGAGGATGCTCACTGAGACGGACTCATCCAGTAGCCGCAAAGATGGTCTCCAACGTGTTGGTCACCGTGAGGATGATGAAAGGCGTCTGCTGAATTGAAGAGCCTCAGAAGTTGGAGTCTATCTATTCACCATCTAGCTGTCTTTCTTTCATGTACCTATCACAATTCAGACTTGCAACCAATAAGGTGCTGGTGTTGCCACCAAATTGTGACCCATAGCGACCTTGTGCCAATACAATGAAACACCGCGGGATCCCGTGCCATCTGCACAATCATTCCCATGCGTGAGCCCATTGTTGCAGCAACTGTGCCAGCTCATCTCATCGAGACCTTCCTTTTTCCCCTGGCCATCCTCTTGAACAAGCATGATGTCTTGCTCCAGGGACTGGTCTCTCCTGACATGCCCAAAGTAGGTAGAATGAAGTCTTCCATCCTTGCCTCTAAGGAGCATCTGCTTATATTTCCTGCAAGACCGATTGGCTTGTCCTTTCAGCATTCCATGGTCCTTTTATTATTCTGATTCTAACACCACAATTCAAATACATTGATTCTTCCTCAGTCTTCCTTATCAATGCCCAACTTTCACATGTGTATGAGGTCATGTGTAGCACCCTTGCTTGGGTCAATGTTTATTCAAACTCAAAGTCCTCAAATTCACTGCCCTCAAGCTGATTCCGAGTTACAGTTAACACTACAGGATACGTGAATGAAGCCTCTGAATTATGGTGCTGGTGAAGAATCTTGAAAATCCCATGGACAACCAAGAAAACAAACCCCTCTTTGTGGGAAGAAGCATCAACAGAGTGCTCCTCGGAGACAAGGTGGCAAGACTTCCTCCCAGGTGCTTTCGACATGTTGTCAGGAGAGACCAGTCCCCGGAGAAGGACATCGTGTGTGGTAAAGCTGAGGGGCAGTGACAAGGAGGAAGGCCCTCCACGAGATGGACGGGCCCCAGGGCTGCACCCACACTGTCACACAGAAGAAGAACTGCGGATGGCGCACCCGTGGGTGGCCTTGGGTTCTGTTGCACTTAGGGTTGTTATGCGCCAGAGCCAGCTCAATGGCATCTAAGGACGCAGGCCAGGCTAGAATTGCTTTCTGAGGGTTCCAAGGCTTCACGTCTTACAGGAGCTGACCGACGCATCTGCATCATGCCCCACACAGCTGACCTTGGCTTTGTCATCAAGTGCGTGAACCATTGCTCACAGCTGAGTGTCATCACACTGGATACTTTCAACTTTTAAATTCAGATGCATGAAAAAAGGACATGTCATTTCAACCATAATTTACAATAGCTTTATCTTATTTTACATAGAGAATCTCTTTTCATATGTTGATTGCCTTTGTGTATTCCCTGCATTCCCCATTGTAAGTTCACATATATTCTTTGGTTTTCTTGAATTAGTATGACCTTATTTATTCATTATGCTTTACATATATTTCTGACATTTGAGTACTAGTTCTCTAATTTTTGTCACCTATGTAGCATGTATTTACTCTTAGAACTACCACTTACCTTTAAATTTTTATAAGCATTTGAATTGTTAATAATTTCAGACAAATCAATCTTCCCTTTTATAGCATTTGATTTGTGTCCTGTTAAAAAGATAAGTCAACATTACATCCAAGAACATATTGACCTAAATTTTCTCACACTACACATGAGAATATGAAAATAATTCCTCTGAATGCTATTTTTGAAAATGGCTGGAGGTAAGAACTGATCATCTCTTTTAAAGCACATATCCAATTGACCCCATAGCCCGTATTAAGCAGTGTGTCATTTTCATAAATTATTCGAAATGGAAACTTCAGAGATGCTAAATTCTCCTCTCTGTCTGAGTCCATATCTAGGTGCTTGGTTGGTTTTATAATGCACGTTAGAATCTGGGCGCTAGTTACTGAAGACTGGGACAGGAAAACGGAGCTAAAACTAGTCCTCCTGTGAGCACAGCGCAGCTTCATGGAGACTGCAGACAAAGGAGCAAGGTTAGAAAACCCCTTCAAGGCAGAGATAGCTAGGATGAGACTAGAGGGCACAGAGAGCTTCCTATTGTCCCAAGAAGCCAGTGGTTGCAGAAGAAGGCAAGAGATCTCTCCTCGTTCAGAATACTGAACATTAGACTGAGGGAGATCTCCAAGTTCGGCCAATGCTATGATCCTAAGCCTCCTGAAGGAAAATCCTCATTATTCCCTCATCGAGGCTAAAACTCAAACTCGCTGCCACCCAGTCGATGCAATTCTTCGGCGTAGAACAGCCCCTACGAGTTTCCAAGACTGTAACTGTTTATGGAGCAGAAAGCCTCACCTTTCTCTCTTGGAGCAGCTGGTGGATTCGAACTATAATCCTTGAAAGTTAATAGCCCAGCACAAACCCACTAGACCACCAGAGCTGCTCATAAAGGTAAAAGGCAGTCGTGAATTTGGACTACAGATGTCTGCAACAAAGACTGAGCCACGCACAAGCCCCCATTACATTAACACTACCTTGCATACTGATAGTCGGACAAAAGGAGAAATTGTTTTTGTGAACAGAAAACTCTAGAGATGACCCACTCTCTAGAATGTCCAGTATATAATCTATATTTATGGGGAATATGGTGAAACAACAAAAGGTTATGTGTGACTAGAAGAAATCCCAAAACAAACTCACTACACCCAACTCACTATCAGCTGGCCGATTACAGGTCAGAGAAACCTTATAGGTACAGGAGAAATGCAACTGTTGGTTATATTTATAGGAGAAAACAAAACAAAACAAAGCAACAACAACAAAAAAAAACCTTTCTCTTTCTCCATAGGGCAAGTGGTGGAATTTAACTGCTAACATTGTAGTTAACAGCAGCCGTCCAGAAATCTAATGACACGCTGTAGTGGATAAATCTATTGCACAAGGCCTCTTTACACCACCGAGAAGCAACGGTGTTATTTTGAGGACTGAGATGCATCTGACCCAAGACATTATTTTTTCAATCAACTCATAAGCATGTGAAAATTAGACATTGAGTAAGGAAGACTGAAGAAAAATCAATGCATTTGAATTATGGTGTTGGGGAAGAATATAGAAAGCACCACGGACCACGAAAAAGACAAACGGATCTGTCTTAGAAGAAGTACAGCTAGATTTCCCCTTAGAGTTAAGGATGATGAGACTTAATCTCATATACTTAGGACATTTAGTCAGGAGAGATCAGTCCCTGCAGAAGGACATGGTGTTAGGTAGGGTTCTCTGGAGAAACAAAACCAAGCCACTTATAATTTTATATATATGTAAGAGGATAGGTTTATACAACGAGAAGAAATACAACAGCTAATTAGTCCATACAGCACTACAGAGGGTTTGGTTAAACTCACTGCCATGGAACAGTTAATATACTGGAAGTCCTTCAACTCACATGAGCTGCAGGGTCCAAGTTCAAGGAAGCAGACAGCAGAGTCCTCCCTTGGGCAAGGCAAACAGGATTCACCAGCCTCAAGCTCAAGCGATGTATGCACCAGCATGGTGAAGCAGGTCTCAAAGGAACCTCAAGCTCTAGCAACAAGATCCACAGGTTGGCCAGCCCACAGGTAGTGTAGCTCACAGGTTGAGCCGGAGAACTAGCTAAAGCAGCAGCACACTCCCATCACCAGAGAGCAAGAGAGAGGGGGAAAGGCCTTGCAGAGCCATTTGTCTCTTTGCCTTACAATCAAACTGTGACCCGATTAATCCCAAATGCTCCTATTGGCCAGGTTGGCACAATAAACCTAACTATCAAAGACATCATGACTGGCAAATTGGAAGGGCAGCAAAAGGGGAAGGCCTTAGGAGATGGATTGACACAGTGGTTGCCACAATGGGCTCAGGCATGGGAACCATTGTGAGGATGGCATGCATGGTGTTGTGTTGTGCATAAGGTCACTGTGCATCAGAATGGACTCAGTGCCTTCTAACCACCACAACAGGGCAGGTGGAGGGAAGGTATGTGGAATCACAACCATTTTTGTAAATGGCACACATACACATATCACATACATAATGAGCATAGGAAACTAAAGCAGAATATGATATAGTGTTATAAGTCTTACAGTGTTTGTGATGACATACATCATCCGTGTAAGCCATAGGTTAAAGATACCTATAGTAGTAAACTCTAGGAAAGTCCCTCTCTCACACGCACACTTAAGTTGTAGCAATCGTGCAGCAGAGGGACCAGACGGAACTGCAGGAAGTGCATGGACATCGACCAAAGAAGACAGGAAAGGGGGAACAGGGAAGCCTGAAATACATGGAACCCACAGAATCATCATAATGGCGACCCAAGCTCTAGCTCTAAACCCATTCAATAGACTTAGAAGGTATAGAGAATGGGTTGTATTTAAAACAAAACAAAACAAAAAACAAACAGAAAACCAATACAGAAATGGCGGGTGGGGGGGGGGGGAAATCATGAACTTCTTTCAATAGGCACACACAAAGATAATTTCTACATTTAATATTCTTTCAGATAACAACTGTCTGAAACGTCTAATAGGGACATCCTCAATTGAATATGAGCATTTATAAAAAGCCTGCAGCTAGCAAGGCCTTCGCAGGGAAAGCACGGAACAGTTCCCACCCAAGATCGACGCCACAGTGTGACGGTGCCACGCGGCAACAAAGGAGACGGAGAAAGCAACGGCGGAGCTGTTCAAAATGAAGACAGGCAACTGTCAGAAGGCACACATAACAGAGAAAGCCCTGTTCAATGTTCTTAAATGTGACCAGAAGCAATATGTGCGCTCATAAAAGTTGCATCATAGCAAAGTGAATGTCTAAACATCCATTGCCATTTGCCACACCCACTCCTCCCTTGTGCACATGGACCCATTTTAAACACCAGGTTGATATGCAACATTGGCATTGAGAAAACGGAGACTGATGACAGCTTATCCTAAAATGGATGATGGTTCCATCATTACACAACTGCCAAATTGCATTACTATATACTGGCCTAATGACAACATTATACCTCTGCCAACTTCCATTATTACACAACTGCCAAACCACTGAGAAGGATGGCCTAACCGAGGTGACACAGACGTAAACCATTACAGCCAGGGTCACGCTAGCCGAGCACCTGGGTGTTCATTACCATCAGCTGTTTATCACCGATGACCAAAATAATCAAGCGCTGTTGTTTTGTTTTTCTATTGATGTACATGTGAAAAGTCAGATAAAAATATAGCTGATGGATGAGTAGATGTATCTAGCAACAAACAATCGCAAGTGTTCTACGTCGTAAACTAAAAACAAAGAAAAAAGAAAATATTGACAACAACGAAGGATCTAAACTATTGGTGATATATACCAGGGTCATGGACAGACAGGAACAATATAAGTAAGATAGAAATTCTCCCCAAATTTATTATTAGACTCTACACAATCGCAATTGTAGTTCAACAGGTCTCTTTTGGAATTTAAAAGCTGATATAAAGATATATGCATTGGCTGCACACCACAAGGTCAGCAGTTCTATATCCCCAACCATTCCGAGGGAGAAAGAAAACGTTTTCTACTCTTATAAAAAGTTGCAATCTCACAAAGCCCACATGGAAGAAGCACACCAGCCTATGCAACCACGAGGTGTCGAAGGGATCAGGTGTAAGGCAACATCAGAACAAAAAATCTTACCATAGTGAATGATGGGGGGAGTGCAGAGTGGAGATCCAAAGCCCATTAGTAGGCCACTGGAGATCCCCTTGCAGAGGGGTCTAGGGGAGGAGATGAGCCAGTCAGGGTGCAATGTAACAATGATGAGAAATACAACCTTCCTCTAGTTCCTAAAGGTTTCCTCCCCGCTCCCACTACCATGACTCGAATTCTATCTTGCAAGACTGGCTAGACCAGAGGAGGTACACTGGTACAGATAGGAACTGAAAATACAGGGAATCCAGGACGGATGAGCCCTATAGGACCAGTGGTGTGAGTGGCAAAACAGGAAGGGTAAAGGGAGAATGGGTAGGAAAGAGGGAACCGATTACATGGAACTGTGTGTGACCTCCTCCCTGGGGGACAGACAACCAAAAAGTGGATGAAGGGAGACGTCGGACTGGGCAAGATATGACAAAATACCCATTTATAAACTATCAAGGGCTCATGCGGGAGCGGGGAGCGGGGAGGGAGGGGAAAAATGAGGACCTAATGTCGGGGGTTTAAATGGAGAGAAAATGTTTTGAGAAACGATGTACAAATGTGCTTTACACAATTGATGTGTGTATGGATTGGGATAACAGTTGTATGAGCCCCTAATAAAATGTTAAAAAAGAAAAATAAAAAATAAAAAAATAAAAGAACTACAGGATAAATAAAATAAAATAAAATAAAACAATAAAAAAATATAGCAAAGATAAAAATAAACTTCATCGTAGAAAAAAAAAAAATGTTGCAATCTCAGAAAGCCACAGAGGCCGTTCTACTCTGTCCTGCAGGGTCGCTGTGAGCCAGAATCGACTCCGTGGCAGGGAGTTTGGTGTGGTTTGGAAGGTTCCAACCTTAGCTTTCAAGTCTGTTACCAATGGGATGCCACAGAGATGGATCTACAGCACAACCTAAGACAGACGCCCTTTCTAAGTCACGCTGAACTATTGCTTGGTTTTGAGACGTCTTCAGGGGATATTTTGTTTCAAGGTTATTTTATACCAGGAAAAAGATCTTGTAGAGTAAGTGTGAAGAAGAATAAGAATAAGAAGAAGAAGAAGAAGAAGAGGAGGAGGAGGAGGAGGAGGAGGAGGAGGAAGAAGGAATTTTGGACAGAAAGTGACTTAAAAGCATACTACCCACAAGCCTTTTCTGAAGAACATTTAACGCGAACAAAATCACCTCAGAAGGCGCAGCAGAGAAAGAAGACACCAGCCCGTGACTGCTGATCCTGAGTAACGACTTTCAATAGAAGTGCTCGTGTGGTTTAAACAATCCTTAACAAGCTGAAATTAAAAGCGCAGGCAGCAATGTTGTGAATGAAAGTATAAAGCTGACAGGAAGTACAAATGGAAATAAAAATGCACGAGCCTTCTTGTCCTGAAACAGGACAAAAAATGAAAATATCTGTGACTTTCTATTTTATTTTATGAAAGGGAGATGAATTCCTGGATTATCAAACACATTTTCATTTCTGTAATATGAGAAAGGGTGAGGAAATAGGCTCAAATATATTTCAGAATGAAATACTTGTTATTATTTTCCCGGTACTTCCTCGAACCTAATGGCTATACACTGGGCTGCTAACCACAAGGTTGGCAGTTGGAAACCAGCAGCCTTACCTGGGGAGCAAGATGAGGCGCTTTACTCTCATCAAGGGTGACAGTTCCAGAAACCACAGGGCAGTTTGACCTGTCTGAGAGTGTCGCCTGCGAGTTGGAATCGACTCCGTGGCAGTGAGTCTGAGGTTGTTGTTCGTTTGAGTTTAGTACATGAGTCTGTGGTGCTGTCCACTAAACAGTGGATTGCTGACGACAAGATCAGCAGTTCCAAACCACGAGGGAGAATGTTGAGGCTATCTGTTCCCATCAAGATTTACAGCCTCAGAAACCCTTCCAGGGTCATGTGAGTCAGAATCAACTCGATGGAAGTGGGTTTGGGGTTTAAAGAAGTAGATGCAAGGTGTGTTTGGATAGATTTTAATACATAGAATAAAAGCTTGGTAAAAGTATGTATCTGATGGCTCATAGGTCTAAGCATTGCACTACTAACCTAAAGATTGGTGGTTCTAGGCCACCAGCACTGTGTGGTAGAAAGACGAGGTAGTCTACTTCCAGAAAGACACACAGCCTCAGAAGCCCTGCCAACCACAGCTCTACTCTGTCCGCAGGCTCCTACGAGGGAGAATTGCCTCTGTGGTAATGAGCCTGGGGGTCCTTTGCCCACTTGTCTGAGGTTGCTGTTGTTGTTCGACGTGTGTCTTTTAAACTGGAATGGATACTCAGACACGAAGAATCGGAAAGCTTCGCCGCGGAAAGCGAGCCCTCAGGATCGCGTGCGTGTTTACCGCAGGGACGTCCTTTCTTCACCTCCGCAGTACTCCCCAAGATCATGAAGCATTTCACAAATGCGTTTCCTTTTCGTTTTCCGAACCCACTTTATTTCATTTCCTAATTCAGCCATTTGGGGGAATCAGTTCCTATTGGGTTGGCTGATATTTCAATAGCAAGACATTTCTCCTTGGCTCCAACAGAGTTCGCAGTATACGGAATGTCAGCAAGCATTGGATCCAAATATTGGGGAATGGGAAAAGAAGGCACGGTCTCGTGGGATAATAAAATCAGCTTGTCTAGTTCCATCCTAGACTGTCGGTCTAACTTCCTGAGGCACGTGTGAGCCTTTGACATTCTCATCTCCAGGAGTCTCCAGCTCTGCTTCCAGACTCCTTTGTGCCCTCTTGTGATACGCGAGACCATGTCTGGTGCTGGGGCCTCCCGATTCTGAAATGCTATTCAAGCCGGTGGAAAGAGTTGGGTTTTATCAAGCCTAACAGATCTGACTCCATACCCGGGTAGGAAGGTAGGGGTGATCACACCTGTGCCTCCTTTTGCTGCCAGGGAAGGTGAGCAGCAGACGTGGGAGGTGTCGTGTCCTCCACCACAACCAGTGTCACTCGGACTATTCAGACAGATCCAGGGTGCGGGGAAAAAAGAACACCTCAAAAATCGGTCTGGGAGCTGTGTTACGACCAAACAGCAGATTGAACGCGTGAGTTTTGCGCTTTTCAATCAAGACACTCGCTGCTGTCAACAGCGTCAAAAGCCCTGAAAGCCATTCATATGGTGAACAGCATGGGATGGTGAACTCACTGCGTCTAAACTAATTTAAGTTCAATTTGGTTCAATTTTTAAGTTCTGTCATTATTTTTTCTGGTAGTGGGCCTTTTGCAGAGATAAGTATAACTTTCTGGCCTCAATTACATTCATCTGCAAAATGGATGTAATGAGATTCTTCTGAACTACCTTGGTGCGACCTCGAGAACACAAGAGGAGAAGTCACCCATTTCTAAACAGCTTCGTATTTTAGATCGTCAAGGTTCTGTGGTGGGAGCACAATTCATTCTTCAGTTATGGTTTTCGAACAGAGTAGTTGTGCTTGTTAGAGGCTGGATTCTTTTAAAGACCCCTTTGAAGTGTTGAAAAAAAAGGATGTTACTTTGAGGACTAGCGTGTGCCTGATCCGAGCCATGGTTCTTTTACTCACCTTACATGCTTGCAGACGTTGGACGCTGAATAAGGAAGACCAAAGAAGAAACAATGCATTTGAATTATGGTGCTGGTGAGAGTCATGGAAGTGCCGTGGACTGCCAAGAGAACAAACAAATCTTTCTTGGAATAAGTGCAGCCAGAACGCTCCTTAGAAGTTAGGATGGTGAAACTTTGTCTCACGTATTTTGGCCGTGTTATCAGAAGAGACCAGTCCCTGGAGAAAGGCATCCTGTTCAGTAAAGTCGGGGGGCAGAGAACAAGAGGAAGCCTCTGGACAAGATGGAGTGACACAGTGTCTACAGAAATGTGCCAGAGCCTAAGAAGAATAGAGAGGGTGGTGCAGGGCCGGGCAGCGTTCCTTTCCGTTGTGCGTACCGTTTCGATGAGTCCGAGTCAGTTTAAAGGCACATTAAACACAGCAACAAACAAAAACACAACAACAACAACAGCAGCAACGTATCTATGTGCAGAGGTGGTCGGTCTATTCTTCTCATTCCAGGCCAGGCCCCGGGCCTTTAGCCGACCCCCGTCCACCTCCACGTTCCCAGAACCTTCGGTGGGCCACCCGCCTCCACTTCACACTTTCCTTGTTCTCGCCCGTTCCAATTGCACCGTGGTCAGCCCTGGTGCTGGTAAGTCTAAGCCGTCAGAAGTTAAACACTGTCTCTGGAGATAAATCAAGCAAAGATTTAGGCGTTTAAGACGGGGGGAAAATCCCCCTTGATATGCAAAGGTAAGCTGGAAATTTCGCTGTCTTGTTTTTAAGATGGCTTGAGAAGCCAAATCAGGGAAATGTGTTGACTTGTGGATGGACGTTTTTATTTTTAAAATCTAAAAATGAATCCCTGTGCTTTCCCTTGCCAAGTTTACGTTGCTGCTTCTCAGCGGCGCGGGCTGGTGAGGTCTCGTCAAGGACAGCTGTAACGTGCCAGGGGCCGCCTCACACTAGAGGTTGGAAAGCTTAGGGGGCAACTGGCCCTCTGAGGTGGGTGAAGACATACAAGGAAGATTCTTTAGAAACTTACTTGCTTAAGTATCCCAGTCCTGGCATAAGAAGATATACCACAAATGGGCCTTTTTGAAGATAGACATTTACTTTCTCATGGCCATGGAGGCAGGCAGTCCAAATGGCTAGACATGGCGCCAGAGCTGGGAGCAATTTGGCAATTTCAGCATTGACGGACAGTGGCGATCCTTGCTGTACCTGTGCACTGGATGCACACGTGTGCCTGTCTTTACAAGGCGACATCCTTCTCTGGGTTTCTGCATCTGGGCTAGGTATGTGTGTGTCAACTTGGCTTGAGTAGGCTCCGCAGTGTTTGGGACATTTACGATCTGGTCACCCCGCTGGATGCAGTCTCCTGAAGAGCCTAGACCTATTCCAATAGAAGGAGCCGCTGTGGGAAACAAGGCTGGTAATTCACAATGTCTGTTGTCTCTGTCGCATCTCGCGACTCCCTTTGAATTTGAGCCAATGACTGTCCGTGACGTCTGCCCACCCCAGGGGTCAGCAGCAGCCTGTCATCTTATCTGCTGACTTAAGTTTCACTTGTGTCTGTGGCCAGAGGGCTGTCATCTTTGTGCAGATCGTGGATTAATCAGCCTCTGTAGCGAGACCGGCCAAGAGTCACCTCTAGCCTAATGTCCTGCCCCATGAGCTTGGCAGTTCCCACTCTAAAAGGGTGTGAGCTATTTCCTGGATATAAGCCCCTTAGACATAGACACTGGGCTGCTATCTGAAAGGTCAGCACTTCACAACCAGCAGCCTCAGGAGAAAGACGGAGGTGTTCTACTGCCATACGGAGTTACGGTCTCAGCAACCCAGAGGGCCAGTTCTACCCTGTCCTATGAGGGTCTCTATGAGCTGACATGACCTCAAAGGCAGTGAGTTTGGCTTTAGGTACACTCACACACACACACACACACACACACACACACACACACAAGGACCTCTGGTGGCATCGTGGGTTATGTATTGAGCTGTTAACTACAAGGTCAGCGGTTAGAATTCACTAAATCCACAGAATGCACCAGCTGATCTGCAGGAGAAAGACTGGGCTCTCTGCATCCGTAAACAGTCACAGGCCAGTAAACAGTTCCCAGTACTCCCAGTAAGCAGTTACAGGAAACCCACAGGCAGTTCTACCCTGTCCCATAGGAACTGCTATGGGTTGGAATCTACTTGATGGCAGTGAGTTTTTGAGTTTGGGGATACACAACTGTGATAGGTAGATTTATTGTGCCAATCTGGCCAATAGGAACATCGGTGGTTAATCAGGTGGCAGTTTGATTGGAGGGCAAAGAGATAAATGCTTCGGCAAGGCCCGCCCCTCTCCCTCTTGCTCTCTGGTGATCGGACCTGCGTGCAGCTGCTTTATTTAGTTCCCTGCCTCAACTTGTGAGCTACACCAGCTGTGGGACAGCCAACCTTTGGACCCTGTAGCTAGAGCTTGAGGTTTCTTGGAGACCTGCTTATCCTGTTGTCTTACATTGCTTGAGTTTGATATCCCATCCAGGCCTGCTTTGCTAAGCTCCTGAGCTGCTGACTGTTGATGATCTGCCCTGTTGTTTGCTTCCTGTGGGAAGATTCTGCCTGCATTGCCAAGGGAAGACTCAGCTATCTCCTCTCTTGGCTTTGGATCTAGTGAGTTGAAGGGCTTCCAGTATATTAACTATTCCACAGGACCGAGTTGACATGAGCCCCCTGTACTGCTGTGTGGACTAATTAGCTGTTATATTCCTGTGTGTGTATGTATATATACATATACACATATATAGGTGTCTGGCATTATGACTATATATACTTATGAATATATATATATGTATATATATGTATGGTCCTGGTTTTGTTTCTGTAGAGAACCCTGCCTAACACAACCTTCAGTGTTTCTGCTTCTTTAGAGAACCCAGCATTAAGGCACCATCTAATAACTGAGAAGAGATTGGGTTTAGGATCCACCTCCTCTGGCATGCTCTTGTTAGAATAACAAAAGGGAAGAATATTTACAGGTAGAAAGGGTAAAATTTCAACACATTTTTTGAACATTTTGTGGTGGCCTGGGTGAAAGCTTACAGGGCACATGAGTATCTCATTGAACAATTTATATACATTCTGTCTCTTGGCATTAAGTGCAAGCCCTTCAATGTAATAATACTCTTCCCACTTCCTCCCTGGTCTCCCATCAGCACATATTTGTGAGTTCCACAATTCAATCAGTAGCTCCCCTTACAGAGACTTTGGTCAGGATAAGGACCAGCCTGCTTCTAACGGGAAAGACAGATCCCTTTCCTTATATAAGGACTGCCTTTAAAGGCAAAGAGAAAATACCTTTTACAGGCTGGGACTCCAGGAAGCAACATTCAGTTTTCACAGTACCCCACCCACCTTTCAATACAGAGAGCGTTCATTTCTCTCTGCTTTCAGACTGCATTCCCCTCCCTGAACTTGGGCCATTGCCCTGTATTGTTTTAGTCTGACTCTGGAGTTGTTGGGGGACATCTGTGCATCTCTTGGTCTCCCCATATCAGACTGTGAATTCTTTCAAGAAGGGCAATCATTGGGATTGTCTCTGCTTCTCCAGCAACTATCTTAGGACCTGACACGTTTTATTTCTGCATACTGTGTGCCAAATTTCCCAAGTCCAAAAGATGACCCGTGAAGTCCAAAATAGACTTCCGGAGCTCTGCCCAGACAAACAGCAAAGTGAAGGGGAGAGCTTTAGAGGACTTCACCCGTCGCAGCATCTCAGTGAAGTGCCAGCCCTCACTGTTTTTCTTTGACCTGCTCTGACATCATCATATGCGATCTGTGGAGTGGAGCAAAACTGAGCGGCCATGACTGGTAGGGACTTGGAGACTCTGGCTCCTCCCTCCTATGATGAGCTCAGTTGTTGATGAGTTTTGAAGCCCTGGGAATAGCATGGCACCACCCAAATGAGGATCCTAATCCTGGTCATGGAGATGCTAGAATGATCCCATGAATCACCACACAAGAAAGCCCAAGGCAGCAAGGGGGATGGCAGGCGTCCAGATAATGAGTGGCATGGCATGATTGACTATGACTTTCACTTGTCACCCAGGCGTCTGGCATCTCACGGAGGTCAGGATGGGAAAACGCCTCAGCTGAGAGGAGAAGGGAAGAGGTTCCTTGCATCATCCCACCACGCCTTCTGAAATAACTTTCTTTCTGAAAGAGGAAGAGGAAACCAAAGCTCAGGAAGGTGAAGCCACTCACTCATCATGGTGTGTTGAGTCAAATGCCCGTCCTAAAGGCTTGAGCCTTAGCTCCTGGCAGTTCCAATAATATTTGTGATCATAACGATCATAGGAGTTCAAAATAATTGCAGGGCCCTTCCCTTTACAGTGCACTCCCAGACAGTCTCCCAGAGTGCTCTCCAAAGAGAGGGATGGGCATCATGGGTGATAGGAATGATGGCCTTATGCGGTACAGAGTGATATCTGTTGGTTTTTTGTTAGAGGCCATCGAAAGGGTTCCAACCCATAGCGACCCCATGCACAACAGAATGCAATACTGCCCAGCTCTGTGCCGATGAAAATACCGTGGCTTTGGTGAGGCTCCCCAGAACCCTCAATGTTTCATGTTTGCTTTTCCACATTTTTAAAAACCCTTTTATTGGTACAGAGTCCAGATAATCACACATTTCCGTGGTTCACCCATATCCAGGAGAGTTGTACAATCACAAGCACAATCAATTTTAGAACATGTCCTTTTTCTTGTACTCATTATTAGTTCCCCATTACTTACCCCCACCACCAACTTCCTCCACCATACCCCCAAGCAACCATTGATCCAGCTGCTGTCTCTATAGCTCTCCTGGAATTCATATGCAGAGAAAACACGCAACAGACAGAAAACAAGCAACAGCAACTAAATAAAATGGAGGAAAACCTCAATGTTAAAGAAAGTGGAAAACATTAAAAACTAGAGCAACTTTCAAATGAGCCAAAAGGGCGAAACATTTTGAAGAGCTCTTTTGCCTCAGATCTACCCAATGCAATGTATTATCTGCTTTGTTGACTGCTGCTTCTATAGGCATCGCAGATCCAAGTAAAATAAAGTCCTCGGCCACCTCAGTTTGTTCTCATTTGTCACGGTGCTGTTTACTGGTCCAGATGTCAGAGTGCATGTCTTCTACATATTCAGGTGCGATCCCTGCTGAAGGCTGTAGCCTTTGCTCTTCGTAGGTCCGTGCTCCAGTCCCCACTGCTTTCAGCAAGCTTGCTGTGTCGTCCCACGATGCAGGTGGTTAATGAGTTTCTTCTGATCTGAATGCCCTGTTCTTCTTCATAAACTCCAGTTTCTCCGATTATTGCTCAGCCTACAGACGGAATCAGTAGGTAAATGAATCCTTAGTTGGCCCTCGTCCTTCCTGATGTTAAGCAATGTGACATCTCCTGGTGGTGTAGTGGTTACGAGTGAGGCTGCTTACCCTAAGGTCAGCAGTGTAAAACCACCAGCCGCTCCATGGGGAAATGATGGGGCGTTCTATGCCTGTCAACAATGGCAGTTTTATAAGTTCCCAGGGCCTCTAGGGTCCCTGTGAGTTGGAATCTTCTTGATGATTTTGGTTTGGTTACATTCCCTTGGTTCAAACAACCGACACCCCTTTTGGTTTATGCACAGGTGGAAGCACAATAAAGTGTCCTGGACAGTTCCATATTTGCACCACTATTCATCATGTGCTTTGAACCACACAGCTGAATACCTTTGCATAGTCAGTAAAACACAGGTAAACGGGCTTCCGGCATTCTATGCTTTCAGCCAAGATCCAGCGGGCATCAGCAATGGTCTCCCTCCTTCCATATCCTCTTTTGGATCCGGCTTGGATTTCTGGCAGTCCACGCTCTATGTATTGCTGCAATTATTTTGGGGTTATCTTCAGCAAAATCTTACTAACCTGTGATCATAATGATATTGTTCAGTAATTTCTCCTTTTGGTCACATCACGTTTTCCTTTAAATGGGCACAAATATGGATCTCACCCCGTCGCTTAGCCAGGGAACTGGCTTCCACGTTTCTTGGCATAGACAGCCGATAGCTTGTTCAGTGCTGCATTAGGGTATGGAAACATGTCTTTTGATGCTCTGTCAATTCCTGAAGCTTTGGCTTTCATCAAGGCCTGTAGTGCATCCCGTGCAGTGCCACTGCCTTCAGTCCACCAGTTCCCGAACGTGGAACCACCTCCTAAAAGGGTTGAGCAACAACCTGGCTCTTTTGGTCCAGCGATCATAGACTCTCTCCCATCTTCTTTGATGTTTTCTATGCCAATCAACAGTTTGCCCAGGGAGTCTTTCAATATTGCTACTGGAGTCTTGAAGCTTTTCCCTTCAATTCTTTCAGCTTGGGAGACGCTGAGCATGGTCTTTCCTTTAGGATTTCTAAATCCAAGTCTCTGCGTGTTGTAGTAAAGTCTTTTACGTTGTCTTCTTGAGCTGCCTTTTGCAATTTTGTATTCAGCTCTTTGACTTCATTTCTACTGTTCACCTTACCTAGTCTGCCTTCAAGGACAAGTTTCAGCATCTTCTGACATCCATTTTGGCCTTTTCTTTCTTTCTGACATTTTCTTTCTTTTTTTAAAGATCATTTTATTGGGGGGCTTTTACAGCTCTTATAACAATCCATGCATAACTTGTATCAGGCATATTGGTACATATGTTACCATCATGATTTTCTAAATATTTGCTTCGTATTTGAGCCCTTGGTATCAGCTCCTCTTTTTGTCCCTCCCTCCTCCGACTCCCACCCTCATGACCCTTGATAAATTATAAATTATTATTATTTTCATATCTTACACTAACTGCTGTCTCCCTTCCCCCAAGGTTTCTGCTTTTTTCCCCCTCAGTAGGGGTGTGTGTTAATGCAGAGATCATTGTGTCAGGTTCCCCCTTTCTTCCCTCCACTCCCCACCTTCCTCCTGCCCTCCTGGTATCATTACTTACACTTCTGTTCCTGAGGGTTTTGTCTGACCTCGATCCCATGTGTCATTAGCTCTTATCTGACCCAGTGCACATGCTCCAGTCTAGCCTGAACTGAAAAGCAGGACTGGGGTCATGATAGTGGGGGGTGAAGAAGCCTTCAGGAACCAGAGGAATATCATGTGTTTCATCAGTGCTATACAGCACCCTGTTTGACTCATCCTTTCCTTGTGACCCTGCTGTGAGGGGATGTCCTATTGTCTACAGAAGGGTTTGGGATCTGTGCTCCAACCCCTTCATTCTCAACAATCTGTTTTGCTTTTGTTGTTTGGGGTTTTCTTATGCCTGTTACCTGATCCTGTCGACACCTCAGGATCCTCCGGGCTGGTGTTCTTCTTCCATGTGGGCTTGTTGCTTCTCTGCTAGATGGCTGCTTAGCATTCTCACTTTTTAATGACATTTTTTCCCTTTATATACGATGTCTTTGATATTCCATAGCTCATTTAGTCTTCAGTCACCAATATTCAGCGTTTCAAACCTATTCTTGAGGTAATCCCTGCATCCAGCTGAGCTGTACTCCGTATCACACTCTGGTGCGCGTGGACTCATCTTAAATTCCCTCCACCTCAATTGGAACTTGCATACCTACAAGTTCGTAGTCCAAGTAGTCAGCTGCTAGACTTGTTCTACCTCAGTGGTTCTCAGCCTCCCTAATGCTGTGACACTTTAATACAGTTCCTCATGTTGTGGTGACCCCCCCAACCACAGAATTACTTTTATTGCTACTTCATAGCTTTGTTCCTGTTATGAATCGGGCGACCCCTGTGAAAGGGTCGTTTGATCCCCAAACGGGTCACAACCCGCAGGCTGAGAACCGCTGCTCTAACTGATGGTGTTCAATTTCTCCATTGTATGCAGCTTCTCCATCATCAATTTCCACAGACAGAGTCAACCTGACTCCTGTCTCCTGTGTAGCACGTCTGCTGTGGTCCACATGTACAGTGCCCATGTCTGCTGTTGAAAACAGGTATTTGCAATGAATAAATCATTGGTCCTTTGCAACTCTATCCGTTCTGATGGGGAATGCCATCTTCCCAACCACAGGTCTTTCTTTTCGGTTTCCAACTTTCGCATTCTAATCACCATGTTTGATCAATTTCAAACTACAGGAATTGGTAGAAATCTGCTCTTGCTTTTGAGGTGTGGCTCATATATAAATTTGAACAATAGTTCAGTGAACTGGTCTTTGGTACCTTATGGGGAGAAAAACAAGGCTCCCTCCTCTCGTGAACAGTTGGAGTCTGGGAACTCACAGGGCCGGATCTACTGTGTCCTGTAGAGTCGCTGTCCATGACGGTGAGTATGGTTGGGTTTCTTTGTAGGGGATTGTCCTGAAACGGAGAGAGGGTGCTTCAGGTGAGACATTGAGATGTGATGTCTGCCATGCCTCTTTCATGTGTCATCCCTGGAACAGCAGACCACACACTTACCTGATTCAACATGGGCTGTCCGGTCTCTTTCATGCCCCGCGTGCCTAGGATATCGATCTGCATGCATTCCATTCCCTTTCTGACGAACTACAAGCTTCCTCAATTCCCACTTTGTACATTTCATGTTCCTTTTCTTCGTGGATGTTTGCACCTATTTTTCTCTCCTTTCAAGTGGTGCCCACACAGCAAATGAAGGATGTACAGCTTCCCTCGACCCATCTCCGTGAGATCAGCGATCCTTCCCAGAGGCAGCTCTTCCTTGATTATCTTCTGAGTGAGGGGCTAAGTGGTTCTATTCTCCTTGAGGAGCATCATCCTCTGGCCACCAGACAATGGTGCATTGCTGTTCAGAATGTTTTCAGAGGCTGCTTGTTCAAGAGGGATTCCTACTTGCTCCACACTAGTCTGTCTTCATCTGGAAGCTCCGCTGAAACCTCTGCAAGGCGGTCACAGCTGGTATTTGAAATGCCCACTCTCAGCGTCCCCACAACACGCAAACCACCACAGGCAGACAAACACACGAGGAGCAGTGGAAAGCAAAAGCAAACACACATGAACACAGCTCACGTGGAAAACCTCATGATGAAATGGAACTGCCCCAGAGGGTGTTCAGAGAGGGTACATTGTTACAGAAGCAGACCCCGTCTCACCAATCTTCCACCTCACCCCCAGGGGGTCTTGGCTTTGTGGATACCTGTGGGGACCTGGTTAAATGAAGAAAACAGACGTCCAAACAAAGTGTTAGGAAAACAATCGCGTGTGAAACACTCAAGACGGCAGCCAAGTCTATAAAGAGAGGAGATGAGTGACTGGCATTTGAGGAAGTGAACCTCCCGTGGGATGCCGGGCTCTGGTCATTTATGTCCTCCTGCTACCATCAGGAATTCGTGTTTAGGGCCAAGACCCTCGCCCAAGACCCTCAGCCATGAAGGCACACATTCCACCCAGGGCTGCTCCTTGTCAAGCCCTACTGCATCTTGCTGCTCTAAACGGTCTCCATCTACTTATGAATGTACTGATGCACCAATGCTTCCTGCTAAGCTCACATCAGTGCACGTGGATGAGGGTCTGTCACCCCCAAAAGCCACCAACGTGCCCCAATGTGGATTTCTGCCTGCTTGAGTTTGTACGGAGGGGAAAGGATGAAGCTTTCTGCCCTGCTCAAGATGTACATCCTAAAAACCCCACAGGGACCATTGAACGCTGTCCCGTGGTCTGCTGGCAGTTGGGATTGACTTCACAGCAGAGTTTGGCTATTTTTGTGTTTTTTTGGGGGGGTCATATTGGTTGAGGGGTGCTGTTTGAGGGGGGCACGTTGTCCTTTGGAAGAGAAGACAGAACACGGCTTTTTCAGTTGAGTGTCCATCACTGGGGCCTCCCGTGTAGAGCACCCCCCCTTGTCCCATGGAGAGTGGGGTTTCTATTTGGGGGGGAGTTGATCTCATTTCAAAGGGAAACATATTCAAAACGAGGGACCCAGGCACAGAGCACAGGCAGCATCTTGAACATCAGATATCCTTTAGAAAAATTGAAATGCTGATCTATGAGTAAAGCAATCAGAACCATATGGCCTCCCCCTCCCCTTAATAGACATATGGGCTTGACAAAGTCGGAGAGAGACATACTTGGCAAAACTCACTTCAGATTTTACTCAAACCACAAAATGTTAAAAATATCTGAACATGTCTAATGAACCCAAAATGTGTCCTTGTTCATGCAAACGAACCTAACACCGTCTTCGTAGATACAGATGCCTACCCTGTGCCAGGCCAGGAAGCACCAGCTCACCCACAGCTGAGGTGAGACTGGGAGCCATGCCCAGCAGCAGCCACAGAGCCCAGTGTGAGGCTTTGATGGGAACTGGTGGGTGGGGCGTGGCAGGAGGACCCCTGGGAGGGCAGCTCCTCTCACACTTCGGAGGAGGGTTGGACTAGGGAAGCTGCGAAGGGCTCGCGGCTTTTGCAAGCAGGCTTTTCCAGGCAACTAAGAGTCTTCCAGGCAAGAGAAGAAGGGGAGAAGGTTGCAGGTTGGGAGAACCAAACCCAGGAGCCAGGATGTCCGGGTGAGCATGTGGGAAGACCTAGGGTGTAGGGCTTGTGCAGATGAAAGTCAACCCCAGATAGAGATGAGAGGAGCAATCCGGGCTCGTCCCCTGGGACTCAGACTCCAATCTACACCCCATGGGACCTGGAGAGCGAACAGTGAGAGCGATGTCTGCATTGAGGCGAGCGGGACATATACTTGTGATCTTGCTTAAGAAGAGTGTGAAAAGTGGAGCCTAGATTCAAGGCAGTTCATCTAGTCTCACCTCCCCGTGGAACTTGATGGGGAAGGAAGCAAGTTCCCTGTGTATCTCTCTAGAAGTCTCTAGGTAGGGATATTTTCAAATCAATATCTGTGTGAGTGTGTGTGTGTGTGTGTGTGAGTGCTTGCATTGCATATGCATGTGTGGTGCGTGGGTATAGACACATATATGTATCAGGGACACAACCAGTTTATGAACTCAGAAGTTGATGGAAAGGTTGGAGGTTCAAATCCCCTTAAAGGAGCCTAAGAAGGGGGCCTCTTCTCTCTACTGACACCCAGGGGGTGGTCATGGGATGGCTTTGTCTCAGTGAGTGGTAACTCTCTCTTTCTCTCTCTCTCTCTCTCTCACACACACACACATACACACACACACACACACACAGAGATAGAAATCATCTCATGTATATCCTTAGGAGGTTTCTGATACGTGGTGGGACATCAGCAGGGTCAGGTCTGCAGGCCCTCAAAGGCCCTGTGCGAACACCACCAAGCACTGTGATGCACTTTGGGGGGACCCAGCATGCTGGCTGAGCATCGTCCTGGCCCAAGAAGTCTGGCCCCTGAGAGCCTCCGAGATCTTTCTCAGATCCAGAGTTTGACAAAACACATCTCATCCAGAGCCCTGCCCCTTTTCTCCTGCTGTGCTGTTTTCTCCCCTTCACGGAGTAGCTTCAGTTCAATAAATGATGTGCTTGCCATCAGAACAATTCGATTCTCATGCTAATTATAGCAACAAGCTGCTTCCCCTAAGCATATTATGGGTGTTTCATTATTTTAAATTGTTATCTTCCATATTAATTACAGAAACCGTTGATCTTTTCTGATAAGCAGGCAGCTGCAAATTCCCTTTTTATGTCTCATTGTAATAGGTAAAGCGTCAGGTAGAAATTGAATCCACTCCTAATACAAGTCATCGCTAGAGCACGTGTGGGTGGCCACGCCTGGGCCCCAGTTGGCCTGGACTTGCTGCCTCACAGAACCTCGGGGCCAGCTGGTTTGGCACCTGGGCAGGGCGGGCCCTCCAGCTTGCTCAGGGCTGCTGACCAAGCCCGCCTCCCTGCATCCTCCCCCGGACAGTGAGTCTCTGGCACCCAGGAGTAAATCATCTCCAGAAACAGGGAGGGGGGTGGATGACAGGAGGGCACCCTGCTCTGGCCCGTCATTAGAGCTGTCACTCCTGGGGAGGCGCGGGCAGGGTGGGGGGCCAGTGGTGCTGGGAAAGCCTCTCCTTAGAAGGAGGGAGGCCAAAGGCTCAAGTGAGTCAGCCTCATCACTCCTGATTATCATCAGGAGTGGGGACAGGTGGGGCTGCACCAGCCCTGCGCCCAGAGGCCTGAATATGCCCAGGCAGGCCACTGGCTCTCTCCTTCCTGGGGCGGCCGGCTCACGAGTCGAGACCACCCCCAGGGGCGAGGTGACAGGATTCTACAGGAGCAGGTTCCCGCCAGGTGGTGTGACCTCCTTGCCCGCAAGAATTCAGCTGGGCCACAGCCTGCCCCTACCCCACCCCTGGCCTGACTTCTCTTCCCAGACTCCACCCACCTCTCCCTGGTAGCAACCGGTCCTTCTTCTGTTTGTTCCTGGGTGTCCAGGCTCAGGGCATTAAAAAGCAAAAAAAGCAAAAGAAAGCAAACAGAAACCGGCCTCATAGCAGCTGGAAGGAGAATCCAGTTCTGCCAGTTACCCTCAAGACAGCCAGCTCTGACTCACAGCGACCCCGTGTGTGTCGGCACAGCTGGCCTCCGCGGGCTTGTCCGTGGCCACTGGAGATGCATCAGCTCTGGTTCGGGCAGGTCCGAAGGGTTCTCGGTGGACTGGGGCCTCAGGGGTGAGATGACTAATCAAGGGTTGGCTGTTTGCATCACTCAGAGGCTTACTGGACAGAAAATAAAACCCAGACTCCAGAAGTTCTGCCTCTCGCATTGCCCCTCGCGTTCCCGAGGCTGTAGCATTGTATGGCAGCAGAGAGTCTCACCAGCCCCATCCCATCCCACCCCACCCGCAAGTAGTGGCTGACGGGTTTGAACTGGGGGCCTTGCATTGAGCAGCCCACACCCAAGGCACAACGCCACCAGGGCTCTTTGGATAAAGCACAGAAGAGAGAAATCAGAGGCGAGAAGAGGAGAACCAGTTCGGCAAGATGACACAGGAAGGAACAGTGCACAGCCAACGCGACAGGAGGGTCGTCCACACCGCCGGTATGGAGCTGAATGTTTGGTACCGAGCTTCCCAGAAGCTCAAGTGGATAAAGACACATCGTCTCTTAGATGATGCAAACTATTCAGGGAGGGAAAGTGATTAAATGAGTCCTGGAGGACAGCTTGGATTTATGAGGTGCTTCCTGGCTGCCCTCGTCAGCAAAAGCCCACTGTGTGGGGGAGCTGTGAGCAAAGCTGGTCATAAGGCCCATCATGGTCCATGGAGAAATGAGAGAAGGTGTCAAAGACTCCATTTGACTTGGATCCATCATCCAAGGCCCTGGAAGCAGCTGTCAAGAAACTCTCCTGTAACTGGCATTGGGCAAAGCTAGGCAAAAGACAGCTTGAAAGTGTTCACAAGACAAGAGGTCACCTTGCGGACTGTGGTCCTCCTGGCCAGAGCCATGGTATTCTTGCAATGGCCTTCGATGCATGTGACAGCTGGACGATACAGAAGGGAGACCCCAGAGGAATTGGTGCAATTGAATCATGGTGCTGGTGATGGGTATTTAATGGACCCCGGACTGCCAGAAGAGTGAGCAAATCTGTCTTGGGCATACAGCCAGAGCATGTCATAGGAGCAAGGATGAGGGGACATCATCTCATGTACTGGGACATGCTATCACCGGGAGAGACAGTCCCTTGAGAAGCAGCTCATGCTTTGTAGAGTAAAGGGTCAGGGGACAAGGGGAAGACCCTCAACAAGATGGGTTGATACAGAAGTTACAACAATGGGCTCAGATCTAGCAATGGTTTTGAAGATGGTGAAGATCTAGGCAGGGTTTCTTTTTGCTGTATAAAGGATCACTCTGTTGTTGTTGCTGTTGTTATTTGCCATTGACTCATTTCTAGAACCCACAGTGGTCCTATGCACAACAGAAAGAAACACTGACCAGGTCCAGCACCTCCCTCACCATGGTTCCTGTTCATCACAGCAGCCACGGGGCCAATCCATCTCCTGTAGGTGTTCCCCTTTACGCCTGCCCCTCTACTCTACCAAGCATGATGTCCTCCTCCAGGGACTGGTCCTCCGCACAACAAATACAAAGTATGTAGCACCAAGTCTCTCCATCCTTGTCCCTAAGGAAACTCATCGACACCCAGCAACAATAGTAAAACTAAGCAATCTCTCCAGGAGGTTCTCCTGAAAAGAAAATGGCATGTGGGCATCATGAGTGGAATTGACAAGATTTGCAATGGCAAATCCTGCTGTAAGTCTATTTCTCAACACCCTTAGGGCAAGAAGAGTTGACAACACCAAATTTTAGTTTCACTGTAAGCCCTTCATATGAAGGACAAGCAGCTGAATCTGGATTAGTCTGGATTGGTCTGGCCTTGAATGGGTAGAGCAGTGGGAATGCTTCTATTGCACATAGTAGGATAGATGGAAGAGACCCATGGGCAAGCTGCAAAGCCGTGTTTAGGAGCAGTGGGGGAAGGACTCTGGGGCGTTCAAGGTTGCGTCATAAAATGGAAGCTAGAACCCAGTCCTTTCCTGCGTGATGTCAGCAAGGCCTCTGTCCTGTGCGGTGCTTTACAGTATGGCTGTAGCTCTGCCCCCATTGAGCTTCTGCAAAGATAGCCATGTTCAATGTCTGCGCTGTCCAATATGGAACCCATGTGTGGTTACTGGACACTAGCAATATGGTCTGGGTGTCTGAGGACCTGAATTTCTGTTTGAACTGAAAGTCTAATTTTAATTTAAGGTTAAGTTTCAGTAGCCATGCACAGCTAGTGCCACAATAGTGGACCGTGAAGGCGTGGCTATCCATTCTCTCCATCATGGATTATTTGTCCTCACGGTGATTCTTATGGTTAGGATGCACTCTCGGCCCATTCAGAGTGGACCACACAGTGATGGTGAGAACCAGGCTCCTGGGGACAGTCTGGGTGGGAAAAACAGTCTCCAGAGCTGGGACTGAAGGCCTGACTCTTCTCTGATTAGCTAAGTGGCCTTAGACAGACATTGCGTATTGAATGGACTCCTCATTGAAAGCCTAATCCCTACTACCTTTGGAAATCACCTTGTTTGGAAATCCAGTCTTTGAAGATAGTATGAATGAATATCAGGTAGTTCAGGAGTAGGGCGCATTAGAGTCCCACATACTCGGTGTCTTTATGAAAGAAGAGAAGACATAGGCAGGGGAAAGATGCTATGCCAAAGGGCATCTAGATGCTGAGCACCGCCAAGAAGTGTCAGAGGCAAACCAAGAGATACCAAGGGAAACAAGGGTCTTACCATAGCAGGGAAAGAGGGCACAGAGCTCTGCCCATACTCTGAATTTGGACTCCTAGCTTCCAGAAGAGTGACAGAATAAATCTATATTCTTATCAGCCACCCAATTCATTGTACTTTGGTGGAACATTTCTAGGAATCAAATATAGGGACACTGGTGATTCAGTCGTGCAATTCTTGCCTTGCATCAGATACATGGCACCAAGGAACCTCACCAAGCCATTGCCTTTGATCAGTGGACACGTGTCTGTTGTTGTAAGTCTCCAGACTAAGACAAAGTAAGATGCAAGGGCTGCTGATCTACCTCCAGAAGACATTGTGCGTCTCAAAATCAGCCACTGGATAGCCTATAGGTGGCAAAGGTCTGATCCCATCGTGGTTTTGTGTGGGCGTTCATGGGCTCGCCCTGAGTCAATACCAACTCGAGGCCATGGACAGCAGTAACAGGAAATGAATGTAACACAAAGACCTCCTCCCAGATCTTTAGTTTTCCCACCTCTGGAAAAAGAATAATTCACTGCCACTCAGTCAATTCCAATTTATAGAGCCCCTAACGGACACAGTAGAGCTTCCCCTGCAATTTTCAAGACAGGTTCATCTTTCTCTTACAATGTGGCTGGTGGTTTTGAACTGCTGACCTGATGGTTAACAGACCAACACATAATCCTCTGTTCCCACCAGGGTTCGCTCCATCTCTTGAGCCAGCAAAAGAATCCTTACCTCGCTGAGATTGGAAAGCCCCTGGAGATGCTGTACAGCTGGAAATGCAGCCGTGAACATAAAGGCGGTGCATGTGTGGACTTAGCCAAACAGGTTTCAGAGCATGAGCACCGGGGTAACCGTGGGGAGCAGATCTTCCCAAGCCGATTTGGCATTCCACCCCCTTTTCAGAAAACAGAAGTGACCCAGCCTCCCTGGAAGTGGAAAAACCTTTCACACCGAAGCCCACAGTCCAGGATAGAGTATAGGTGTCTACCTCCCTGGATTGGTCCAGGGCCCCCACCCCAGGAGGTGGCATTGCCCACTTTAGGAAAGACTGGTCTAGGGGATACCATGGGAGGAGATGATCAGCAAAGGCTTTGTCCCTGTTGGCGTGGGTCTCAAGGTCAAGAAAGGAGTCCTGCTCGTCTCACGGGCTACATGTTGGACTGCTGACAGCAAGGTCAACAGCCGAAACCACCGACAGCTCTCAGAGAAAGGTGGGGGCCTCTGCACCTGTGAAGGTGTACAGTTGAGAGTTCCACCCCCTCCTCCAGGGTGGCTATGACTCAGAACCCATGGTGATAATGGGTGATGGGCCATGTCAGGAAGGCAGGAACTTACTTCAGTGGTTTCCAAAGCTTTTGGAAAAAAGGTGAATAAAAAAATATCTAGCTAGTAGATACATTTGTTTCCATCCAACACACACACACACACACACACACACACACACTTACCATTTGCGGTGCCGTTGAGTTGATGCTGACTCAAAGAAGCTCCGTGTGACCAAGCAGAACTTTCACACTGGGTTTCGAAGGCTGTAATTTTCAGGGAACACACCGCCAGCTCTAGTCCCCCGCTGAGCCTTGTTTGGGGGAGAGAAGTGAACGATCCCATCACTCTATCATTTAGTGAGTATTTTTCCAAGTGCTCACTGTCTTCCTGACTTTGTAACACTCATTTTGGGGGCCCTCCTACCTGCCCATACAGGATGACCTCCCCTGCAGACCAAGACATGCTCTGGGAAGCAGCCAGTGTACTCTGCTCAATGTCACTGGCTGTTACTGCGGCAAAATGTTCTTCAGGGCTGGGGGGTGGCTGATGGGAACCTGCAGGCCACTCCTACTGGAAGCAATACCTGTGCCCATCGTGTGCAAACTCCAGAGTACTCAATGGCAATACTTTGTGATAAACCTACTGTTCAGTGCATAAAAGACACATGGAAAGGTCTAAATAACAATGCGTGACCCTCCCCCCCAACAAATCCATGGATGCCTCTCAGGAGAAAATCCCAACCTCATGTTGCGGTGAGTCCTCAGCCCATGCAAAGGTTGGTCTAGCCTTTGTCTTTGCTGCACCCTTGACTCTGTAAACCACCATGGCCCCAAGCAGAAAATAAAACTCCTGCAACATGACTTCAAAGCCCCTCTTTTCCCCCCTACCTGGCCCATGTAGATCCGCCTCTTCCTCCCTGCTCCCCACTCTGGATCCAGGAATAACTCCCTGTGGTTCCCCGGAGAGCATGCCTGGCTTCCCACCGTCTCTGGCCTTGATGATGTATTGTACATGTCACCTTGACTACCCTCATGTTCCCAATGGTTTTGGGGTGGAAATAGTTTTCATCCTAATAACAATAGTCCATGGGTGATGCAATCAGTCGGCCTTGGGTGTAAAAGATCACCTTTCATGATGTCATTCACAAAAAGTACCATGTCATCAAGGAACGTTGATGGTGCAGTGGGTATTGAGCTGCTAACAGCAAGGTTGGCAGTGCAACCTCACCATCCAGTCCCCAAGAGAAAGATGAGGCTGTCTACTTTGTAAAGATAGACAATCTTGGAAAAAACCTGAGGAGCAATTCTTCTCTGCCCAATGGGTTTAGCAGGAGTTGGAATCCACTTGACGGCAGTGGCTTATGTAATCCCCTTTCAGAATGCAGTCTGCTGGAATGTGATTGGTCAATCAGTTGAAGTCCTACAAGATTAGAGAAGACCCCTTACAAAGGACCGCTCATGAACTATAAACAGACAGAACCGTCAGAGACACACTTGGGGAAGACAGAGACACACGGAGCTACAAGGATCGCTGGCAGCTGTTGTAGGAAGTGAAACCGGCAAGGAAGGCTCTTCCCCTAGAATCTAGGGCCTGGATCCATTCCTGCAGTTGGACTTTCAGCCTCCTGAACTGTGAGCAAATAGACATGCGTCCCTGAGAGCCGTTCTCGATGGCCTTTGTGTCCCAGCAGCCTAGGGAGCAGACACCAGCCCATCTGCCAGAGGGTGGCTGCCTCACCCTCAGCCCTGAGAGGAGCCCATCATGTCTGCCACAGCAGAGCCGCTTGGCCCACCCCACCATGCCACCTCTGCACTCCTGCAGCTGGGGGGGAGGTGGGGACACCTCTGCCTCTGCACCTACACCTTGCCTCTCCGCAGTGAGGACGTGTTGTTGCCCGGACTCTTTCCTGCCAAAAAGCCAAACCCATCGTGGCTGAGTCCGCTTCAGCGCAAAGCCCACTTGTAGCACAGAGTAGACAGGACCCCCCGGATTCCGAGCCTGTTATCCTTACAGAAACAGATCACCAGGACCTCGGAGCCTCGCGACCTCTCTGTTCACTGCCAAGTGCTGAGCTGTTGTGCCAGGAGGCTCCGTCAAAGCCCAGATCTAAACCAAACTCATTGCCACGGAGATGGCTTTGACTCGTGGCAGCTCTGCAAGACGGCAGAACTGCTCCCCAGGGATTCAGAGTCAGCAAATCTTTAGGGGAACCCACAGTCTCGTAGTGTAGAGTAGCCATTGGGTTTGGCGGGATGACTTTGCCTAGCCTGCAGCACAAGGACTCCTTACAGCATCTCCCTGGTCCACAGTGCATCATGAGGCAGCTGGTTATTATTCTCATTTTCCAGAGGAGGAAAGTGAAGTGGGGGACAGGGTCATGGTGCACTCAGGTAAATGGTGTTTAGGTTGCTGAGGTATGGTTTGTCTTCAGGCAACATCAGTCTAGAACCTAAGTCTTATTGAATTGGAATGATTTGTTTGAGGTTTTGTTTCCTTGGTGATAGGTCACATTCTGGGGTGGTTGTCCGAGCTCCTTAGTGGAAGGTGAAAGGGGAGACACCCATCTACAGATAAGTTTCCTGCCCCCCTGCACTTTATCATGAAACTTCCCTCTGGTCTCTCTTGTGGAGACAGATGGGGCTCTGGAATCAGCAGGCCCTGGCTGATGTCTGGCTACTAGGAACCAATTCCTTCATGGCTGACCAAGTCCCAGGGTCAGTCTGTCTCCCCCACTAACCAGTATAGTGTCCCAGCCTTAGCACAGTCTGTGCCAACACTTGGGAATGCTCTTAAGTGAATGGCCTAAGTTATCTGAGCCTCAGTGCTTCCGTCTTTCAATTGGGCCCTTACAGTGTGCAAAATTACAGTAACCGATTTAAAAAATCAAAATATAAAGGGTATTGCATTTGAATATCACATTTTCCCCAGTCAGATACCCAGGAGCCTTGGTGGCATAGTGGTAGTGCATTGCTTTGTAAACCATAAGGTCAGAAGTCTGAAACCAGCAGCTGCTCTACGGGCGAGCAATTGGGCTTTCTACTCCGACAAAGAGTTACAGTCTCAGAAATCCTTAGGGGCATTCATGCGCTCCTGTCCTGTAGGCTTGCCATGAGTCAGAACTGACTCGTTGCCAGTGAAGTTTATTTTTGGGTCCGATACACACACACAGGCACTTTAGAACATACCACACACACGGGATGGATACATTTGCACCAGCGTTGATGCTTCTGTATTAAAACGCTCTCTTCCCTCCAGGCCAGTCTTCCAATTGTGTGTTATAAAGAGACTAACAGCTCCCCTCCCCCCACGGCCCCTCCCAGACCCCGGCGGTTCTTCTCCCTGCTCAGTAGTTGTTTATCCTTATTTAAGTCTGGAGTGGAAAAGGCTACTTCCCCTGGCGCTGGAGCCTGCCTAGGACGAGACGGTTGTGGGCTTTTTCATAATTTGAAAACACGAAAGTGTGTTTTTTTCTTCTCATTTTCTTGTTGCTATAATAACCCTGCGAAGAGAGAGGATGGGGAGTCTATTTTCTAACTGAAATTGTTTTCCTCGATCACGGGCCTGCTCTTCACACTTGTTGGCTATTATTGCAGGGTTGGTAATGAATGTTGACCTGCGGATAGCACTTGGAATAATGCGTTCTTTTTAATACATCAGTGATGTCTTAAATTACGCCGAGGTTTCCAACAAGAGGATAATGTATATTTTACTTGGGTGGCACCATTCATTAGAATTGTCTTTTTACCAATCATGATAATGGAGCAACCCGTGTGCAGGCTTAATATTTTATCACTGGAAGATGCCGGAATATTGTCACTTGCAATTACATTAGGTCTCAGCTCCTTCTCTCCTGGTCACTTCCTGCTGAAGAGCCATTCTTTTACCAAGAGCTGCACTGTTTCCCCAACTTTAACCCTCTGACCCTGCCAAGCATCCACCTGATCTCAGCCACTCCCACAGACACCAGAATTGTCTAAGGCCCACCCTCCTGGTTAACATCCTCTTTGGAGTCTCTAGCGTGTGCAAAAAAGGGGGCACACAGAGATCAGGCGGAGAAGTGACTCTCAATGCCTTTCCCCAGTAGATCGTTCCATTGTTGTTAGGTGCCGTCTGATCAGTGCCAACTCACAGCGATCCCGTGATCACAGAACGAAGCCCTGCCTGCTCCCATGCCGTGCTCACCACCATTGTCATATTTGAGCCCACTCTTGCAGCCAGTGTGTCCACCCACCTTGTCAAGGGTCTTCCTCTTTCCCCTGCCCCTCTGCTTTGCCACGCGTGTGAAAGTTGAACACTGAGTGAGGAAGACCGAAGAAGAAGGGATTCATTTGGACGTGGGTGCTGGAGAAGAACACTGAGAGTGCCGTGCACTGCCTAAAGGACACACCGATCTGTCTGGAAGTACAGCCAGAATGGCGAGACTCTGGCGTATCGGCTTTGGAAAAGTCAGCAGGTTAAGTGGAGGCGCATGGAAGAGGAAACCCCCAAGGAAATGGATTGTCACAGTGGCTGCAACAATGGGCTGGAGTATAGAAACCACTGTGAGGATGGCTCAGGACCAAGTCGCGTTTCGCTTTATTGCGGGTAAGATCAGAAATGACTCAACCACAGCTGACAGCAACTCCTACTGCTCATCCTTCACCGAGCAGCATGTGCTTTTCCAGGGACTGATCGCTCCTATTAACATGGCCAAGGGGCGTGAGACGAAGCCCAGTCCCGTCCAGGACTGTGCGTGTCACTTTAGAACCGTAATGCCGGGGGGCTCTGTAACTCCCCTCAAGAAGCACGTCCCTGACGGGTGACAGACAGCTCCAGGTGTGAGCTATGTTGAGCTGCACTTACCACCATCTCTTTTGCCATTGTTGTTTCATGGTTGTTTTTCACTCTTCTTATCGTTAATGTTACCTTCAACACACTGTGTTCCTGATGTGATCATTCTCATAGCCAGCCCTGAAGACTAATAAAGATTGTATTTATGAAGATGCTAATAACAGAAAACAATAATCATGAAAACTACCCCAAAGAATTTAAAGAAAAAGCTAGAAGGGTTTGACGTGTCCTAACCAACATTGCCAGGCACCTTAAGTAGAATTATTGATATCAATTATTGGGTATCAACTAAGTATGTTAACCATTTGTGTCATGTTAGGACTTCGGTGGTAAAGAGGAGATTGCAAATCGCCATTGAATGTCAGACAACAAACATGACTCTGACAGTTTGTGTAAATGTGTGTGGATTACTTCTGGAGATCCTGTCCAGGTTGGCTGATGTCTACACATGAAATCAGAATGGTGGCCTTGTATACTGAAAATTTAGTTCATTTCAAAACTGACCTACATAGCAAGATCGTAAGAATGACCAGACCTACGAATCATTAAAGGACTGGTGGAGCACCCCCAAACCACAGCCCTTGGTCACCCTTCACGTGTTGAAATGAACTCAGCCCCAGGCTCAGTTTTGGGCCCAACAACAGCCAGGTCTATAGGGAACAATGACCGGAGGGAAGGGAACACACCTTGGAATAACGGATCATTAGCGATTGAAAGGGCAGCATTGACCCAAGAACATCCTTTAGAAGGAAGACTAGAATCAGAACACAGGGAGGAAGTGGAACGTGTGGCACTATGTTGAGGGGGTGCAAATCACTGAGATGAAATAAAATACATGTGGATGGTTGAATGGAAAATGGATCTACTCTGTTAAATTTGATCGAGTCTCAAGAAAACTTTTCTTATTGATTAGCTGACTGAGATGTGGGCATTCCTCTTTGCCTCACACTGTCTTAGATCACTCATGAGATGGAGTGGCTTCAACTCCCCGCTTGGTTGTGTGGCCATCATGCTGCCCATCAGGGGACCCCATAAAAGCAGTGTTCTCTTTACCTTAAAAACCCACTGTTGTGACAACTTCTACTCACAACACAGAATTCTAAATATCCACAGCTTAGGATAATGCCAGAGCCAGATCCCACTAGGAAAACACAATTCCCTTTTTATCCAGTGGTGATAACAGCCCAAGGCCTAGTCTAGTTGGAAACTCACACAACCTGGAGTCAGACTCTCTCTCGCCCTTGGGCCAGAGTGTGATTTTTCTAGTCTGGAAGTCTGGGTGCCTTCCTCTGTGAAGTGCAGGGTGATTAATCCTTGGCCTAATGACTCCATAGGACAGTTATAAAGATTAAATCGTGGATAAGAGAAGAGGCTGCCAGATTGGGAACCCTTGTGTGCATCTAAGTGGTTATCATGAATGACCGTTTGGTTTAGAGCATGAAGTGGCTTCTCAAAGCTTAAATAATAAGCACCTTAAAGAATCAAGAGGAGAAATATTTATAGAAAAGATGTTTGCTTTCCTCCTTGCATGAATTATCAATTGCTCTCATCTAGTGTTTTAATTAATAAGGTGTGTGATTTTTCAATTTAAATAAGATTAAGTCTCTGGAAAGAGCAAGAACAGAGGACTATGAATTGTGTAGGGGGGAAACGTCTAACAATGGGCAAGATGAAATGATTACCTAAAAACAGAAACAGTCTTGTCACACTCTGGGAGAAGACTGTACTCATTAGTCCCCATTGTTAAGCCTTCACTACAGTTTTGCTATTTTAGATAACGCCCACCTATTTTCATATGCATTTTAGGACTGTATGTCTCTGCTACATTCTCATGCTCTTTTGAAACACCTCCCTGCCATGGTCTATGGCAGAATCAGCAAATCAATGGCCCATGTCGTGGGGGAACAGTGAAGTGGGTGGCTTGTCCCGGAGGGAAATCATAGGGGAAAAGTTCCAGGAGAACCCAGAAAGATCTAGAGATGGTTCCTCTCTCTCCCAGGGCAGAAAATGAGCAATAGCCCTTCACTCCTCACTCAGTTTACATTTCACCAGAGAGACGGGTGCTGCGCTGCCTTGCCTAGAGAAACAAAACCAGGGACACTCATATATGTATAAGAAATAAGTTTGTGTCAAGAAAGAGGTTCAGTCCACCTCAAGTCCATTGGTCCAAGGCTAACCAGAGGACCTAGGACTTTCACAGCTGCCAGTGGATGGAGCAGGTGGGCAAAAGGAGCTCACAGACCAGGAGACACAGAATCATGTGGATCCCATGCAGGCAGGAATCAGGCAGTGATGGCAAAGCCATGTGGACCGCCTGTGGATGGAGCCAGATGCAGAATCCAAGCACGGGGGAAATTGAAGAGGCACAAGAGAGAGAGAAGTGTTCAGTGAAAGAAGCCACACTGTCAAGAAGGCCTCATCTGGCTGTGCCCTGATTTGGAGGTTGGACTCCACCCCTAGCTCTACACCAGTACCATCAAGTAGACCTACAGTTGAGCCATCACAAGATGGTTCTCCTTGCTTAATATCTCCAAATGCCTTTTTCTCTTCTCTGGCCCAAGGCTGTGTACAAGCCCTCATTCTTCGTGAAAACGCAGCATCAACTGCCTAACGGGTATCTCACCTCCTGTCCTGGCTGCAACTGCCAGCCAGGGATACTCAAAAACAGGCCAGGAGGCCTTGCTTTTCCCAGGAGCAACCTGGAATGTGAGAGCTCCCAATTACACCATTACCTGAAGCAACTGAAAAAAGAGACTAAGTATTTAAGTTTTAAGAACAGAAGCAAGATCCCCCAAAAGATGAGCAACCGATAAAGTGAGCCATACAATGTCCTCAGCGTTTCCAAACTCAGGGGATACGGAGGCCACCACCAAAGATGGACACAATTAATTGAATCAGTAGTAAGAATCAGAAAACTCTTATTATCTTATTTGAAAATACATCTTTAACTTCCTATAAGTTAACTAAAGAGATGAAAGACATTGTTAAACAAACAGAAACAGAAACAAAACAGCACAGGGAGCTTCAGGGGATGGACGCGGAAAGGTCCGAACGCAAAAATGCACTGACAGGTGTCAACAGCCAATTGGATGCTTCAGGAAGAAACAGGAGACTCAACTTGAAGTGGTAGAAAAAGTCATTTTCTCAAATGGAGCTCAGAGAGGAAGCAAACGGATATGGGTGGATCAGGCATGAGTGAGACCGCTTCGATCTCCCTGGTGCCCGGATGTGATCTTTGACTAAGAAGTAGACGTGTAAGAAGGAAAAGACAGGGAGGAAGGACTGCCTCTGGCTTCTTTAGCTGCACGATTGCTTGTCCTCAGTGCCAGCAGCTTCAGACATCTTCTATGACCTCACATGTTTTCTGAGGTCAGGAGCCTTGAGAACACTTCCACTCAGGCTTTCTCTTGAGACGACCTCAAGCTTTGGGCTCAAGCTTTGGGCTTCCGAAGGCTCCCCTGAGAAAGCACTTGCTTCGGAGTTCAGCCATCTAGGTTTGGCTGCAGACAGGTCTCACCTCCTCTGTACACAAGACTCTACTTCAGGCTGCTTGGGCATAATTATGATAGGGCAGCTGCTTCCCCCAGAAAAAGAGAGTGAGTGCTCCCCAAAGAGCAAACCTACAGATTAATCAGAGATGCAGCACGCCAACCGCACCATCTCCTATTCCAATGGCTGTCGGCTGGTGGCAGTGTGGCATGGAAAGTCACACATGGTCCAGGACCATCGAGGTCATTTCTGAGGCTGCAGTCCAGAGCCATAAAGACATTTGAAGGAACAAGCTCCTTGGCATTGTGGGCTGAGCATTAGACTGCTTACCGCAAGGTCAGAGGTTTGAAACCACCAGTTGCTCCGTGGAAGAATGTGACTCTGTCTGCCCCATGCATAGTTAGAGCCCGGGGAATCCTCTATCAGGATAGCGTGGAGTTGAATTCAACTCCCTGACAATGGCTGGGTCATCTCTCTAAATTTGATGGAACCTATTAATTCACAGATATAAAAACAAAAAAGGTTGAATGAAGCCTGAGTATAAGACAGCAGGCCAAGTTTCATAGAAAATAATTTCTTAAGACTCGCCATAAAGTAAAAATCTGAAAATATGGAGAGATGGCTCATATTAAAAAGACTGACCGGACCAAGCAGTATAGAAAATGCTGAGCAAAGAATGCGGGGAAGCAGTATTCCCAAGTCCTGCGGAGGGAAGTGCAGCATGGCGGGTCATTCTGGAAGCTAATTGGATGGCGCCTGAAAGAGTGCCCTGCGTACCTATCTCATCACCCAGACATTCTGCTCCTAGGTACTGCCCAAGCCAAAGAAAAGGAAACACCCTTAAAGAGTCAGAAACAGAAGCTCATGCCCACTTCATTTGTCATTGTCCCACACTGGACACCGTGCTGGTGTCTGTCGATGGATGAGTAGTTAAATAAGCAAGTCACAACGACGTTATCCAAAGAAGTCCACTCCTGATTTTAAAAAAAGGAGCCCATTGCTGAGGAACTGAGAAGCACAGTGATTCACAGATGAATGATATTCCTCCGGAGAACAGCTCATCTGTAGTGGCAGAAGGTGCCTCAAAAGCCACCTGGGGATGGGGTCCACGGAGGGGCGGGAGGGGAAGATAAATTGCACACCACGGAAAGCATTGGGTTTGAGGTCAGTTGACCTCTGGGGTGTGGCCGCGGCTCTCTGAGCTCTCTCTAGGAAGTTGTGCACTGTCGAGGAGAGCAATTTCTTGTGCCTCACTTGAAGCCAGAGGAGGCAAAGGACTCCCCGTGATGATGTAGGTGCCACTGACCCAAGTCTCTGTACGTTCAGTCATCTCAGACTGCGCAGAAGCTGGCAGGGGACAAGGAAGACCAGAGAGGAACGGGCCCATTTGAGCTGTGGTGTTGGTGAAGACTGCCGAGTGGCCACAATAAATAAATAAATCCTCCTTAGAAGAAAAGGGCGACCAGTGTGTGCCTTGGAAATGAAGATGGTGAACATCGGGTTCACTGTCTTTCAAAAGTAAATAAACACTTTCTCCGTGCCACGCCTCCTCCCCAAACACACACAGACACACACACATGTATACACATTCACTGTCCTCGAGTAATGCCGACTCCGACTGACCCCATAGGTCAGGGTAGGACTCGCCTTGTGGGTTTCAAGACAGGAGAAAGCCTCACCTTTTTCCTGAGAAGCAACTGGTGGCTTCAAACTGCCAACCTGGTGGTCCCCAGCCCAAAGTGTAACCATACACCAAGCCAAAGTGCTCCTTTTAAGCATTTCTCAGTGACATATAATTCCATGGTTTAAACATATTTAAAAGAACTATGCAATCATCACCACAATCCATTTTGAAATATTTTGGCTCCCTGGCTTGGGGCACGTGTGTCATCGGGTCAGGCCAGTCGCTGGGAAAGGGAATATGGTCCGTAATGACCAAGGGAACTCTCCCGGAGATGGTGGGACACTCTTGGCATTATATGGACTTAAACCAGCCAAGGATCGTGTTCGTGAGAGAGGACCAGGCGGTGTTTGCTCCTGTCATACACGAGCCCATGGCGAGGTGGAGCTGACTGGATAACTGAGCCCTGGTGGTGTAGGAGTCACCAACGGTCAGCAGTTTGAGACCACCAACTCCTCCACCAGAGAACGATGAGGCGCTCTACCCCTGTAAAGGGTCCCCATCTCTGAAACCTACAAAGGACAGTTCTACCCTGTCCGATGGGGCTGCTGAGTGGGAACCCATGTGAAGGCCATTGAGTGAAAGGTGCCAATTAATACCAAGGGTACTTGATGAATAAATAGCCCAACGTGGCCCTACCCTTCCCAGATGTAGCCTGTGGCTGGCTTCCTGGGCTCTTGGGGTGATGGCTTGGCTCTGGGAGAGACTCTGTTTAACAGTACATCCCAGGTGCTCCTCACCTGTCTTCATATCCATCCATTCCCAGACGTGTTGCAGGCCCTAGACCACAACCCTAGATCCCACCCAACTGTTTCTGAGCCATTACCTATACTTTGAAACCGCTTCACCCAGCCCCTACCTCCAGTTAAGCCTCACTCCCTGCCGAGCCCACTTCTCATTTTCTTGCACAAAATCCTCTCCACATCCTCTTCCCCCCATCCTTTCCTGCCCCTTACAGCTTCCCCCAGTGATCTCCCCTGGGCATTGATTCCCAGTGGGGGAAACTCAAGAGCAAGGCTTCGTCGTCATTATCATTGTCATAATTGGCACCACCACCATCATTATCACCAGGAGTAATGGTAGTGGAGCTGGTCGAATTTCTTCTTATTCTTATAGTGCTTAATATAGCATCAGATGCACGATAGGAATGCTGGATAAGTTTGAAATAAACAGAAAATCATTTGAATAATTTACCCAGAGTCAGAAAGTACCCTTACCAACAAAATCTCCAATTAGCTGATGGAAGTCACTTGTGGATGCTTACAGAGAGCCTAGCAGGATGCTCTGTGCAATTCCAGGGATTATATTTTTTAAACAGGATCAATTCCGTGTAAAGACAGAGAACCTGCGGTTATGGGTGGGGAAGGAGAGAGGGCAGAGGTCAGGGGGCAGGTACTGTCTTCTCCAGGCAGTTGGAGACAAACAATGCTTTCTAATCTCCCAAACAGCTGTCAGGCTGGAAAGATGCAGTTTCTATTCCAACTGCCTATATTTAGCACACCGCTTGAGATGAGGATTATGCTTATGCGATGAATAGCAAGGGGTAGCTGATCCACCCCTTGCCCTCACTGCTGCTTCATCTCCGTGGGGAGGAGCCTCGGGTGTCTTGATTCTGTGCGCATTCCCTGACTTTTTCTTGGAAGATGACTCTAGTGCTCATTGCAGGACAAGACAGGTTTTGTCTCTCGGCCCCAGCTTCCCTCCACACCTCCCTTTCCCTTTCCTTCAAGGTTAGGTTATGAGTAGGGGAGAAAGGGAGGACGAAACAGGTGTTGGAGTCTCTCCTTTGGAATTTTTCCTTGCACTACCTTGGTGTCTGCACCCCAGGCATCCAAGCACCTCAACCACTGAGCTCCTGGTCAGCGCCACACCAGGCAGGGCCAGGTAGTGGCTACCCCTGCATCCGGGCCACTTGAGCCACAGCTCAGGACCAGAAGGCACCTGAAGGAGATGACCTTCTCCAGTAGACTAGCAGGAAGGCCCTGGCTCCTTGTGCCTCCAGGTGCTAAGTCCCAAACTTCTCCAGAAACAGAGGAAAAAGCAGAAAAGACCCACTTTGGGGTTCAAAATAAGTGCCAGTCAGCTAGAAAAGCAAGTTCAGGTGCTTAGGTTAAAATCGAGCAGGAGAGGAATGATTCTGCTTCCCATGGAGGAGGTCAAGATGAGGAAGCAGGATTTGTTTAGATCTTTTATTATGGAAAAAGTCACACATACACCAGAGCAGAATACAAAACATAAAGGTATCCATCCCTCAATTTGAGAAAGTCATAACTTGGGAAAAATGGATGCATGACTGACTTCAGGAACTGGGAACTCATGTCGTCTGAGTTCTATGGGAAGTGATTTTGAGTCCAAGTGCCTTTCTCTTTCTCATGGGCTACCGCTTCTTGTACTTCTGACGCCCAGCTCACGCCCCATCAAAGGTGGTTTTAAGAGTTGAGCAGCTGCTATGACTGCAGCCGAGAGCTCCCCTCTCAGAAAGTAGAGTCTATGAAGCCTTTCCGAAGCCAACCTGGGGCCAAGCAAAGAAGGCCCTGTCCTTCCTTTATATGAGAATTGGGGAGCATTCCCAGGCTCACAAATACAACCTACCAGGTCAGACCAGATAACACATAAGCCTAAAATCACGTGGCCACACAGTCAGGGTTCATGGTCAAAGTTCCCAGTGCTGGAGACTGCAGGCTGATGCCCACTGTCGTCCCCAGGCAGGAGTTTGGCCACATTCATTTCATTGCCCCGGGTGCTGCCTTTAAATGCTGGCTGAAGAAAAAACCATAAAGGACTAATTTTAAAAATTCACCTGTGTTCATAAAGGTAAAACACTCCTTGGATGTCTTTCAGGAGCAAAAACAGGCACTAAAGGGAGTTTTGTATAGGTGGGGATGCATAAGGGGGATTTTTTAAGGAGGGGTACCTGTTGTTGTGGCTGTTAGGTGCCATGGGGTCGATTGTGGTTCACAGAAACCGGACATAAAACAGAAGAAACACCACCTGGCCCGGCACCAGGCTCAAAGTTGTTCTGTCTGAGCCCGTTGTTGCAGCTACTGTGTCCACCCTTGTCCAGGGTCTTCCTCTTTTTGCTGCTCCTCTGTTTACCAAACAGGATGTCCTGCTCCTAGGACTGGTCTCTCCTGCCAACATGTCCACAGGACGGGAGGCAACAGCTGGCCATCTTGCCTTAAGAGCCATTCTGGCTTCACGTCTTCCAAACAGATCTATTGCTCATTGGCTGTCTGTGGTGCTTTCAATACTCTTTGCCAACACCCTAGTTCAAAACCAGGGGACTTTCTTCAGCCTTCTTTGTTAAATGTCGAATTTTCACATGCATATAAAGTGATTGAAAATACCAGGCACACCTTAGTCCTCAGAGTAGCATCCTTGCTTTTCAAAACTTTCAAAAAGTCTTTTTTTTTCACTCTCTCTCTCTCTTTTTTTAAATCATTTTATTGGGGGCTCGTACAACTCATCACAATCCATACATGTACCCATTGTGCCAAGCACATCTGTACATTTGTTGCCATCATCATTTTCAAAACATTTTCTTTCTGCTTGAGGTCTTGGTATCAGCTTCTCATTTTTTCCCTCCCTCTCCCACCGTCCCTCCCTCCTGAACCCTTGATAATTTATAAATTATTATTATTATTTTTCATGACTTACACTGACCAATGTCTGATGTCTCCCCCACCCACTTTTCTGTTCTCCATCACCCAAGAAGGGGGTTATATGTAGATCATTGTAATCAGTTCCCCCGATCTCCCCCCTTACCTCCTGGTATGGCTACTCTCAATAGCAGTTCTGAGGGATTTATCTGTCCTGGATTCTCTGTGTTTCCAGCTCTTATCTGTACCTGTGTACATGCTCTGGTCTAGCCAGATTTGTAAGGTAGAATTGGGTCATGATAGTGGGGGCAGGGAGGAAGCATTAAGAACTAGACGAAAGTTGTATGTTTCATCGGTGCTATACTATACACTGACTGGCTCATCTCCTCCCAGAGATCCTTCTTTAAAAGGATGTCCACCTGCCTACAGATGGGCTTTGGGTCTCCACTCTGCACCCCCCAACATTCACAATGACATGATTTTTGGTCTAGGTCTTTGATGCCTGATACCTGATCCTATAGACACCTCGTGATCACACAGGCTGGTGTGCTTCTTCCATATGGGCTTTGTTCCTTCTCAGCTAGATGGCCACCTGTTTATCTTTAAGCTTTTAAGACCCCAGATGCTATGTATTTTAATAGCTGGGTACCATCAGCTTTCCTCACTATATTTGCTTTTGCACCTGCTTTGTCTTCAGTGATCATGTTGGGAAGAAGAGCACCAAGGAATGGCAGGTTAACAGAACGAAATGTTCTTGCATTGTGGGAGTACTTGAGTGGAGGCCCACTGTCCATCTGCTACCTTAATACTAAACGTATAAATGTATGCCCATAGCTCATTTTCCCATTCACATCTATAAATATATTTACATATGTACATGCCTGTATTTAGACCTCTATAAATACCCTTTGCCTCCTAATGCTTTACTCTATTTCCTTTTACTTTCCTCTTACTCCCCTATCATGTTCAGACTTCATTTGGGTTTCAGTAATTCCTCTCGGTTACATTACCCTTGATCATGCCTTACCAGGCCTCCTACACCCTCCTCACCATAGATTTTAGATCACTTGTTGTTTCCTTGCCCCTGGGTTTGTTACCACCTACTTCCTTTCCACTGCCTCCCCTTCTTCCATGTACCCCCAGAACCATCAGTCCCATTGCTTTCTCCTCCAAATTGTTTATCCCACTTCTCTTATCTAGATACACCTGCAGAGATAATAATATTCACAAAAACAAGACAGAGCAAAACAAAGCAATAAATGAAAACAAAACAACAACAAAAAAACAACGACAAAAAAAAAGATAGAAGGTAGGAAGGAAAAGCTTATAAACAGTTCAAGATCTGTTTGTTGACTTTTAGGAGTGTTTTCTGGTGGAGCCTGATGGGGTGCCACACCCTGGCCCCAAAGTCTATTTTTGGCATTCCCTGGGGACTTTGTTGCTCTGCTCCCCTTGCTGTTGTGTTGCACGCCCGTAGTGTTTTGCCTCAGTGTGGTGGGGTCAGATCGGGCAGACTGACCACATGTGATGTGTCCTTGCATCTCTAGGTGACTCTTCCAAGAGCAGTGGCTTTGGATCTAAGCAAGGCACAGTGCTCCACCACGCCTGCATTTTCTCCATTTACCATAATGAGACTTACTAGTCCAGTTCTGAGGGTATTCGTTTGCTTTTGTTTTAGTTATACATTGAGCTGCATTCCGTGCTGAAGGCTGCACTCCTTGATCTTTATCAGTAAGTGCCTCGAGTTCTCTTCACTTTCAGCAAGCAAGGTTGTATCATCTGCACATTGCAGGCTGTTAGTAAGCGTTTCTCCAATCCTGACACCACATTCTCCTTCATATAATCCAGCTTCTTTCATGATCTACTTATAGCATACAGATGGAATCAATATGATAAGTACAACCCTGACACATCCCTTTCCTGATTTTGAACCATGCACTGCCCCCTTGTTCTGTTGTCCCAACTGCCTCTTGATCCATGTACAAGTTCACCATGAACACAGTGAAGTGTTCTAGGAATGAAGCATTCTAAGAATCCCATTCTTCTCAAAATTACCCATTGTTTGTGATGATCCACATAGGCAACTGGCTGCATAGTATTATCTTTCTGGTATTTCAAGTAAATACCAGATAGTTCAAGTAAATATATTTCAAGTAAATATCTTTCTGGTCGCCTCTACTTTCAGCCAAGATCCACCTGATGTCAGCAGTGATATATATACCATGTTCCACATCCTCTTCTAAATCCAGCTTGAACTTCAGGCAGCTCCTTATCAACATATTGCTGCCCCCATTGATGGATGACCTTCAGCCAAAACGTGCATGCACATGATATCAGTGATACTGTTCTATAATTTGAGCATTCTGGTGGGTCACCTTTCTCTGGTATAAATATGGATCCCTTCGAGTCAATGGCCCAGAAGCTGTGTTCCACATTTCCCGGAAAGGGTAAGTGAGTGTTTCCAGTGCTTCATCATCTTGTTGAAACATTGACAGCTTTATCTCAACAATTCCTGGAGCCTTGTGTTTGGCTAATGCTTTTCGGTGCATTTTGGACTTCTTCCTTCAGTACCATTGGTTCCTGGTCATATGTTACCTCTTGGAATGGTGGGATGTGGACGAGTGATTTTTAGTACAGTGGATCTCTGTATTCTTTCTGTCTTCTTTTGATGGGGCCTGCATCATTCAGGATTTTGCTTGTAGAAACTTTCAAAATTGCAACTTGAGTCTTGACTATTTTTTTCCGTGAGCTCTTTCAGGTTACCATATGTTGAGTATGTTTCTTCCCTTTTGGTTTTCTGACTCTAGGCCTTTGTACACTTCATTATAATATCTTACTTTGTCTTCTCGAGCTCCTCTTTGAAATTTTGTGTTCAACTCTTTAACTTCATAATTTCTTCCATTTGCCTCAGTTTCTCTATGATTAGGAGTAAGTTTTAGAGTCTCTTCTGGCATCCACTTTGATGTTTCCTTTCTTTCCTGTATTTTTAATGACCTTTCGCATTCTTCACGAGTGACGTGTTTGATGTCCTCCCACAGTTCCTCAGGTCTCCCGGCATTAGTGTTTAATGCATCAAATATGCTCTTGAGTTGTTCTCAGAACTCGGGTAGGGTATATTTAAGGTCATATTTTGGCTCTTGTGGACTTGTTTTAATTTTCTTCAACTCTAACTTGAACTTACATATGAGTAATTGATGATCTCTTCCACAAGTTGGCACTCGGCCTGATTTTCACTGCCGATATTGAGCTTCTCCATCGATTCTTCCCACAGATGTAGTCAATTTGATTTCTGTATATTCCATCTGGAGAAGTCCACGTGGAAAAAAAGGTTTTGTTCCCCCGCCCCGCCCCCCCCATGAAGAACTTATTTAACTTGAAAATTCTATGATGTGTTCTCCAGTTTGGTTTCAATCACCAGGACCATATTTTCCAACTACTGTTCCTTCTACTTTGTTTTCAACTTTTGCATTCCAATAACCAATAACTATGAATGCATCTTGATTGTGCATTTGATCAATTCCTGACTGAAGTCAGTGGCAGCATTCTCCAGTTTCTGCAGCAGTAGTTTTAGTCGTAGGTGAATAAATTTGAAGGATAGTTTTCTTGATTAGAATTCCTTATATGCAGATAGACGTTATTCTATCAAGACAATAGTGCACTTCAAGATCATTCTTGAAATTTCTTTCTGATTTTGGATGCAATGACATTCCTCTTGATCATGTCATTCTCGGCACAGTAAACCATACGGTTTTCTGATTAAAAATGGCCAATACCAGTCCATTTCAGCTCACTTACTCCTACAATATAGATCTTTATGCATTTCATTCCATTTTTAGTCACTAGCAATTTTCTTATATGCATACTTTGTATATTCCAAGTTTGCATGATTAATTTATGCTTGAAGCCTTTTACTTCTTCTTTTGAATTGTGACCCTTTATTTGACTCCATCTACATCATTACAGTTGACTCTGCTCTGAGGAGGCAGCTCTCTCTCAGTCATATGTTGAGTACCTTCTGACCTGAGCAGCTCATCTTCTGGTGTTACCTTTGAAAATGTCTTCTTATTATGTATGAGGTTTTCAGTAACTGACAATATGCTGATTCCATCCATAGGCTTCTCAGTGGCTGATTCTTCTGAAGTTTTCATCTTGCTTGGATCCACAATCAATGTTCATGGAAGCAGCCATCAAGAGATAAAAGGATGCATTGAATTAGGTAAATCTTCTGCCAAGACCTCTTTAAACTACTAAAAAAGCAAGGGAGTTACTTTGAGGATTAAGGCATGCCTGACGCAAGCCCTGGTATGTTCAACCATCTCCTATGCATGTGAAAATTGGACATGAAAAGGGGAACATTAAAGAATAATTGATGTATTTGATTTATGGTGCTCATGAAGTCTGTTTAAAGTACCATAGACTTCAAAAAAAACAGTACACAAAATGGGGCTTAGGGTCAAGGTTGGTGAGACTTTATGACGCATACTTTGGACTTGTCATCAGGAGAGAAAAAGACCAGTCCCTGGTGAAGGACATCATGCTTGGTGAAGTAAAGGTTTTCACTACCTGAGGGGCAGAGGAAGACTTTTGACAAGATGGATTCACAGTGTCTGCATCGATGGGCTCTATAGAAGAACAATTGCGAGGATGGCACAGGGCAGGACAGGGCTTGTCGCCCAGAGGGTATTGTCTTGTGCGCAGGCACCATTGTGATGGCACCATACAACAACCACAGTGCCGGAAACTCAACTGGGAGGGAAGCGGACAAGCCAGCTTTGGAAGAAATGCAATCAGCATGATGCTGACAGGCTAGGATGTTGAGACTTCCACTGGCTTCCACTGGACACGTCACCAGGAATGGCCAAGTGCTAGAAAAGAACACCCTGCTTGGTAAACAGGAAGGTCAGTGACAAAGGCAGTAACCCCTGAAGAGATGAAGTTACAGACATTGGCCAGAAGAATGGGCTCAAACTTCCTGAAGATCGTGGAGATGAGTCGGGACTGGGTAGCATTTCATTCTGTTCTTCATGCAGAAAATCACCAGGAGTAAGAGACAACTAAAGGGCAAGGAAGAAAACACAGGAGCGCCCCCACATGCCCCCGCAGGAATGCCTCTGTGCCACATTCCCACTCCCCTAGCAGACCTTAGTCCTCACCCAACCTTTGCCATCGAGCCCACCAAGATCTAGGAAGCTTCACTTAGACCCACAGGCACTTAGAGTTCTCCTATCATGTCTTAACGTGCTTCTCTGCATTATTTTAAACACCACGGATCAAAAACCTACCTCTTAACGAAGTCTCCTGCTGAGAATTTGTTTTGCTTTTATAATTGTGTATATATTTTTGGTCACTCTGGGCAATTGGGCCCCTGAGCCCATTGATTCTCCTTCAGATGACCCCTCCAAGCTGTGGGTCTTGTTGCGTGGTGTCCCAGAGAACCCTGAATTGTCCCTGTTTATGAGCAGGCAGGGTTCTCCAAGAGAGAAATGGGAGTCATTATTTTTCAATATTAATGTTATTGTTTTGCTGTAGCTTCCACGGTTCCACAATCCAAAGACCCCTTGTCGAATCCCATATGTAGCATGTTTATTAGATGTAATATTTTATCTCTCGGACTCATGCCTGACACTATCATTTTGTTCTTATTTCAATAAAAAAGGAGCTCCTTCCTCGTGGTTCTGACAGAAGCTAATGGTTTTCTTTATCACAAAAGAAAGTAAGAGTTGGGGCAGCTCTGAAAGGCAAAATGAACTGTGTGTATTTGTGCCGTAATTCGATTTACAGCATAAACTCCAATCTTAATAAAGTAACTTCATAATGTTAGATAGAGCAAAAAATCATAACAATACGCTGCTACAGACGTCTACAGCTCTGAAAGCGTTCTGGATTTGCAGGTTGTAGACCTGGGAAACAATATCCAGAGACTGAGGAAAGGTGAGGCGCCTGCCACACACATGCAAATTATTTCCGGATTTCTTCACTTTCTTCTTTCTGGTTTTCTTTTTCCCTTTTTGGTGAGGGGGTGGGGGGCGGCTTGCAGACTGGGGAACTATCTCTGAGGATATACTTCAATTGAGTGCTAATAGAATTCTACACAACTGTCAATGACAAAGGGACAATACTGGTTGTTGATGAGAATTTCCCTCTGCATGTAAATTCCAGGTGGATTCTACTCAGCTTTATAAATTTATGGTGAGGGGGGTGGGGTGGGGTGTGAGTCCCACCAGCAATTAGATCACACACATGCAATGAGGTCATTCTAGTAGAGAGCTAGGAGTTTTATAGCAAATGCCAAACAATTCTAAAAATAAAGGCTATTTAGCAAGCCCTGATTTGATGGTCAAAGGAAACTGGTGGCAATGTGGGTTAAGTATTGGGTTGGTAGGCCCCAAGGTCAGTGGTTCCAATCCACCATCCCCATCCACAGGAGCAAGGGTAGAGTATCTGTTTCCGTAAAGATTCAACCTTGGAAATTCATGGAGCAGTTCCACTCTGCCCTGAAGAGCTGCCACAAGGCAGAATCCACTTGACCAGAGTGAGTTTGAAACTTTTTGGACCCAGATGCTCCTTCTGGGGGCAGGATGGCAGGACTCACTGCCTTTGGACACATCATCCAACAAGACCAACCATGAGGAAAGGGCACCTTGGTTTTAGTGTAGAAGTCCTCACTGCCATCCGTGGATGCCGACTTCTAGTGACCCAATAAGACAGGCCAGAACTGCCCCTTCGCGTTTCTGAGACTGTAACTGTTTACAGGAGTAGAAAGCCCATCTTTCTCCCTGGAAGAGGCTGTTGGTTTCAAATTTCCAACCTTGAGGATCACAGCCTGATGAGCAGCCACTATTTTACCAAGGTCCTAAGGAGAGGGCCAGCAAACTTGAGGGAAGCCCTCTATGAGGTGGTCAACACCACCACTGCTGTAACAATGATGCAGACCCGCCATTGATGGTAGAGATGGCCAGGGACAGGGCAATGTTTTGTTCTATTATAGGAACGGTCCCCACGAGTCAGACCGGCTTGACATCAACTCATCCTAACAGCCAACACCACCTAGACTCGGCCAGGAGGCTCCTGGGAGGTTCAGATGGCAGGACTTTGTCTTATCCACTTTGGACATGTGGTCAGGAGAGACCAGTCCCTGAAGAAGGACATTGTGCTTGGTAAAGTAGAGGGGCGGTGAAAGAGAGGAAGGAGGTCAACAAGATGGATTGACACAGTGACTACAGCAATGGGATCAAGCATAAGGACCACTTGGAGGCTGGCACCGGACAGTGCACTGTTTCGTTCGGTGGGGCAGGGGGTCGTCATGAGTCAGAATGGACTGGAAGCCCCCTCCCCCCAGGGTTAGGTAGGGATGGACCCTGGGGCACTTCTAGAACCTGTTGCAATGTTCAGTTGGGCGTGTTCTAGCCAGACAAGCAACAGGATAGTGGGTGACCTCCTCACCAGGGTCGTGGGATTTGTTTGGAGGGACCAGGTTGGGGGCGCAGACTGTGGAAACATCCTGGCTAGGTGGGGGCCCAGGTTTCGCCTGGGTAGGTATCTGAACCTATAAAACCGCACACAGGTGAGAATGTAGCCCCTGGTGTTACTGTCAAGGTGAAGTGACAGGCTCTGTACAGTGTTTAGCCTGTGTCTGGGAACAGGGCAAGTGCCCCATGAATGGCAACTCAACTCTCACTCTGTTACATTTCTATCTTGGGTTACATACATTGCTACATTAAGCCCTGGGGGGGTCTGGCATAGAGTGGACTGAAGACTCCATTTAAATGTCAAGTTCACCAGCACTTACAAGGTGCCTACTGCGGGCTGTGCCCTGTGGTGGGTACTCCTGGGAATTCCAGGATGGGTTTGACATAATCTCTCACTCTTGTGGGCTCATTAGCACCAGGGGCAAGCGATCGCAAACACCAGCGGTCACATTTTGATGGTGTCTGCATCACAACACCTTCCGAGTGTGGCTGCCCTCCCAAGGGTGGTGTAGATGGAAGTGCAACTTCATAGAAGAGGGCCCCTTGGGGCAAAGTGGGGGACCTGTGTGTCCCCTGTGTCCTGAACAGGGTGTGGCTCATCCATTGATCCATAGGGTGGATCAGCTAAGTGTACATGGAGGGTTTGGATCACAGCAAGGCCTGCCGATCGCCTCTGAACCCTTGGGCCTTGCACACACCTGCTGGGAAACAGGCATGATCAGTTTAATTTCTTATGTGCCCTTTTTTTTTTTTAATCATTTTATTAGGGGCTCATACAACTCTTATCACAATCCGTACACACATCAATTGTGTAAAGCTCATGTTTTGAGAATGATGAGGGCGATAAATGTACAAATACGCTTAGGTGTCCTTCTGATGATGAACAGGTTTCAGAGACATTTCCAGGCTAAGACAGATGAGGGAGGAAGACTTGCTGATCCACTTCCCAAAATCAGCAGGTAGAAACCCGGTGGAGCCCCGTGGCCCAAGCCCCAATGCACAGCAGAGCTCTTGCTGGGTGGGCAGGGCTTCATTCCATGGCGCTTGGGGCCACCATGATTCGGGTTGGGCGTGGCAGCCACAGCAACAGTGCCCACTCATCAGGGGGTACCCCGACAGGAGTGAGCACGCCCCAGAGGGTTTACAAGACTGGACCCTTCATGGATGCCAACTGCCACCGTTTCCTCCCAGGGAGTGGCTGGCGCGTTCGAACCACCACTCTTTGGGTTTCCAGCCAAGTGCCTAACCACTGCGACTAGGATCCTTGGCTGGAGACAGAAACCAAAGCTGTCAAGCCCAGCTGACACCCTGTGAGCATTTTTCTTGGAGAATAAATGAAAGGAGATTGATGCATGTTTCCAAAACCAATCCAGGTAGACAGGGACATAAAAATAACAATAATAATAATAATAAAAGACAGAGAGAGAGGAGAGGAACCCTCTTGACTCACGTGCCCAAACGTGGGGTGTGGTTTAGGCTGTCTGTTGTGTGGGGGTGCAGGCAGCACCATAAAGCCATACAGCTGGTGAAGAAGGAATTAAGCCTCTAGGTCTAATCAGTCCTCAGGGAGCCAGAGTGGGGCCCAGAGGGGCCTCCTGAGCGCCTCACCCAGTGGGAACCCTGCCGATGAGATCACCTTCGGAAACCTGAACACGCACCGTGCTTCTGTTCATGAACCAGCAAGATCTACAAGCAAAAGCTCTGCTCTCGCCTGTGCCCGGCTGGGCCCTGATCCCGGGAGACATGGTCAGGGCACCTGGCTCCCCCGGGTACCTTCTCTGAGCCAGGCACTCGGTGCTCAGCAGGGACCGAATGAGGCTCGCAGCACAGGGTTCGACCAGTCTCGGGCAGCACCAACTTGCCCTCGGCTGCCCGAGACTGTCCCACTGCACCCATTTCTGTGGTGACATCAGCAGCATTGCAGGGTGATCGTGCAAAGCAGAACTGTGCAAAGCGGATCTGGGGTTGCTGTTCACACAAACACACTGCCCGCCTGCCAGGCTGCTGTGCTGTGGTGGCCTGAGTGCTTCTGTGACGCTTGAAGCTGTGTCTCGGATGTTTTAAATTCCAGCAGGTTCCCTCACGGTGAACAGGTTTCAGTGGAGTTTTCTGACGAAGACAGACAAGGGGGAGAGTCCTGGGCATCCACTTTGGGAAATTGTAAAGTAGCCTCAGAAGACTGGAGCCCCGGGTCAGAAGGTCCTGAACATGTACAGCGGTCCCCATGGCAAGCTCTAAATCAAGCAAAGTCGCTGCCATTGAAGTGATGCAGACTCGTGGTGACCCTATAGGCCAGGATAGAGCTGCCCCCTGTGTTTCTAAGACTATAACTCTGTATGGGAGCAGAAAACCCTGCCTTTTCCTGGAGGGTTTGAACCTCTGACGTTGCAGATCGCAGCCCAACTCATAACCACTAGGCCACCAGAACACCTTTAACAGTGGACTAGAACACAGCACAGAGCAGGAAAGCAGAACGGGGAAGGGCCACTGACGACAGTCCTCAGTCCACCTGGATGGATGCTAAAACAGGCCAGGCCAACCAATCTTCCCTGACTCCCATCTGGCTCTGCATCTTCCTGGCACGTTCCATACCTCACTGAGCTGCAGCATTTCCATACTTTGGATATGTGATCAGGAGAGACCAGTCCCCGGGGAAGGACATCGTGTCTGGTAAGGTGGAAGGGCAGTGGAAAAGAGGAAGGCCCCTAAGGACACGGACGGACACAGCAGCCACAACAGTGCGAGGGTGGTGCAGGACCAGGCTGTGTTTTCTGCAGTTGTACCTTGGGGCACTGTGAGTCAGAACGGGGGGACAGCACCTCACGACAACCAAGCTAAAAACCAAACTCAATGTCCTCGAGTCTATGCTGGATCCTAGTGAGCCCCTATGTGTTTCTGAGACAGCAACGGTTTTCCGGAGTAGAAAGCCCAGTCTTTCTCCCACGGAGCTGGGGTGGTTTCCCACAGCGGCTTGCGTTCTCCGCGTGTACGGCAGAGCGCTAAGGGAGCTGCTGTCTGGAAGTGTGAGCTGGTCCCTGATGGAGCCTGCTCGTGCCAGGAGGCAGGGAAATCCCGAGTTCTACGGTTGTTGCTTCTTTGTGTGTCTGTCTTTCACCTTGTCGATGGGGGTCACAGATGTTAGGGATGGCTTCAGTGCATTCCGGAGCCCTGGTGCTGTAGTGATTACTCCTTGGGCTGTGATCCGCATGGTCAGCAGTTCAAAGCCATCAGTCACCCAGGAGGTCAGAACAGAACTGTCTCTGTGGGTTTCTGAGAGTGTGACTCTATAGGAGTAGCAAGCCTCTTCTTTCTTCCAAGGAGAAACTGCTGGTTTCAAACTGCTCACCTTCTGCTTGGCAGTCCACAGGGTCACCACTGGGCCACCAGGGCTCCTGGATGGGGGTATGCGCGCACGTCTTTATCAACAGCTGTGCAGGCAGGGCTGACACATTGGTTCTGCCTTGAAAGACATGATTCTCCAATACATGCACCATTTGCCTATGTGCCCCTTTCACCCCACAATCTTTTTGAAACCCACACAAAAGAGAAATATAATATATGAGGGAGGGTGGTGGGCAGGGTGGGCATTGGGGGGGAGAGGGGAGAAAAGGAAGAATTAAGTTTTGAAGAAATGCCATTAGAGTCGATGCCATTAACGACTGCCGGCTTTAAAAACTCCAAACTCCCCTCTGCGGCTGCTCCCCCACATTCCATCCCGGCGACCTGGGCTGCCTCTGGGCTTTGTGAAACGTGGCACAATAACTTGCCTTGCGCGTCAGAAGACAAGCTGGCAGGCCTGCATTCAGGGCAGCGGGTTTCCCGGCCTCCTACAGTATTTCCCTGGCCCGTGCTGTCTCCCTAAAAGCTGGGGTGAGGGAAGCGACAGGCGTGGTACCTGAACATACGGAGCCAGCTTCCCGTGGCCAGTTGAAGAAACTCACAACCACGAGAGAGAAGCGTCCTCAAAAGAGTTTTCAACAAGGTGCCTCCACTACCTTGCGAGGGGCCAGGGATGCCGGCACGTACTTATTTATGGACCCTTTAGGCTGTACTGATAGATGAATTGAATGCTCAGTGTCCAATTTTTCTCTATTTGCAAATTTATGCTCAATGCAAAGCAGCCACTGATTTATGTCCCAAACAATGTAAACTGAAGTCCTCATTTCCCTCTAGAGTGCTCCTCCGGTATAAATTTATTAAAGCAGCTCCCCATCCCGCCCCCCCCCACGCACACGCACACACCCCAGTGATACTATTTATTATTTCCATAGGCTGCTTCCTCTTTCTGCATAGTTTCCATCTTCATTGACTTGGTGCTTCATCATTTTCCAAATGCCAGTGAGTTGAACAAGAAGGACAGGAATGTTGAGCAATCTCTCTTTCCTTCTCGCTCTCCTTTGGTCCTATAAACATAAGCACAAAGAGGGACATGAAGAAAGAGGAGGGAGCAGGGAAGGAGAACGAGAGAAAAAAGGGGGGAGGGGGGGAGCTAGGAGAGGGAAGCTCTCGGGACAGAGGGAGCCAGCGCGTGTGCACCAGAGGGAACACTGCCTGCAGTGGTGATGGATGACTGAAGTGAGGGTGTCACGTGGTATTATGTAAATCACCCAGCCACTGGAGCCCTGCACTGGTGAATACAGGGGACTGGGACTAGGTTGTGGTCCCCAGACAGTCGCGTGTCTTGTTTTGTTTTTTTTTTCCCTCCAACTACCCTTGGGGTGGATTCTTCCTGACCCTGGTCCTTGGTCGACAAAAAAAAAAAGCAACAAAACCAACAAAAAGCACAAGCTCGCACACAAATCTCCAAGAAATCACTCCTCCCTCACCAACATACACATCCAGCTCCCCAGGCCAAGGAAGAAAGACAAAAAATGCAGGAAAGAGGGATGTGACAACTTCGCTGTGGGTGGCCAGGAGGCATCCTCAAAAGGCCTTTTGTTTAGATCAGGGGAGCATTGGACTTCATCAAGCACCTTGGTTGTGCTCTCCTTCAAGGACAGCACTTGAAGGAGAGAAATTGGCAGCGGAGGAAGGGAGGTTGAGCTCAGGAGACCAGGAGAGCCATCTTTTGCGTGGTACAACTCCCTGGAGAATGTATGCTTTGGAGTTTTATGCCCCGCCACCTGTCTGTCGGTGTGCCGTGCTACGACGGTTCCTGTGGAGCTGGGATGCTGAAAGCGATGGCCCTAGGACTGGAAGCAGCAGTGGAGTCACCCGCAATGGATAGACATCCAAGGAACTTCCAGACACAGACAGACTAGGATGAAAGACCTGGAAAGTCAGCCAGTGAAAGTCGTACAGATTATACCAGAATGATACCTTCTGTGGACCTGGGAGATGAGCCCCCATAGATCAGCAGGGATTCAAAATACACAGAAACCACAGCAATAGACTAAGGCATACTGATGGCCATGAAGTTAGCCTAGGACTGGCCAGGGGGCCACTCCACGATGCCTAAGGTCACCGTGAGTAGGTAGGACTGGCCAGGGGTCCACTCCACGATGCCTAAGGTCACTGTGAGTCGGAGTGGCTCACTGGCATCTAGCAGCAGGTATTTCGTAGGCTGTGGTATGACTAAGGTGTGGCTGACCCAAATCAAGGTGTCAGTGTGTCATGTGCACACGAAAGCTTGGCAATAAATAGAAAAGAACAAAGACGCATTGATGCCATCGAACTTTGGGGCTCTCAAAGAATATTGACATTATCCTGGATAGCAAGCAATAAACCAACCAATCTGTCTTGGAAGAAGCCCAGCCAGATGCCCCTTTGAAGGGAGGATGCTGAGACATCACCTCATGCAACTGGACGCGTCACCGGAGAGCCTGTTCCTTGAAGAGTGGTGGTAATGTAAAGGCTCCGTGTAAAAGGCGAAGCCCCTGAAACAGATGGATTGACGCCGTGAGTCAACTACCGGCCCAGACGCAGCAACCATAGTGAGGGAGGTTCAGGAGCGGGCTGTGTTTGGTTCTGTTGCATATGACGTCATTGTGAGTTGGAACAAACTAGTAGATGTCTAACACCAGCAACTGTGACATGAGATTATGTGTCAGTCTGGGTAGACTAGAGACATACGTTCATAAGCACACATGTGTGTAAGGAAGAGCTTGATATAAAAGAGCAATTGTGTATTAAGCAAGCATCCCAGCCCAGTCCAGATCAAGTCATGTGTCCAATACCAATTTACTTCCAAGAGTCTCTCCAAAATTGGTTAGGATTCTGTGCCCCATTTAGTGCAACGGAGTGGGACGAAGCTGCTTCTTAGGGAAGCATGTGGGGTTTTTTTGTGGGGGCGGGTAGTTGCTAGTGGTGTTTATTTTCATTTTGACATCATCTCCAAGTCCAGTTGCCTCCTTCCCTGTCCCCATGTCCCAATGCCATCCAGTGGCATGCCTATCAGGAAAGGCATGAGTGTCCCACCCGTGGGGAGAATGCTAACTGTAAAGTTTATGCACCAGAATAAAAGCAGCACATTCAAACAACATGAAAAAGTGGGTGGGGGAGATTATTCAATATGACTCCCTACTCCCCGAGCTTATTGTATTATTTTCTCTGGATGAGGGACTCGTGGAGAAGGAGAAGGAGTCATAGTGTAAATTCTCTGGCTGCTTAGCACCTGTCTCCCTCCTGGCACATAGAGCGTGCCTCGCAAGTGTTCTTAGAATCACATCACAGTTATTATACCACTAATCCATCAGTGCTGTTGCTGTCAGGTGTGGTCAAGTCAGCACCGACTCATAGCAACCACGTGTCCAACAGAACAAAAGACAACCAGGTTGTCCAGCTTCACACTCAGCGTAGTGTTGCTGCCAGAGCATCGATCCGGCTCACCAAGGGTCTTCCTCTTTCCCACTATTCCTCTACTAAGGATGATTTCCTTCTCTGGGCACGTGTCCATCATGATAACATGTTCAACGCTCGCAGGGTCAAATCTCACCATTCTCACTTCTAAGAACCATTCTGGCAGTACTTTTTCCATGCCATAGTTCTGGCAGCCCATGGCCTATTAAATAGTCGTCGCCAATGCTCTAGTTCAGAAGCATCAGTCGTTCTTTGGTCTCGATTCAGCTTCAGCATGCACGTGAGCATGATGCTCCTGACACTAGGTACGTTTGTAACTGAGGGCGAGTTGCATATGGCATGCGCTGTTCTAGCTGTTCCTGCTGCCCTCTGCCACTCACTGTACCCAGTGCTCTAGATGCATCTGCGTCTTAATCTCTTGCTCTGTGATAGCATGAATGAATACCACAAATGAACAGCTCTGAGGAACTGACATCTATTTTCTCACAATTCAAGAAGCTAAGCGTTAGATTCTAGGACACTGGCTCTAGGGGAAGACTCTCTTTCTGATAACTCCGGGGGAAGATCTGTGTTTCTGTCCGCTTGGCGTCTTCAGTTCTTTGGCAATCCTATGTGTCTCATCCGCTTTTTTGTGTCTCCAGCCCAGGTCATCCAAGGGTTATGAATAATAAAATCCAAGACCAGAGGGGGCGATTGTGTTAGAGCTTAAATTCTGAGTACCTGGCTCACGGAAGGCTATAGATGACAGGGAAAACCTAAAATCCATTTATATGAAGAGGACACCCTAAAACAAACAAACAAACAGAAAAAGCTCAGCTGGGCAAGGCTTTCATAATATGCATTTTTCCCCAAGCATTGAGCAACTCCCTCTGAATTAGTACACATACTAGTGTTGCCTGGGAAGATTCTCTCTGGTCACAGTGAATTTTTTCGTAAAAGGAGTTTTGCTCAAGCCTCATTTTTTGTGATGGCCAATTTAAAAGAACAGTATGCGACTGTGAAAATTTGTTTCCTGCTCAGGAAAAAGACCACAGAAACTGTTGTGATGTTGAATCCAGCTTATAAGGACAGCACTATGGGAAAAATTCAAGTGTATGAGTGGTTTTCTTATTTCAATAAAGGTAAAATGTCAATTGATAACAAACCTTGTTCTGGATGTCTGTCAACTTCCCTAATGGATGAAAATGTCGACTCATAGGACATTTGGAGTGCATTCCACCAGGTCAGACTGTTAATCAAGCTTTCTATTTAGAGGTTCTGCAAAGATTAAGTAACTGTGTGCGACAAAAAGGGCCTGATGTGTTGCAGATGGGGGACGGGATTTGCCACTGCAGCAATGGCCCTGCTCACACAGGCATCTCAGTGCGTCAGGTTTGGGCAAAAACCAGCATGCCTCTCTTGCCCCACGCAGCTCACTCACCTGACCTCATTCAGTGTGACTTCTTTTTGTTTCTGCCAATGAAGAGGAACATGAAAGGACAACAATTTGATTACATAGAAGAGGTGAAGGAGAAAAACAAGGGAGGTGCTTTCAGCCATCCAAAGAGATGAGTTTGAAAAATGTTTCCAAAGATAGAATGCAAGATATGACAAATGTACTAAGTGTAATGGAGAGTACTTTGAAGGTGATTACATTATTTTATAAAAAATTTAAATAAATAGCTTTGAAAAAAATACTTTTTGGGGGGTGGAGGGGGTGCCCTTTCGTAAAGTCCCCGCATGGACCAAGTCTCCATTAAAGTTGCTCTGACTATTATAGCTTTACCGAAAGACAAGAGTGCATTGTCAAATGGATTACTACAGATAAAGTTAGCTTAAACGTTAACATCTTATCATCTATTTTCTTCTTTCATGCATCATTTTTAATTGTTCTAATGGGTATTGTTTTCTGCTTTCTTGAGGAACGGAAGTCTCTCTGTGATTTATTTTGTTGTCCTTACTGCTGTGTTTGTTTTTGTTTGTTTCAGTTTTGCATGACTTTCTTTATATGAAATCCAGAATAAGTAAATCTATAGGCACACTAATTAGATTAGGAGATCCTTCAAGGGAGGTTGGTGTGGGGCGATGGAGAACTAGTAACAATGAATACAAGCATGAAGATAATGACCACAATTAGATGGTGGTGATGATTGCATAACTATTTTAAACTATATTCAAACAACTGGGTTGTATTTTTCACAACATACACGTCAATCTAATGGTGATAAATAAATTAATTAAATGTGATCCACTCAGGACATACCTCACCGTGACTTGGACTCATCAACATAACAAAGAAAGCTGTATCCCCAGGCGCAATTAGACTTCACCACAGGTATCATGGTGAGGATTTACGTTGGACAACTTGGGGAGGGGAGGGGACACAGTTGAATCCATGACAACATCTGATCTTCAGGGCAACCCTCCCAGGAGGGCAAATATCAGTCCCCGTTTTCAAATGAGGACTTTGCGGCTTGGAGAGGTTATGATATGTGCCCATGGTCATGTGCTCCCAACTGGATTCAAAAGCAAACATCTGGGTTTCAAAGTCTGGGGTTTTAACTGCATTGCTTTACCCAATCTCCACCATCTTCTTTATTGTCTCTTACTCTGGTAACATGATGTGTTCATCCAATAATTATTCATTTTAGTTGTTACTAATGGTATAAACCGACTACTATCCAGTTAATTCTTACTGTCGTGATCCTGCGGGACAGAGTAGACCCACCCTTGTGGCTTTACAAGACTTTACACCTTGTGAAGAGCAGAAAGCCTCATCTTACTTCCACTGAGTGGCTGGTAGGTTCAAACTGCCGACCTTGTGGTTAACTGCCCATCATGTAGCCCACTCTTCCAGCAGAGCGCTTTAGCATAAAACATTCTCAAACAAAAAGAACTCATGGAAGATGGAATCCGAATGTCCCTCCTAGAAAATTGGCTGGTGAAACCCACCCAGGTAGAAAGAACTCTGAGTAGGTGGAGAGCCAGCAAACTTGACTAGAAACAAGTGGAGGTGAACGTGGAAGCCAGCACTAAGTACATAAGGCGCTCCGGCCAAGCTGGATGGTCACAGCTGGACTTTGTGACAGAGGAAGAGCCAGCATGAGATGCAGGCCCAGAACGAAGGACAGTGTACCTGGCAAACGGTACCCAAGAAAGAGAAAACTCGGGGAAGCTCAGAAGGATCCCATTTGACTTCTCCAGAGAGAGGCGGCCATCCACTTCACCTAAAATCAAGTTGCCATTAAAGAGAAAAGATGACCCTATACATTAATACAAAGGAGCTTCAAAGGTTTCTGGGAAAATGCATTGGAACGATCATGGAATTTTTCCACGACATTTTTGAAACCCCTTCCTATTCTGAGCGATCTGTTCAAGGAACCAACCTAAAAAATCGTGGTCATGAAGATACAATGTTGTTTTTGTTTGGCAATAAAACACCAAGGATGAGGACGCCCTAAGCACCCATCCACAGAGCCAAGATTAGTTCAGTTCTGGTAGAAAGAAATGATGATTCTGAAGGCGATGCCCACGATGGAAATACTGCCATGCTATTCATGTGAAATAAGAGGAGCAGAATGGGCGGTCATCTGTCCACCACCTTTAGAAGTGAAAAAAAAGGAAGTGTGCATGCATAGAGATAAGCATCCATGTCTACAGACCCCACAAGCACACCCTGGAATTGCTCGTGGCGGACGCGCCTCTCACTCGTTCCAGTTCCTGTTCCGTTTTCTGAACTGTCTTTAGTGGCCGGAAGACCCACGGCACCGAGTGGAATTTCAAGAACTGTTTTTTTGTAATGAGTCAAGGATTTGATTTCTTATTTTTCATGATTAAGCTCATGCTATTGAGGCAAGGCAAATACACTCCTTGTGGGCTAATTCTGACTCGCAGTGACCTGGTCGTGCGTGCGGAGTAGAGATGCTCCCAGGGGGCTTTTGAGGCTGTGAACATGATGAAACCCACAGCGACACCTTTCCCGCCCAGAGTGGTTGGTGGGTTCTGACCACCCACATTGGAGCTCGTAGCCCAACATGACCCGGTCAACCAGAGAGCTAGTGGATATCGAATCCACCGGTAAATATTTTCGGAACCTTCTGGTCCAAGGAGTGTGTGTTTTGCCCTCCAATTCTGTCGGGCATGTCATCTTCTACTGAAACAAGGGCCATTTTCCGGGAAATGGAGTTATAATCTTAGTGATGGCCCCACACAGAGTCTGTGGTGATATTACACGAAGCACTGCCTGCTAGAGACTACAGGACATTGGCTCTTTTCATTAGGTCTGCATTAGCAGTCCACAGCCCGGTACTTGGGGAATCACAACAGTGAATTTGGGGTGTGAAAGAGAGAAGTACGACTACATAATCCAATCTGGTTCCTTTTCCAGTGAGGTTTCAACTTAAAGAGGTTGAGCAACACGTGTAAAGCAACATGTTGTAAGGGGACCTTGCCCCTCTCCCTTTGTGTGGGGTCAAAGGCCCCTAGCAATGTCAGTCCCCAAAATAACACAAACAAAAGTGGAGGTTCATCTTGTGATTAGATACCAGAAGGCAGAAGTAGACACCAGCATAAAAGACAGAATCCTGGAGTGGTGTCCTGGTATAGAAATTGGAATCTCAAGCAACTATTGAGGCTTCACCTCCCACCCAGACCTGCGATATTCAAGACAACAGCACCAAATGCTTGGCAGTTCTGTAACCAAGCAGAACTGTGGTCACACAAACATACCAACCATTTCCATAACAGCCTTCAGTGTTTAAAATGCTTATACTACATGCTACTTTTTTAATCATTAGATGTCCTCAATGGGTGTTTATAGGTATATTTCTGCATGTGCACTGCCAAATAAAAAATAGCAACATAAATGAGAAGATGAAATCGAGCAATAAATCTATTTGTTAGGGCCCAGACAGTCACTGTGGTTGTACAGTATATAAAATATTAACCTTATTGCTGGCTTTCATTTTAATAAGAGTCTCGTGGACTAAATAATGGGAACCAAGGACAAGAATATACTTTCCAACAGTGCTATGGGCAGCCCCCTGGGACAGCAGGGGGGGACTTGGTAAGTGACACTTGTACAGGTTTAAATTTGAAATTGCATTTAATTTGTATGTGCTATTACTTAGTTGAAAACATGTACCTCTAAGGCAAATGCAGACGGAAATGGGCATTGAGCTAAAAATATTTGAGAGGCAATAATTTGCCTTAATGGCATCCACACCTAGATGGGGAAAGTAATGAAGCATCTCAGGGGAGGTTATCTCTTTGGCTTAATTTGTTTTCACGCTGTTACCAGGTTGTCAACCTCAGGACGGTACTGAGCAAGCACTCATGAACTTTTCTTTTGTTTCAGCTCCCAGGAAGCATCCTCTACCAGCATAGGTGGCTCCCATTTAGTTCTTCAATATCTGGTCCTTTGGGTGAGCTCGGCATTGTGTTTAGAAAGGACACGACAGGCCCAGTGACTGGAGACCAAGGTGAGGGAAGGGTGTCATCTAGGTGACCTTCACCAGGTAGGGTGGTGCACCAAGTGGGATGGAATGAGCATCGGGGTCCCAGAGGCTGCGGCTGGTAGCAGTCCTGTCCAGAGGCAGTTAGGAATGGGTCAAGCCAAAAATGAACCTCGAGAAAGAAAACTGTACATAGAAAGCGGACAGGACCAAATTCAGAGAGGGCGATGCAAACAATACCCCCCGAAACCAAGCCGAAGGCCAAGAGGAGCAACTACAGAGAGAATGTCATATTCACAGCACTGTGCTTTCCGCAGCACGAGAACAAATGCTCCACCTTTGCTAGTGGCCACCACCCATGTCATGAATTCAAGTGCATTCAGTGCACAGAAATACTTGGGCAAAGTTCAATGTATTTCAAATATAGAGCTGATTTCTAAATTTTAAAAGCCAGTTCAGCTAGGTGACAGTGAACCTAAACATTTCCTTCTTAAGAAGTGTGCCCTGGCACACTACACCTCTGGGAATGCCCCCCACCCACACTCACCATCTGCACCACAAAAAAACCAAGCCCGTGGTCATGGACCAGACTGAGGCTGTGTTGTTCTTTTTGGAACCCAGGATCCGGCTTCGACTCATAGCGATGCTGTGGAACAAGACACTTCTGGTCTGTCCCCATAGCTGCCGTGCTGTCTGAGTCATCGTTGCAGCCACCCTGTCCATTCTTCTCATCCGGGCCTTCCTCTTTTTCACCGAGCCTCTACTTTCTAAAGCACAACGCCCTTTTCCGGGGCCTCCTCCCTGCTAGGGAGCATTCTGCTGCACTTATTCCAAGAGAGATGCGTTTGCTTTCCCGGGGAGGAATGGACCATTCATCACCTGCACCAGCAACATCATTCAAATTCATCAGTCCTTCTCCCTCCTCCCTTATCCATTGTCCAGCTTCCACATGCGGATAAGGCGATGGAGAACACAGGGGTTTGGATCAGGCACAGCTGAGTCCTCAAAGTGACTCTGCTCTTTGACAACTTTTTGGACATCTTCTGCAGGCAGAGCTGCCCAGTGCAATACTTTGCTGATTGTTTGACTGCTGAATCCGTGTGCATTGATGGTGCGTTTAAGTAAATGAAATTATTGACAACTTCCTTTTTTCCCCCTGTGTATCATGAGGTTGCCCGTTGGTTTTCTTTACATCAAGCTGCAATCCACACTGCAGGCTGAAGCCTTCCAATTTCATCAGTAAGCGTGTCAGGTCTTCTTTACTTTCAACGGACAAAGCGGTTATTTGCATATCACAGGTGGCTGTTGCGTTTCCCTTCAACCTTGATGCCATATTCTCCTTGGATTATTTGCCCAGCACACATATGGAATTGATACAGTGGAAGTACACAATCCCGACACACACGTGAGCAAAACGAAGTGTTCTGGGATTTCCATGCTTCGCAAAGGTATGTATAACTCGCTGTGGGTCTTCACACCATCAAATGCCTTTGCATAGTCAGGGAAACACAAGGAAACATCTTCCTGGTATTTTCTACTTTCAGTCAAGATTCATATGATATCAACAAGGATATCTCTCATTCCAGGCCCTCTTTTAAATCCAATTTGAATTTCTGGCAGCTCCAGGTGAATGCCATGCCGCCGCCATTTTTAAATTATTCACTTGAGTGCGATATTAATGGGATTGATGATGTTGCTTGATAATATACACATTCTGTTGATCACCTTATGTGGATTCTTCCAGGCAGCTGGTCAGGTAACTGTCTCCCAAATGTCTTGGTGTAGACCAGCAAGGGCTTCCAGTGCTGCATCAATTAGTTGAAATATTTCAATGGATATTACATTGATTCCTGGAGTGTTGTTTTTGGACAATGCCTCCAGTAGAGCTTGGACTTATTCCTTTATTGTTATTTTTTAAAACCATTTTATTGGGAGTTAATACAGACATCATATCATCCCATAGTTCAATCAGATCACGCAGGATTATACAATTGCTACCACCATCAGTTTCAAAACATTATTTTCCTTTCTGGATTCCTTGACATCAGCTATCTTTTACTACCACCCTTCCCCACCCTGAAACCTTTATTCTACTTGCTGTCCCATAGGTCCATCAATCCTGCTTTCTTAGTTTGAAACACAGGAAAACATGCAACAAAACTGCAAGAGGGTGACCTTCCGAATGACACCACACATTTGAGATAAACCCCAATTTGAAGGGAAATCATCAGAGGCTTATTTTCTTTGTAAATCCCTTTAAAATCATCGGTTTGTGATCCTCTGTTGCCTCTTGAAATGACTGAGCATCAGAAACGTCTTTTTGGTAGTGACTCTGAGTAGTCCTCCCATCTTCTTGCGATGCCTCCTGCAGAGTTCAGCATTTAGAATCCCCCAAGACGTCAACTCAAAGCGTGGGTTTTTGTTCTTTTCACGGTGTCTGTCCAAGGCCTCGGTGGTGCAGCGGGTTACACTGGGCAGTTCCCCACGAGTTGGCCGATTCAAACCCTGCAAGCTGCTCCTCAGGAAAAAGACGTGTCTGTGGAGTCCTGGAAAGAGCATCGTTGTGTAACAACTTTGAGAACCTTCTAGAGAAATGCTACTTTGTCATGTGCTGTTGCTGTGAGCCAGAGTAGAGTCCATGACAGTTAATAGGTCAATACTGATGGAAATAGATACCACATCTTTCACCCACAGAGCACTGATGGACTTACACCGTTGACTGAGGACGGCCTGACCACCATACCACCATCTAGGTCTATAAGCACCTGGAGGAAGTGCCTCCATCTCTCTAACCATCATATAGGTCTATAAACATCTGGAGGAAGTGCCTCCATCTCTCTAACCATCATCTAGGTCTATAAACATCTGGAGGAAGTGCCTCCATCTCTCTAACCATCACCCAAAGATGCCTGCTGGTCTTCAGTTTGCACCAGTTCTCAATGGCAGTATTGGCTTACTCAAGAGATCCAAGTCATGTCCATTTTACATATTCTTTCCATTTTGGACACAAAGAGAAAATTGCAAGGGGCACGATTGAGGTTGTAAGGGCAGATGGCATAAAGTTTCACAATCCGATTCTCCTAGGATAGTCCTTGTTGTCCTTGACAAATGAGAAAGAGGGAGGGCTAGGGGTGGGGGTGAGGAAGGACGAGGATGACTTTTTCCCTCACAGTGGAGGAAATGTTATATCACCCGCTTCTTTTTTCAACAGTTTTACTGGCACATAATTTACATATCACACCGTTGAGTAGTTCACTTGTTCAATGATATCCAGGGTGATTGTACAATCAGTGCAGCATCTGTCTTATAGTATCCCCACCCTTTTAAAGGCCACTGTTGTCATGGGACAGGCGGTGTACTGCTAGGAAAGGGGTCTGGGCAGACAGGTGACACTCTGGTCTCCATGTGAGAGGAGAGACCCACCAGGCCCTGTCCCTATGGTTGTTGGCACACTCGTCCATGGATTCCCTGGAGAGAGTCAAGGGGCACTGGAATATGGGAGGCAGGCAGTTACAGGCTGTTTGCCACTAAATGTACATATATAACCACCAACGATGCCACAGCTGTGCATCCTGGGTCAACAGGGAGCCGTGTCTTCAGTCCCCTGCATGGGAGAGCTGAACTCTCGATGAGCTCCAGGTCTCCCCACGGCTTTTCTTCTGTTCTTTCTGTAGTTGCTGGTCTTCATTTCTACCCAGTCCGGTTGTTAACTCCTTCCCACATGCACTCAAGGGGCCGAAGGTTCAGTGATGTACCTTTCAGTGTGTGTGTGAGGGGGTGGGCCTTAGAGGAGGTGCAGGGGTGAAGAAAGGTCTGAAAGGAGTAATATGAGCAAGACCTGGAAAATGGGAATGAACTAAACCAAGTAGGAGATGGCCTTCCTTCCCTTGGAAGTCCCTTTGGTGCCTGCTTGACCCTCGACCTCCCACATCCCATTGAGTCGATGTCCTTCTATGAAGCTGTCCAGCATGGGGTCTCTGGCTGGCAACCAACACCTTCACCCACAAGGAGCCCAGGCTAGACCACAACAGAGCGACATCTTCAACATGCTCCCGCCCTAACCCACACCACATGCGGGACACTTTAGGGTTCTTTTCCTCATTGCTCTGGGATGACACATGTAGCTTCTCTAAGTTATCTCATGGCACTGTGACAACAATACCACAAGGGGAGGCTTTACAGACAGAACTTTATTTTCTCCAGATTGAGAAGGTCTTTTCTCCACAATTATTACTTCTGGGGCAGGTTCTTTTTTTTTTAATTCAATATTTATTTATTCATTTTTAATCATTTTATTAGGGGCTCATACAACTCTTAGCACAATCCGTACATGCATCAATTCTATAAAGCACATTTGTACATTCATTGCCTGCATCATTCTCAAAACATTTGCTCTCTACCTAAGCCCCTGGCATCAGGTCCTCATTTTTTTCACCTCCCTCCCTGCTCCCCCCTCCCTTACGAACCCTTGAAATTTATAAATTATTATTTTGTCATATCTTGCCCTATCCGACATCTCCCTTCACTCACTTTTCTGTTGTCCATCCCCCAGGGAGGAGGTCACATGTAGATCCTTGTAATCGGTTCCCCCTT